>NC_089789.1:31571105-31593605 GCF_040412425.1 Macrobrachium rosenbergii
TATGGTGATGTATTTTTTCGTGGTTGTGCATCTCTCGTCTGATGTTTATTATTTCGTCTAAGACTTGTCGTATGGTAATACTGAATTAGCTCTTATTTTTAGCAATGTCTTTTTAACTGACTAGAGTGTTATTTTCTCTTAAGAAAGCGAATCTCCGAAACTCTCCAAATTCACCGTCATTTCCATTATAAGAAAAGAACTCTTCCTAATTCTCCACATTTCTCTCTTTCTTACTGTACAGAATAGTTTGTTGTCGTTGCGGGCTGTAGAATTTCCGAGAGTTTCATCTTCATAATATTAGAAATTTGCTGAACAGGTGAATATTTTTTTCAAGATGAAGAAGTAAGTGTTGGAATTAGCAATTACACAGAAGCCATGTCATACAACAGCAGACATAGTTTGCAAATCCTTCAAACGCTGCTGATGATATGTGATCTGTGCCGGGTATCCCTTTTGTTTTCAGAAGGCATGAACCACGCACTCTTTAACAGCAGTGACCATAAGCAAAGTCAAAACATTACAGTACAAAGAGAAGGGGGATCGGGAGCAGTGGTAATGAGAATTGTGGAAATTAGATTTTCGTTATGAGCAGAAGCCACGTGTCCATCAGCGTGGAAGAGAGGAGGCACACTGGATTTACAAGGTTTTTTTTTCAGCATAAGAACCGAATAGGATTTATTTCTCTGATTGTGAATTTACTTTCATTTGAAGTCAATAAGTACAGTGATCCTAGGGAAACTAAAAAGTGACGTGGCTAGCAGCAGAGGCAAAGACTTGGAAGAACTGCCGATTTGAATACTACATTGGCGACTTGAGAGCAACACTGGTCGAACGGAAGATCAAAAGGAAAATTTTAATCGGGAGGTGGGTCAAAAGGTCAACATACTTATGACCTTTAATATCACTGTTATGCGTACAAAAGAAGCAACGGCCATTAGAAAATCAAGGAGGAAAAAGTTAAGTATACCTTAGTTTAACCAGACCACTGAGCTGATTAATAGCTCTCTTAGGGCTGGCCCGAAGGATTAGATTCATTTTGCGTGGCTAAGAACCACTTGGTTACCTAGGAACGGGATCTACAGCTTATTGTGGAATCCGAACCACATTATAACGTGAAATGAATTTCTATCACCAGAAATAAATTCCTCTAATTCTTCATTGGCCGGTCGGAGAATCAAACGCAGGACCAGAGTGCTAGCTGAGAACGATACCCACCCGTCCAACGAGGAACTAAATCAACAAGGAAAGCCTAAGGGCACCACACAAGGTGGTATATTGGTTAATATATGTTATCTTACAGAGTGACTGTAAGGCTCCTTTAGAAAAATGATCGACAATAAAAACAGCAAAAGATGTCGAATGACGAGGACTTAATCATAGGCAAGGACTTGATATCATGAGCCAAACGGTGAATAAATTCGATAAAATCTTTCAACAAGGTGGATCTCAAGATCTCCCAGAACTAAGCGGCTGAATTACGTGACGGACCAGTAGATAGAGTATCTAAACTATCAGTCCAGATGACTGCATAAGCCGAGTTACAAAACGACCAGCATGAAGCGCAATAAAATAAATCCGGTAAGAATATAATAAGTTTAAATGAAAGTAAAACCGTTCCTGTAAGGGAACTGTAAACAAAAGTGGTAAAGCAGCAGATTTACATAATAACTCCAGAAGCAAAAACGGTAAACATCATAAATCCTTCGGCAAAACAGTCAGACAAAATGAGCTCACAATAAACCCAGTAGCACAATGGCTGCCATATATGATAACATCATATATCAAGAAACAAAATCGTTAGTTGACTAAAAAAAAAGAAAAAGAGCCACTATAACTCCAGTAGCAAAAGCAGTTAGCACACAACAGATTATAATAAATCCTTTAGCCAAAGCGTTAACATGCACGCGAACATAATAATTGCAGGTTCATGTTAGATAGTGATTAAGGCGCGCTTTCGTAATGAGACATGTTGAGAGCTTCCCCTGACGAGCAGGTTCAAAGGTGAGGATTACGTAAAGATGGCTGCCACTGCCACCTGAGAATGACATTTGGGATATTTTCTCTTTTTTTTTTAATGGGCCGATGTCTTTGCTGAAGGAAAGGTCTTCATAACAACAGCAACAACAATGGCAATGATAATAATAATAATAATAATAATAATAATAATAATAATAATAATAATAATAATAATAATAATAATAATAATAATAATGATTCCGAAAAGGTCTTTTCTCAGGCATATTATATAATATTACAGCAATGCGGGTTTTCATTTTATAATGTTTTTCCTCTTCGACAAGTACTTTTAATGATGCCAAATGAAGCCTGTCGTGCTGCACAAATAATAATAATAATAATAATAATAATAATAATAATAATAATAATAATAATAATAATAATAATAATAATAATAATCATTCGGAAAAGGCCTTCTCTCAAGCATATTAAATGACCTTGCAGCACTGCTGGCATTCATTTTATAATAATTGTTTTTTTTATATAAAATTCTTGCTAATTTCTCTTTCTCGTCAGGTGCTTTTAATGACTCAAAGATATTTCATGTTGCAATAATAATAATAATAATAATAATAATAATAATAATAATAATAATAATAATGCATTTAGAAATGATTACCTAGTTCTTACATCAAAGCCAAGAGTGACACTCAGTGATTCTCACAATAAAGGAAGTTTTTTGCTTAAAACGGTGGCATCAAAATAATAATAATAACATATTTAACATTAATTTCACGGCAAAAGTTCCTTCATATTTTTTTTTAAAGTTTTCTTTTGATGAAGCTGCACAACGACATGGATGGAGATTTGAAACTTTCGTTCCTTCATCATGGTTCGATTGTGTTGCCAGAGTCGAAGCTCAGCCTTAAATACTGTTGAGGTTACTGAAAACCAAGTTCGGATGAAACCAAGAATAAGAAGAACAAGAAAGATATAATTGATATTAGCAGCAATAACATTCTGTGATTGACATAATCAACAGCAACACTGCTCCTCACTTTTTGTGAGGTAATAATAATAATAATAATAATAATAATAATAATAATAATAATAATAATAATAATAATAATAATAATAATAATAATAATAATAATAATAATAATAATAATTCTGCAACTTTCAATCCACACAGGAGTAAATGCTTCTCACTTTGTATTACTTCTTACTTTTTTGTGAGGTACTTATAATAATAATAATAATAATAATAATAATAA
Organism: Macrobrachium rosenbergii; assembly: GCF_040412425.1. NCBI lineage: Eukaryota > Metazoa > Arthropoda > Malacostraca > Decapoda > Palaemonidae > Macrobrachium > Macrobrachium rosenbergii. The sequence goes on from NC_089789.1 coordinate 31,574,336, forward strand.
TAATAATAATAATAATAATAATAATAATAATAATAATAATAATAACCTCTTCAGCAATCTTCAATCCACACAAAAGGAGTCATTGCTATTGACATTATCAACTTTCGCTTCCCACTTTGTGTTGCTTCTCACTTTTTTGAGATAATAATAATAATAATAATAATAATAATAATAATAATAATAATAATAATAATAATAATAATAATAATATTCTCTTCAGCAACCTTCAGTCCACTCAGAAGGAGTCAATGCGATTGACATAATCAGCTTTTGCTTCTCACTTTTTGTGAGATAATAATAATAATAATAATAATAATAATAATAAATAATAATAATAATAATAATAATAATAATAAAACCTTTCCAGCTACCCCCTATCCACACAAAGGTAGTAAACAAACTCCAGGATAGTCTCCCCCAAAACACAGCTCGTATTGCAAGGCCGAGTACCCTACAGCAGGAAGAAAACAATAAAAAAAAATCTCAACAAAAAATACTTTCTCCGTTCTTACGTCAAATTAAGCCGCGCATGATGAATATGAGGTGTGACTTAAAGGTCAGATAATGAGTCCATCGTCTTCCTGGAAGAATGGTCTTATTGTGTCTTTCTCAGGGTCGCTGGTAAGATGATCGATTTTTGGTGGGGGTGCGCTGGAAAGGGGAGACAATGTGCGTGTCTCCGGTGGATCTCCCCGGTCGTGTATTGCTGTCATAGTGGCAGGGAAACGGGTTTATGTACTAGATGTTGGACCTTATATATATACTATATATATATATATATATATATATATATATATATATATATATATATATATATATATATATATATATATATTTATATATATATATACATATATACATATACTGTATAAATATAAATTATATAAATATGTATATATATATATATATATATATATATATATATATATATATATATATATATATATATATATATATATATATATATATATATACTTATGGTCCGGATTTGATAGCTGACTTTTTTAGAAGAAAAGTATATCTTCTGCCAAATCTTTTATAATATTTATTGCATACATAATTTTGAAATCGTAGATTTTACAGCAATATATATATATATATATATATATATATATATATATATATATATATATATATGTATACATACATATACATACATACATACATACATACATACATACATACATATATATGCTATACACACACACACACACACACACACACACTTATGGTTTGGATCTGATAGCTGGCTTTTTTAGAAGAAAAGTTTTATTTTCTGCAAAATTTTATTATATTTATTATTACATCTATAATTTTGAAACCGTAGATTTTACGGCATTATTGTATTTTTAGTTGCTGATTTTTTTTTAACCTTAGAAGGGGTTAATGTTCCATATAAGGCAGCAAACTTCACGTCAAACCTGGATGACAACAAGGATATTTCTTCTTTATTAAACACTCACTCTGTGTGCGTATATGCAAATCAATATTGGTCAGGCAAGGATTGAACAATGAAGCAAAAATATCTATATTATTACTTCTAAAAGAGGTAACATTGAACAATTATGACTTGTTTGCAGGCCGGTCCGGTTAGGTTTGATTTGTTTAGGCTAATTAATTTATTATTATTATTATTATTATTATTATTATTATTATTATTATTATTATTATTATTATTATTATTATTCGATATGGGTATACAATGGGATGGTATAGTCAAACAGGATCATTTACTTGCGAAGTATGATTTCACAGAACCGGATGTTTATAAGATAAAAATATTTGAAAAAAAAAAAAGAATGATTGCTTAAAGATAAACCCAAACGCAGAATAAAACGATTTTAGTTTTCTGAAAAGAAAACTTTTGTGCCGGCTTTGTCTGTCCGTCCGCATTTTATTCTGTCCGCACTTTTTTCTGTCTGCCACCAGATCTTAAAAAGCACTGAGGCTAGAGGGCTGCAAATTGGTATGTTGATCATCCACCCTCCAATCATCAAACATACCAAATTGCAGCCTTCTAGCCTCAGTATTTTTTTAATTTTTTTTATTTAAGGTTAAAGTTAGCCATAATCGTGCGTCTGACAACGATATAAGCCAGCCCACCACGGGCCTTGGTTAAAGTTTCATGGGCCGCGGCTCATACAATATTATACCGAGACTACCGAAGGATAGAGCTATTTTCGGTGGCCTTGATTATACGATGTACAGAAAACTCGATTGCGCATGTTCCAAGAATGTTAATGATCTTCACCGGCTTGACTTAATAGGTGCTTATGATGTTCCTGCCTTTATTTCTTTAATGTTTCTTTCCTCATTCGATCTTATTCTCTTCCTGGCTGTCTATCTCTCTCCCTGTAACTCCAAGATCTACTAAATCTTAAGGAGGAACACCTTGACTGTCTCTCTCTCTCTCTCTCTCTCTCTCTCTCTCTCTCTCTCTCTCTACTAAAATCTACTGAATCTTAAGAAGACACACCTCTACTCTCTCTCTCTCTCCCCCACCTCTCTCTCTCTCTCTCTCTCTCTCTCTCTCTCTCTCTCTCTCTCTCTCTCTCTCTCTGTCTCTGTCTCTGTCTCTGTCTCTCTCTCTCTCTCTCTCTCTCTCTCTCTCTGCAAAATCTAATCTTCAGAATCTTAAGAAGGTCTCTCTCTCTCTCTCTCTCTCTCTCTCTCTCTCTCTCTCTCTCTCTCTCTCTCTCTCTCTCTCTCTCTTTCTCTGTCTCTCTCTCTCTCTCTCTCTCTCTCTCTCTCTCTCTCTCTGATAAAATCTACTGATGTTTCATTCCCAATTATTTGCTGATAAAGATGTAATAGCGTATATGTATGCGTGTATGTGTGTGTGTGTGTGTGTATGTGTGTGACTGCAGTTAAACCAGTCATTTAATTTGAAAAGGACGAGAAAAAATATTTTCGTTGCTTTTCTGAACTGGAGAGTTTTTCTGACTGAGTCTTTGATAACGACTGTATAAAACAGCTGATGATGATATAATTATATAGAAAGGGAACATAAAAAATTAAATAGAGAAAAATGAGAGAGAGAGAGAGAGAGGGTGCGAAGTAATCGTAAGTTACTATAAGTTAAGTGTACCTTAGTTTAACTAGACCACTGAGCTGATTAACAGCTCTCCTAGGGCTGGCCCGAAGGATTAGACTTATTTTACGTGGCTAGGAACCAACTGGTTACCAGCAACGGAGCCTACAACTTGGTCAGGAATCCGAACCACATTATGACGAGAAATGAATTTCTATCACCAGAAATAAATTCCTTCTAATTCTTCATTGGCTGGTCGGAGAATCGAACGCGGGCCTAGGAGAGTGCTAGCCGAGTACGATATCGACCCATCCAATGAGCAACTAGAAGTAATCGTAAACATAATATACACGTACATACGTTCGTACATATACACACACACAAACATATATATATTATATATATACACTATATGTATATATAAATTATATATATATATATATATATATATATGTATATATATAATTTATGCAGTGATATTTATGAAAATTATTGGTCTATTATTTCTTTTATGTTATATGTATATAGTATATATACATATATATACATATATATATATATATATATATATATATATATATATATATATATATATATATATATATATGCGAAAAGCAAGACATAGTACCAACTACGTCCATGGCATCACTGCAGGTCAGGGACGTGGCAACACTGCGAATGTTAATGACTGCGGCCGTCCGAAATTAAGAATGAGATGTGGACCATTCACTTAGTGATGATGAAATTATTCCAATTAAGCGTTATCTTGTCTTACTCCTTCTCTCGATCTCGGGTAGCGCTAATGTGCTAACGAACAAGGCGAGATAAGAGAGATATGTGAGATAAGAGAGAGAGAGAGAGCGAGAGAGAGAGAGAGAGAGAGAGAGAGAGAGGGAGTTTTCGACTCCATGACTGGGATAGACTAGAAGCATAAAACTCCATAAGGCGAGGTGAATGATTGGACTGTAAATCAACGATTACAGATCGCTCTAGATTTTATCGAGATCAGTTGAGCATGAGTATTAGCCAAGTCTTGTCTCAACTTTATACGTTTAGTCAGAGAGAGAGAGAGAGAGAGAGAGAGAGAGAGAGAGAGAGAGAGAGAGGTATTGTGGCAGAGGTTTACTTGTTGACATTTTCCTGGATTTTGCTTTATTGAGTCTCTTGTCGAACCACTCCCCCGCCTCTCTCTCTCTCTCTCTCTCTCTCTCTCTCTCTCTCTCTCTCTCTCTCTCTCTCTCTCTCTTCTCCTTAGTCTTGTCAAGAATTTCTACGGAAACATAATTCAGTCCTCAGTTTATCTTCTGTTTGGGAAAGCTAATAGATTACTGAGTGATTTCTGTGTCTCAGTCTTCCTCTGTCTGCTTGCCTGTCAGTCTTCCTCAGTCTTTGAAAAATCGAAATTTTCAAGATTATATACCGATAAATCCTTTCTCTCTCTCTCTCTCTCTCTCTCTCTCTCTCTCTCTCTCTCTCTCTCTCTCTCTCTCTCTCTCTCTCGATATCTTTTTCAGCGCTGTGCACCAATTTTCAGCTTTAGCTTTAGTGTTTTTACCCCCAAATCATTTCAAGTCTAAACACCATTCACAAGAAATATCCCTTCCTCTCTCTCTCTCTCTCTCTCTCTCTCTCTCTGTCTCTCTCTGAAAAATCTTTTCGAGAATATCAACCAATTCTTCAGGACAGGAAACAGAGGCAGTTCAAAATGTTTTTAGTGAGCCTAATCTATCTGTCTTGTGTTACCCAGGGTAGTCTTCTGAGACCTTCTTTGTTTTTAGTCTTAGTAAACTAGATAGCGTGATATACATTTGATATTGCTCTTATTGCAGTTATTTCCTGGTCCTCATTATCATAAACTCAGAGCAGCTGTCAATGGAGTATGAAGCTTATCTCAAGCACAGCTTAGCCAATATCGATAAACCGATCTCGTACCAAGTGTCAACTTGATCGTCCGCCCTTCCTGGTAATCATGTACCATGCATCAATCCACCATTCACCTTGACTGATAAGTCAGGGTCTCATACCATGTACCAGCCTTATCATTTGCTTTTACTGATAAACTGGTTTTGTATCATGCATCAGCTTCACAAAATACATTTACTTGTAAGATAGCTTCGCACCTCACATCAGTTGGTTTCGCATCATGCAGTAATTCCATCATTGACTTGCTGATAAGCAAATTTCACGCCATGAATAAGCCCCGCTGTTCAATCCTACTGATAAGCAGGTCTTGTACCATGCATCAGCCTATCACTCGCCTTTACTGATAAGGTGGTTTCGTACTATGCATCAACCCAAATTATCCTCTTACTGATAAGTCAGTAACGTGCCAATCATCAGTTCCTGCTTTCGTTGTGCAGTGGTAAAGATTTAACCAAATGATTCTTGGCCATTTGACTACACTTGATGATAACCATTTTAAAAAATCAAAGGACTATTTAATGCTGAATGCAAGCTCTGTGTTGGCTTTCCCAAGAACTACTGCATCTTTTTAGCTGTGGTTATATAAATGCCTCTTGCTGCAGGCTGTTTGCTTTATAACTTCTCGAATACTGTTCAATTGCATTAATGTTAGGATCATTCCACTACCTCTCTATTTATGCAAAATGTTTTTGATGGCAGGTTTACTAATTCTATTATTATTTTTCATTTCAGTGATGAAGTGCAGCCAAAAGAAGAGGAAATGTAGTATAACCATGATCAAAAGACTAATAACAAGCGGTCCATGAGCCACACTTGCTCAGATGGGCCACTTTACTGCATTCATAAACATGTGGCTAAGTTTATTCCTGTATATTCCCTTGTATAACTTTGGACACCAATTTTGGGCCCTGCCACTCCCCTCCGCCAAGTTTTTTAACAGTGTTCATCCACGCTATGTGAGAAACATTTCAGGTAGATTTTTTTTATCTTTAATCTAACGGATTATACAGATTTTTAAATAACTCCATCCTATATTCAATGCTTGTCATTTATCTACCCTTGGAATGGGGCATGGCCCAGTTTAACCACACTTAAATCCCTTTTACCCAAAGATCCTTTGTGAAAAATTTTGTTGCAACTGATCCGGTGGTTGCAGAGAAGGCGAAAATGTGAAAGGTTTACACTCGACAAACTTTGCTTAAAAAGTCCATTTGAGCTTTCAGCTCAGGTCAGCTAAATTAAGATTTGGACCAAAGTCCTATTATTTCGTTCTTTGCTTTTTCTCGTAAAATTTGTCTCAATAAATAGTCTCCCTCCTAACATTCAATTATGCATTCTAATTGAATTTTAAATTGTAAACGTCCTACGTAATTAGGTGTCACCCCTTTGTTCCCTTTAATGTAAATTTAGAGTTACTTTCCTGCAAAACAGAAGGTAGACAATCTTAAAAAGGATTGCAGTGATACCTTGACGAGCCATACCTTAGCCACAAACCTATTCATTTCACGGCTGCTACGTATTTATCCCTTTGTTTCTTTATCTGTTTCATTGTTAGGCCTCGTTTGTTTATCGTGAAACTGACCTCCCACTTTCCCTTATTCTGTTTTTGTTTTTCTCTCAAATGGACATCCAGTTCGTAGGACGTGGTAGCAAAAGGCCTCTTGCTCCGTAAGAGTAAATGGATTAAATTATGATTATGAGTGACAAAGCCAATAATATTCTCCCACTCGAATTTTCTCATGATTATTCGACAGTACTGCCCTCTCTCTCTCTCTCTCTCTCTCTCTCTCTCTCTCTCTCTTTCATGGTGAAGGGCGAAAGGTGTGTTACCCCTTCCAGGGTGAATTCAAGTGTGAAAGGGCATCATCCCCCTCCCCCCCCCTCCCCCCTTCTCCCTTCATGTAAGCAGGTTGTTCTCCAGTTTTTATTAGCTAAACAACCGGTGCCAGGATTCAAGCATGTACCTTGAACGCTTACACATGTTTGACAACTTTTTTTTCTCGGTTTTGTATTTGTTTTTTCTTTTTTTGTTTTGTTTTGTTTTACAGGGATCCAAACATTGTGTTACGTTCATTAAGTCCTGAAGATATGGGGATGGGGAGGGTTAGAGAGGGGGGGGGGGAGCCGCGCTGTTCTCGATATAGGTGTCCCAGAGACCCTCGCAAATCTTTCTTTGTTTGTGTTTATTTGTTCTTTATTTGTTTCACTTCTTTTACTCCAGAAGGTTTGCCTTAATAGCTTTCGAGAATCTTCCTTCTTATTTTACTTGTTCTCCTTATTTTGTTAGCGGAACTGCTATTTGTTTACCTCTTTCTTAGTATATTCTCATTTCAGGCTTCGTGTTTCAGTGTCAACGATTTATTTTCCTGCAGATATTTTAGATTTATTCTGAATTCGTGATGTTTTCGTTGTGTCGGCTCAATTCGTAAGTTATTCGGGTATGATGAGATGACGTCATATGGTACGAATATATTCTAGTTGACAGCATGTGAACTGTCAGACTGTCTCTCAAGTGACATCAAAAACTATTCAGGAATCCGAAACAAAGAATATTTACCTAGGAGAAATCTGTCGCTACAGATGACCTACCACAAGCAGGACTTTCTAGAGACTCTCTCTCTCTCTCTCTCTCTCTCTCTCTCTCTCTCTCTCTCTCTCTCTCTCTCTCTCTGTGTGTGTGTGTGTGTGTGTGTGCGTGTGTGTGCGTGTGTTTCATAGGCTGGATCTTCATTCGAGTCTGTACTTTGCACCTCCAGAAACATATATTACCTTACCTTATTTTAAGTGCCTTATTTTATCTATTTATATATTTTTCTTTGTCGATTCATACCCACCAGCCGGGCATTCCATTTAAATCATTCATAGGTTATAAATGACACTGTCCTACTCAAGGAGAGTAGTACCGACAATCACCTCACACGATTGCACTGCCAGGCATTGCGGAGTTGTTTTGCAGCGTCGCGCTGACGCAAGCTTCAACCCCTTTCATTCATTTTAATATGCGTCCGTTCACATTCTCCGTCTTCTATCTTACTTTCTACCTTCTCCGAACAATTGATTCAATATTATTTTCAGCACCGAATGACCTCATAGGCCTCAGTGCTTGGCCTTTGGCCTAAATTTTATATTCCACTCTAATAAATGGCTTTTTGACTTCTATTTAATTTATTGGGAATTCACGTAAATGTATTTCGTTTAACAAATTCTTACTCCATAAACCCACTTTCACTGTGAGCCCGTGTTCGTCTGTGCCAACACATTTTCTATACACTGGCGAATTATTCCTTACTAAGTAATTCATACTCCATACATCTATGTTTTGCTTAGTTTATTCAATTTCCATATGCCTTCAGTGCTCTTATGTCATTCAGTCATTATTCAGTCATATCCATCTGATCTTTTTCATACTCCATATAATTAGATTCCTTTAATTTTGTTCATTTCCTATACATGTTCCCTGATTAGTCGTGTCTCCTGTACCTGTATTCTTCTGGGCTCATTAGTGTTTCTGAAACTATTCTAATCTCCATTTATACATTCTCCATACTCCTGCATTCCTCCTCTCATACACCATTTTGTATTCCTATCGGCTAATTCGTGAATCATATACCTGCATTTCTCCCCCTTTCCCCGTTTTTAACACCTGCGTTCCTTTCAGCTTTTTTGTTTTTACGCCTGCATTTCTCTCAGCTTATTTCTGACTCATACACCTCCATTCCCTTCAGCTTATTCATGTCTCATACACCTGCATTCCTCTCAGCTCATTCTTGATTCATACACCTGCATTTCTTTCAGCTTATTCATGCTCCTTGCACCTTCATTTCTCTCAGCTTATTCCTGATTCATACACCTGCATTTCTTTCAGCTTATTCATGTTTCTTACACCTGCATTCCTCTCAGCTTATTCCTGATCCATACACCTGCATTTCTTTCAGCGTATTCATGTTTCTTACACCCGCATTCCTCTCAGCTTATTTCTGATTTACACACCTGCATTCCTATTAGTTTATTCATACTCCACACTAATGCATTCTTCTCAGTTTATTTATGTTCCTCACATCTGTAATCCTTTTAGCTTTTCATGTTTCTTCCATCTGAATTCCTCTTACCTTATACATGAACCATATGCCTGCAGACATTAACACCTCACTCACATCATGTTTACTTGCAATGTCTCATCAGATTCATGATAATGCATTTGCATGGCTGTGATGTCATTTTGAATTTCATAATCGAGTTAATAAAACACGTACTTTCATCTCATTTCAAACACACACTACATTTGTATTCCATTTTCCATACAACTACTCTCCCATTACTTCATTCGTTTCATTATACTGCGTTCCTCTCAACTTGCACCTGCTCTATGCATCTGCTTCCTTAAAATCTAATTTATTCTTAGTACTTCTGTATGTTTCTTTACTCATTAATAATCACTTAGCAGATATTTTTCTCAGCTAACTCATCCTTCAAGCTTGCACATTCATTTCAGCTCGTTCTTATTATGCTTTCAGGAATTCCTCTCAGCTCTTTAATACTGTACTCACTACTTACCCATATCTACGCGTCTTTTTTTTTTTTATCTCATTCATACTCTGTACTCCCACATCCCAGTAACCTCATATCAGCTCATTCATATCCAGTTCTCATACAATCCTTTTCCACTCAGCTACTTGCTACATCTACGACCTTTGTGCTCATCCTACACACTATATTCTCAGAATTCACGTTTAATTCAGTCATATAATATTTACTCCTGTATCCCACTTAGCTCATTCCTACCCTGCTATCCCACTGCTCATTCACACGGTTATTGCGGATTCCTGTTAGCTCATTTCTCATTCATCCTCTATTACTGCACACTACTCATTCACTTTCTGTCATTGTGCATTCCCCTCAGCTCATTCCTACTCTGTTGTTCCACCCTGCTAACTCACACTGTTATTGTGCATTCCTCTCTCTTCATTCACACTCTGCTACTACACTCTGCTCATTCACAACGTTATTGTGAGTTCTTCTTGGTTCATTCATACACTCATTTTCCACCTTACTCATTCACGACGTCATCGTGCATTCCTCTCAGCTCATTCCTACTCTTTATTCCACTCTGCTCATTCGCGCTCTTGGGGAGCATTCCTCTCAGCTCATTCCTATTCTCTTATTCCACTCTGCTCATTCACGCTCTTAGGGAGCATTCCTCTCAGCTCATTCCTACTCTGTTATTCCACTCTGCTCATTCACGCTCTTATGGAGCATTCCTCTCAGCTCATTCCTACTCTCTTATTCCACTCTGCTCATTTACGCTCTTAGGGAGCATTCCTCTCAGCTCATTCCTACTCTGTTATTCCACTCTGCTCATTCACGCTCTTAGGGAGCATTCCTCTCAGCTCATTCCTACTCTGTTATTCCATTCTGCTCATTCACACTATTGTGGTGCATGCCTCTCAGTTCATTCCTACTCTGTTATTCCATTCTGCTCATTCACACTATTGTGGTGCATTCCTCTCAGTTCATCCATATTCTGCTATTCCACTCTGCTCATTCACGCTCTTAAGGAGCATTCCTCTCAGCTCATTCATGCTCTCTTATTCCATTCTGCCCATTCACACTCTTATCGTGCATTTCTCAAATATCATTCATACTTTGTACGCGCGAATGCCACTCGGTTAATTCATACCCTGTGATCACGCACCCCTATTACCTCATTCACACTATATAAGCGCGCATTCCACTCTGCTCATTCACGCGCTGTACTTTTCTCAAGGTCAGCTGATATGCTTGAGCGTCACGCTTCGTCACGGGGAAAAATCGAATTCTAGTAGCGTGTACTGTTCACTGTATGGCGATGTACCTTTAGTATGTTTGTAGTGGTTTATTTCTTTTAGTTAATAAGAATGGTTATATAAATTTACAGATACGAGTTTAGTAGCGGGGAACAAATGATATTTTCTTTTTTGATTCTTTGAAGTTTTACCTCCCTTGTGTTCTTGTACTAACATTTTATTCATTGGATCGTCATTCTTAATTTGCTTGTATTATCTTTTTGGACGTAATTAGAATTAGTCTCTGGTTTAGCTACTTCCTGCATAATGTTATCAGGCCGAGATGGTTTTTTTGGCAGCAACAACCATTTTATTGTCTCAATCATAAGAGAGAAAATGAGATTTTAAATTTGTTTTAGGTGGTTTCAATATGATTCTTTTCTAACGGTGTTGTTATTGGTTCGCAAATATTAGAAACTGACCTTCTTTGCTCGCGAACAATTACTACTATTTCGTCTGTGTAATTCGGGTGTATGACTTCAGTATTGTATATAACAAAGCCTGTCCGTTTTTCCTTTCGCTCACTTCATTGGGTCGACGTCCTCATTGTGACTCATATAGCTCTAGCACCGGACAACTTCCAGTTGCTCTGCTTCTCTCAGCCATAATCCAGTAATGTCGAACTTCTGCACGCAGTTCACTCAAACTCTCCAAGAGGCTACCTTTCCAGCCTTCCCTGGGTCTATCCGCTCCACTTTTTGGCACCCATATATGCGTATATTATGCCTTATAATACGACTAATCTGTCCATACGTTAAAATGAAGCTGAGAGTTATAAGAGAGAGAGAGTCGGGGTAACCTACGGCTGATCAACTTCATGCTTAAGCTGCCGTCGGCGGTATGTTTACTTTGTCTATTGTGCGCCGATCAGTGACGAGAGAAGATGGCACACTGTAGGCATTACTGAAGGGTGTTTGAGACGTCCCTTTGGCGCCTTGGTGAATCTGCTTTTTAGCATCTTACGTTATCTCCATTCCCGATTTCTTTCTTCAGTCTTGCTGTCCAGCACCTCTAACTTACTTATTAGTGTTACTGTGGGTTTTCTCCCAGCTTCACCTTTAAATCCTTGTACTTCATCTTTATTTTGTAGGTCTCTGGCTTGCTGTCCAACCACTCTAACTCCCTCCTTTCACTCCCTTAAGCGCTGAATGGGCGTAAGTGCCTTAGTGCTTGGCTTGACAGGCTAAAATTCATAAGATAAAACCAAAGTCTCTCTAAAGCTAGAGAGGCTGGTACCAGGCTGAATTACCCTAGACTGACATTCTGGCCGTAGGCTGGCGGGCAGTGGAAGTTATACACAGAAAAAAGTAAATACATGGATACAAAATGCATTTTATTTGGTAGGACAGAATATGACTGCCTCTTGTCTCCTCGATTTGTCACTAAGATGTTACCGTTACCAGTAACTAAGTATTGCTGTTTGAACCATTTCGGTGCTTTGTTGGTGTGCCCACTTTTACCTCATGTTTCTCTGTACAGAATCAAAACGGGATATTTGTGTCTGGAGATAGTTTTTACTGAGAGTTCTTTTACTTGTTTTATATAAACTTTGACTTGTGTAAGCCGTGAGAGTATTCTTAGTCACGTGAGTACTTGATGAATGTTACGTAAGGGAAAATACCAAGGTAATTAGTAGTTAATTCTCGGCATACTATTCATTTCTTGCGTTAATGCCCATAGCTCCTGTAGGGCCATTTTGTAGGATTAAAAAAGACAAAATTTTCAGTGTTGAGGGTCTAACCAAGATACTTTTCTGAAGTAGAAAGAATTTATAGAGGATAGGCAAAAACCGCCTAATTATGTTTATTTAATGTAAGGCTTCGTTTTCTTTTATTTTTCCATTTTATCTTTCAGTCTCAATGTTTCTTTCAGCAACACTGAATTTCTAACCTCGTCGTCTGTCGGTATTTTGTCTATATATGTAAAGTGCTTCAGAATAGCTGGAGCCATTAACCATGTGTCAACATTATTAAGAACAACGGCAATCTAGGTATCAAATCTCTACTTCAACAGTAACTCCTTAAGAAGAGAGGCTTGAAGTGATCTGAAAAACAGTGAGCGGTTTTGCTCCTTTTTTTTTTATTTCTTAGGCCCCCCTAATGTGTTCTCATTCACTTACGTAACTACTTAACTACTTCTGTTTATCTTACCTCAACTTTATTCATATCTCGTTCACCCATCTCAAGATTAAGAAGCATTCAACGATGAATGATTTTCAACGTAAAAGAAAAAAACAAATGGTATTTTTTATCGGGATTTGAAAGCAAAAAAAAAAAAATTGAAATGAAAATAACGCTCATGAGGAAGTTGGTCAAAAGATGCTCGGTAATCACTTCGCTCCGACGGAGATTGGTAAAGCGATGTACGATAATGACCCAACGCCAACGAGATGTCAATAAGACATTCCTTATGGGCTTCTTATGTCAACACATCAACGACATTACGTAATTTCTCATGGGCCTCTTATGTCAGCGTTGCACTTCTGTTGCATAATTTCTTGAAAACCATTCATGACTTCTTTGCTGAGCGTTTACGTAACTGGCGATGAGATATTGAGGTCGATTTTGTCTAGATATTAGGCGGGTTTACGTATGTCACCATCACTGGAAAACATTACCTGTTTTGAAATAAGGTCAGTGCTGTTTCTTCGACGTTTTGTAAACATACACCATTAGAAAATAACCTCTGGGAGCAAGAAATGGTGGACTAAGTGCTATGGTGATGTTTCGTGTCTCTGTCGAGATGGTTATCATTATAAATTTTTATTTCCTCATCACACTTCTTTCACCAGGTCCTAGTGAAATCTGACAGGGGAATTATTCAGTATGTTTAAAACAATGACCCAAAACAATAACCCACTTCAAAGGTCACAAGGTCAACAAAAGTGACAAAATTCAACAAGAACTGGATATGGATATTTCTATAAATATAATAACTTCAAACACAATTGTGATAATATTTCAGCTGCCTATCAGTTTCCAGTCATATGTCATATCAAAGCCTTGCAGAAAGTCTAAGTAAAGTGTAAATTCATATTTTCTTCGCTTTCGGAGAATGAGTAGAAGAGGACGTTATTTCTTACGCTGAACTGGGGAGAATAATGGAGACTGATCTGAAACGGCTCTTTTAAAATATAATGAAAAATAATGAAACAAATAATTGTGAAAATTGAAATAAAGATTTGCTTCAGGATCTCAATCTCTAGAACAATAAGGAAATTCTTATGGAAAATTAGTATTGTTAATATCTAGAAGAGTGCGTACATTCATATGTAGTCAGTTAAAAAGCCCAAAAACTTAACCCAAAAAATTAAATATTTAAGATTATATATGAGTTAATAGGTAAATTTCATCAAAAGAAAGACCAGATTCACTTGGAACAGGTGAAGTGATAATGACAAAAAGATGACAAGACATTACAGGCAGTAACAATAGTACTAATAATGATGATGATGATAATGATTTTATGAAATTTAGGCTGACAAGCAAAGCACTGGGGCACTTTCAGCCAATCAGCAGTCAGGACAGTGCAGAGAGGGAGCTGGAGTGGCTGGACAGCAAAATCAAGAGATTTAGAAAATTAAGGAGATGAAGCACTAGGAGCTAAAGATGGAACTGGGGAAAAACCCCCACTGAGAAGTAATAGTTAGAGAAGTTGAATAGCTAGAATAAAGAACGCTGCGAACACACATTAGGAGTGCCTACAGGCACTACGAGGTAAAAAGTTATACTTAGTTTTACTTCAGACCACTGAGCTGATTAACAGCTCTCCTAGGGCTGGCCTGAAGATTAGACTTATTTTACGGCTAAGAACCAATTGGTTACTTAGCAACGGGACTTACAGCTTATTGCCAGAAAATCCGAACCACATTATAGTGAGAAAATGAATTTCTATCACCAGAAATAAATTTCTAACTCTTTCATCAGCCCGCCGCGGGAATTGAACTCCGGCCCATCGAGTGACAGTCTGAAGCTCAGCCGACTCGGCCAACAAAGGGTACCACGTGAGGTTACTGAGGGTACTACCCTCCTTCGGAAAAGATGATAATTTTAATGACACAGGTGATGGAAGTAATCTTAGGAAGAGTGCCAGAAGAAATAACGACAAAAGGTGTAACAGAAATCAAAGTCACTTACATAAACATTCAAATAGGTTCCTGTCATTATTCAGAACCGTCAAGACAGAAACTCATTCATTAACGTCTTGGGCATCTAAGACTGGGTAATGCTGCGAATGTCGTGGAGAATAATGTGACAATATATTGTTTTTTTCAGTAGTTTAATGATGATTAAACATCTCTTATCAAATTAAGAGGTTTTACAAATAGTTTCTCTTCTCAGTGCATTGTAAGCATGATGACCATTCATTATATCATGATTATATTCATCCCACTCTCAAGAATGATTCATCATTCATTGTGTTCATACCTTACAAGATCACCCACTTTTTCAATAATATCTCATTATACTCATTTTATTTAAAGTTTTCTGGATTCGATTCACCGTACTATTACAGATTATCGATTACCTTGATGAGCAGTCATTTTCTAAAAATGTATTTATTGCGCCTTTCGGGAGATCTGTATCCAAAAATGTTATCAATTATATCTCAAATGATAATAAAATATCCCTTTTAACTGAAAGATTATTGAATTTACCTAAAAGATTATACATATCTTAAAGGTTCCTCATTGTAGTCTTCAAAATTACTCATCCTAAAGTGATTATTCAGTATAACTTTATAGATTATCATTTTCAAATGATCATTCATTATACCCCGAAGTACTTATATTAAGTAAAGGATGATAAATTGTGTTACTTAAAGCAATGAATTCTCTAAAGTACTGTTCATTATATGAAACGTTCTATGTAATTATAAATATAATGACCTATCTTAAGCAAGTAATCCTCATGACTTTAAAATGCTCCATTCTCTAAAACGCAATTCATTGCGTCTTTAAATATTGTTCATCTCGCATGAGGCCGTTCATTTTACTTTAAAAAATACTTCCATTCGATAAATTGTAATTGTTTTTACTTTTCAAAACTTTACACGTACTAAAGGTAGTTGATTTTATTCACCATCCTAAATGATTGCTCTTTCCATGCATGGATTGAGTACATACGTATTTTAAATTCTTTTACTCCATATTTTACAGGTTACCCCATATGTCTCGAGTAGTTGCTCACTATCAGCTTGTTCATTTCTCCTGCAAAGGTTATCTGTGGTACAAATGGAAATTATTCACTGAGCCTGCAGTGTTTCGTCACTGAGTTTTACAGGTTTTCTTTGTGTTCTTGTAGATTTTTCACTGTATATCAGTGTAATGCATAACTTTTACCTATCAAACTCTTACGTTGTTCACTGAATTCATGAGTTTATTAATTATGATCCTAAGGAGAATTCACTGCAATATTTTTTTAAATGCAATATTGAGTGTTTCACACATTACCATCAAGTTAAAAACTGTATTTCTAATTTACTTATTATCTCAAAAGTCATTCACCGAATTCTTTGAACTCTTTTCCTCACATCACTGCAGAGATAAGTTGTCTTAAAGGTTATGTATTCAGGTGAATGTTATTTAAAGGTCATCGACTGTGAGAGGTTGTCCATTAGTTTAAATGTTATTGACTGCACTCGTAAAGAAAATATCCATTACCTTATCAGTTTTCACTGTTCCATAAAAGGTGTCCATTTGCTTAAAGAATTTATGCTGCATTCTAAAATGCCTTACAGATTATTCAATGTAATTTTAAACTATTTACTGCATTTATCTAAATGATATCCACTGTACTATTTGCGGAGGCCTGGTGACTTGAAGATTATTTCCTGCATTCGTAAAGGGTTCATATTGATTCTTATATCGAAAATTAACGGTCCTAATATAATCTGATAAAACAATGAGAATGACAAGAACTGGGGGAACGGCTGTAAATAGGGCTAACATGAAAATTCAATTTAGTTACAATTCGTGTAAAAGGAAGAAAGAAAAGAGAGTTACCCAGTCTTCTTCTCTGTCGAATCACTTTATCTTTTTACTATTTGACATCGTGTCACCCTCCTCGTCACCCTCGAACTGATTATTAAATCAATCAGTCATTCTGTCCTTTGGCTATGATTGATGGCGTTTAAGGCTCACCGTGAGCCGTGGAAACTCGATTTCTATAACGATATGAGAAGTGATTATCAGCCGTTACAGCTAATATACTTCTCGATCATTATGTATTGATAACAACTATTTCTGAAGAAGCATGTCACGCAGTTTCATGACTTTTTGGTGTGTTTCATGAGAATGCATTCGTATAGGATAATAATAATAATAATAATAATAATAATAATAATAATAATAAGAAGAAGAAGAAGAAGAAGAAGAAGAAGAAGAAGAAGAAGAAGAAGAAGAAATAGAAGAATAACCGAATGAATGAATGAGACAAATGGCAGAAATTGTATCCTAATCGCCGCAATTGTCAATGAACGCCAACAGAGACGCAGTTTCAAGAAAGCCTGAGCTCTTTCTAGAAGTGGCCGTTCTTCTCCAAGCAGCAGCCTCTGAGGCAGGTCCGTGGCATATCTCCTCCTCGGGCAGGAAGGCTCGTGACCTTGATAACACGTGTTTCGGTGCAGGAAAGACATTCATGCCAGAGGTAAACAATACCCCCTTCCTCTAACATGCCCTCCGTCATGGCATTCTGATGATGCACGAGGGCGTGGGTGGGGGATGCCAATAGAGTGCTTGCAGGATTGGCTCGCATGTGCGTAGGGGGGAGCGGGTGAGTGCGTGTGTGCGTGGTCCAGTGCATAAAAGCGTGGCGCAGGGATCTTGCTGGGTAGTGCCGTTCGTGGCAGCCGAGTAGAAGGTAACATTCGTGCCCAGTCTCTGCACCCTCGCGTCTAACACGTTGGCTTCACTCTCCCGACCGACACGTGGGGCTCCCGGCGTCCGGACAGAGATAAACCGCGAGAGATCTGAGCAGTCACCTCCGAGAGGGAGGCTGAGTTTTTCCAGAGGCGTTCTTTCTGATTAAAAACTTCAAGCACGCTTTTAAAAGACTTCCAGGCGCTGTCATTGCAATTCATTATCTGAGCCGTATAGCTTGGAGGGTTTTGGAGTGAACGCCCTCCCTTGTACACAATACTTCCAGCCTCAGCAGCGCCTTCGATCGTCGCAGACATGGAAAAGACGCCCATGTACGCTGTGGTGACGCCCTCCGGCCCCAAGAAGTCCCGCCGGGTGATATGGGTGGCTCTGGCCGTCAGCTTGGTCGGTCTCATAATCGCGGGCGTGACAGGTTACGTGGAGAAGCGCCAGATCGACCGAGTGAACGCCCTCGAAGAGACCGTCCTGCAGATGCAGCTCCACATGGAGCAACTCCTCCAGTTCACTCACGAGTACCTCGAGTACGAGGAGGAGGAGGACCTCGACAATCCTCAGGTAAGGCCTCCCAGTTTTCGATCTCATCTTCCTGTGAGAGAAATGCCGCTGAGACGGAGAAATATTCTTAATCACTGTATATCCCTATTCGTCTGTTTGGAGGCAGACGGCACTGGCAACCGTGTGCTATTGTGCTATTGTTGAGTACGGGCGCAGAGTAAAAAAGTAATGTAGAATGACTGACTGATTGATTTGATAATGAAATGTATAGTAAGATGAACAATCATCATCATGTCGATAAAAAGAGCTTCAGTGCAAAGAAAGTAATTTATACATTTATTCATTTGCTAATTCACTAAAGGACCGAGGGAATAGATAACGCAATAGCCGCATTAATCTAACTGAAAAAAGGAGCAGAAATGGTTACATAATAATAATAATAATAATAATAATAATAATAATAATAATAATAATAATAATAATAGGGACTTTCACCCCGAGGGAACAACACGGAACACGAGATGAATACAAATTACTTTGCACCGTTATAATAGTGAGCTTTTCTAATAGCGTAAATAATTATGGGAATAATTTCGTGTAATAAACCACTCAATCAAGTTGTCCTAGTTTAGTTTAATCAGCAGAGTAGTTATTAAGACGGCAAAAAATGCGAACAAATTATAGGGTCAAACTATGAACCTCAGCACGACAATCATCTATGACTTGATTGTATCATTTGCAATTAAGTGCATGAAAGTCTCAATCTTCCTATCTAGATGGATGAATGTGCATACATATGAGAATATATATATATATATATATATATATATATATATATATATATATATATATATATATATATATATATATATATATGTGTGTGTGTGTGTGTGTGTGTGTTTGTGTGTGTGTGTGTGTATGTGTGTGTGATGTTGCTACGCTCATCAGCAGATGTGTTTTCTCTTAAGGATATCGTGTTGCGAGTTGCAATCTGACATCCCTTTCAACAATTGGTGTTCATCGTCACGTATTTATGAAGAGTTTTGTAAGAGATTAATCGATGGCCTTGGGGTAGATTCTTTTTATCAATATTCTTTCAATAACTTTTCTCTCTCTTTT
>NC_089789.1:31598605-31603605 GCF_040412425.1 Macrobrachium rosenbergii
GGAGCAAACAAATCTGTGGCAACAGTTCTTCGTTCAGTTTTGAGTAATTGGCGTTTTGCGATCTCTACCTCACTGGTAATTAATTCTCTCACTTGCTCTTGTTACTGTACTTGTTGTTCGGTTTAGGTCCGTTTTACTGTTGCCGAGTTTTTTTTCTTTTCCTTTTTATAGATTTCATTCCATACTGTGACGCACATACACAAAAAATCCCTCTCGGTTTTTCCTGTAAATTTCCAGATTTTTGTTTAACCGAAGCGTAAAACATTTCTATTACTGGTTTCTCTTGCAAGTTGGACATCACTTAACCGTGTTTTTTCACGTCCTCGATTATATGCTCATTTCATTTTACAAATTTCGTTTCTTACTATGAAAAGAAGAGTTCACTTTTCTTCATATTTCCACATAATCCTTTGCAATACGTCCAATGAAAGTGTGACACGGTGGAAGGTCACCCCGACACCCATATCCTCAACAGCTGCTGCTGCCACCAGCACAGAAAAATGAGAAACAAGACATCTGACAACGAAATATCAGATTAAGCCAAGGTATTTGGCTCTCGTTCAAAGTCCGAACAAGGATGCAGCTAAGCGTTTTGGACCTAAGAGGGGCGAAGGTGTTGGGCTTATGGACCAATATTTGAGCCGAAAAATGATAAAATCATACCAGGGTTCTAGACTCTCATCCTAACAGCCAACGACTCTGTAATGTTTTGGAATTTCTCCTACGAGAAGAAGGGTATAGAGAATTGCTAGATTGGGGAGGGTCGAGGCACCATGATTATGAGGAATATGGCTTCAAAGGGCATAGGTTTGGTATGGGTGGGCGACAGGGTATGGGCTAAGACGACAGGGGCATTGGCACATGATGGTATCGTTGCCATGTTGTGGGACCTGACATTGTCAGAGGGCCCTTTTACCTAGTTTTGCTACCTTGTAGCCGGAGCACGGCTTCCCTTTCCTGACCTTATTTGAAACAGGAGATATCTCTCGGGTCTCTTTCGCCGAAAGAAACGAGACCATCTTGCAATCACTCTTGTTTTGATGCGGACGAATTTGGCAATTCCTCAATAACCTAGTTACAAAAGAAAACGAGAGAACTTTATTTCTTTGCAGATACTTTTTCATTCTTTATGAGCAGTAAATTAATATCAAAAGAAGATTAATTTTTAAACTGTCAATACTAGTTCACCATTCTCTTGGTCTTGTTGGCAATTAAAGATTAGAAGAATCTGAAGGCTGGTGCTAAGAAATTACATCTCGTTGCACATGATCTAGAATGAGGTGCTTTTACTTTAAAATCTTACTATAGCATTCACACTCGAGGTGATCCCATTTCAAACATTCTTTGAAATCAGTTTCATCTTACACACTAACATTCTAACAGTTCAGATGCTGCTGCAAAACATTCCCCTTCGTGGAATATCATTTAGAGTCTTAGAAAAGGCAGTTTCAAACTAAGCACTTTTAATGAAGGCAGTTTCCACTTAATTTCTTTCAATAAATACAGTTCCAGATATTTAGATTTAATAAAATCTCACCAGAGGTAGTTTTAAAAAACTAATGGCCCTTTTTACTTTTAAAGTCTCCTAGCAACGGCAGTTTCAGGAAAATGAAATGTCCCTAAAGTCGCTTTCAGTTTTAGAAAAACTTGCACCAAAGGCAGTTTCAGCAAAAAAAAAAAAAAATCACTAAAGGCAATTTAAAACTAAACGCTCTCACTATAGGACGATAATTACCTCCAGACCACTCACTTTTGGTCAGTTTCATAAGAAGGGGTATCTGCAAAGGAAATTTCTTACGAAGCACATAAAACAGGAAGTTTAATTTCAATTTTAATGGCTTTTCCTTTGGAACGCTTCAGCAGCATAGAATAGATAAACTTAGCTGCAATGGGAACTTCAGTTGAAGAGTACTGCAAAATAATTTCTTTTACTGATGGCAGGAAAGCTGAAAGTAAATTGGTAATGTTGTTTTTTTAACAGAGTAAAATCATTCACCAAAGGTCTCTCTCTCTCTCTCTCTCTCTTTCTCTCTCTCTCTCTCTGACTATCTATCTTTCTATTTATCTCTGGTAATATATTTGTTTAAAATTTACAACAGTGACATAAATTCAAAAATTTTAATCCAACGTTCATCGACAAGGGACACCTCTCTCACACACACACACACACACACACACACAAACACAAACGCTGTTGTTGCAATGAATTCAACACGAAACTCCCTGCCCTAAGAATATTATATAGACCGAGAATTTTTCAACTTCTAAATACACGACTGAACGAAATAAACTTCCTCTTTTACGAGACATCTGAGTGTAACGTTTGTCACACACAGATGAGGAAACCGACACTAATAAACGGGGCCCTTTCTTCATTCTGAACTCACCTGAAGGTCTGTTCAATGGGTCACCTATCAGGGCTCTTATCTTGTTTAATGCAGGTGTCCAAGTGTGCAATGCACTGTCGGACCAGTAGGGCAACGTCGACAATATTGTCTGCCTCTTCCTCTCTCTCTCTTCTTTCTCTCTTTCTTGGTTTGTTTTTGCTTTTGAGAAGTCAGTGCTACGTTTGCAATGTTGTTGGTTTTATTTCCTTCGCTTGGTTTAATTTATAGACTTTGGCGTTGTAATCACAACATTGCCTCTTATTTTCTTCATTCTTAAAGTTAAGTTCTCCTCTCTTTCAAATTCTACTTTCCTTTATTTTTGTTTCTGCTTTGTGTCGCTATTTTACATTGTTGATATGGTTTTTCCCAGCATTTTCTGTCATTCTCTCCCTTTTCTTTACTCCTGATTTTAACTAGAGCAGTTTCAATTCTGTGAATTGACTTAATGTCTTGCAGTCGTTATTTTTCATTCTGTTATTGAGTAGGATCAGTAATGCCTGTATTTACTCATTTATCCAAGATTATTAAAGTTCCGTTTTCTGTTCTTCTGCTCGCAATATTTTGTTTCTAATAACTTCGTATTTCCAATTTGACCTATATATACCATTTTCACATTTTAGTTGTTCCAAAATTTCATTCTCATTTTACTCTTTTGCCTATTTACAGTCAACCCTTCTCTCTCTCCCGTCTTTTAACTGCATCTACAACTTATCACTTTCTTTATTCGCAACTTTTCGTGTTTTCTCTTATTACTTTATTCTTTACTTTCAATATCCACCTATATTTGTCCTTACTAATTTGTCATTCACCCCTTTTCAATTCGTTATCTGTCAGTTTTACTTTAATTTTCCCTGCTTTCTAAACTCTTTAAATTTTCCCTGCTTTCTAAACTCTTTAAATTTCCCCCTGCTTTCTAAACTCTTTACATTTTCCCTTCTTTCTAAAGTCTTTACTGCTTTCTAAACTCTTTAAATTTTCCTTGCTTTCTAAACTCTTTAAAATTTTCCCTGCTTAATAAACCCTACATTTTCCCTGCTTTCTACACTCTCGACTTTCCCACCTACTTTCTCTTTTCTTCTCGCCAACCTTGAGTCTGTCAAGGTCAGGTGAGAAGAGAATGCTACCGAGTCTCTCTAGGAACGACCGTGGGACTTCTATAAAAAAAAAGAAGATAAAGACCAGAGACTCGGGGCGATCGTAAGATTCTGATTCAGAAGACGACCAGAGAATCTTGGGACGTTCGTGATATTCTTATCAAAACGACGACCATCTGGTTCATACCTTCTAGATCTCAACCGACTCTTTTTCCACCTGTCTGAATTTATGAAGATCGCTCTACAGATAAGAGGAATGTTCCTATGTTTATGGGGAACAAAATTCTAACCAGCTCCCTGTCCCAGCTTATTTTTTATCCTTCTTCTATCTAAAATTTATGAAGGTCATTCTGCACACGTAGATATAGGAACCAGTTCCTTGTCTCAGAATTTTTTATCCTTCGTCTATCTAAAATTTATGAATGACCTTTGGCACATTGAGGAAAGGAATAAAATCGAACTATCTCTGTCTCATTTTTTTTTGAAGTCTTAGTTATGGAAACGGCGCAATGGCTTTTTGATAACTTTCAAGAATAATACTCGAGGGGTTATTTGGGGAAGACAAGTAGAGGGGATTGATTGATTGAATTGTGGCTATTAAAACTGGCGTCACAGCAATTAGGTTATTGACGCTGTAATAAAATTAAATAGGAAATTATAAAGATAAATAAATAATGAAGCTTAACAAGAGTTAAATATAAGAAATATCTAAATATTATATATATATATATATATATATATATATATACATATATATATATATATATATATATATATATATATATATATATATATATATATATATATATATATAAATCATATCTGTAAATAAATATATACTATGCATACATATACACATTGTGGGATAAGAATCATTAAAATGTCAAAGGAAGAGATGAGAAGGAAAAAAAAAGTAAAGCTTAGGGAAACCAAGAAAAGTTAATAACTTATAGGAATAATAAGATGAGATGAGAATGAAAGATAAAGAAAGAAAAGCGAAACAACTGAAGCTCAGGAGAATTAATAATAACTTTAGAAGGCAACGGGAAATATGTACATTTGAGACAAATAACTGAAAAAGAATAAACATGAAAATTAAAAAGACTTTAAATGCCATGGAACAGATGGGAATAGGGGCTGTAAATGATAATATGAGATCATCAAGGCAGTAGAAGACAATGAATGATTATCAAAACTAAGATAAGATGGATAAATAGATAAGCATTCGAATAAAGCTGCATGTGACACTGAAAGCTAAGGAAACCAAACAGAATTTAATAATAAATGTAAGAAAATCGACTAAATGAGAGTTGAAGCTACAGAAGAAAGGCAACTGGATATAAAAATTAATTTAGACAAAGCTGAGTGAATAAAAGGTAAAGAGATCGAATAAGTGGGAATGAGAGTTTAAGAAAATGGAAATAAAAGTTTTGGATGCCAACTGAAGAAAATGAAAGATATCATCGGCGAACTGAAGAGAATATAAAACGAACTGAAGAAGATAGAAGCCATCAAAAAC
>NC_089789.1:31608605-31638605 GCF_040412425.1 Macrobrachium rosenbergii
CTGTCTATTTATCTATGGTGTTTATCACGTCTTTCTCAATATCATATATATTTACATTATAATAAATAAAATCTATGTATATAAATATATATGGTATTGAGAAAGATGTGATGAAACACCATAGATAAATAGATAGATAGATATATAAATATACGAAAAGAGAGATTATATACTATATATATATATATATATATATATATATATATATATATATATATATAGAGAGAGAGAGAGAGAGAGAGAGAGGAGAGAGAGAGAGAGAGAGAGAGAGAGGTACCTCCACTCAGGGCAGAACCAACATAAGTATGAAGAAAGCGAGAAAATCCCATTATCATCTGAAGGAATGATAATTATTCGAGCAAATTCTTATCATGAGGAGAGATGTGGCACAGTTTCTGCTGCTCTGAAAACTAATTTTGAAGAGATTTCAGTGGTGCCCTTGAGATAACATTCCTTAATTAAGCAACTTGTACAATAGCTCGATTTTAACTTAGTTTTATTTCTTATACTTGTAAGATAATAAAAAAAATATCGAAGTGTTTAATTAAGAAAATTGTACAGTGGCTCGGTTTTAACTTAGTTTTATTTTTTATAATTGCATACTTTTGCATTTGTTTTCTTTATTCGTTCATCACTTTATATATTACTCATTTGTTTATTTACTGAAATGCTTGTTTTTGCACTGGTCTGCTACCTGTTTAGACTACTTTGTTCATTAAAAGATGTATTGGTATACATCCTTTTTTATCAGTTATTTTATCATTTGTTTGTTTGATATATTTCAAGCATGCATTCATCTTTTAAGGCAAATTACCCTACTCGATCTCAATGAAGAGAGAGAGAGAGAGAGAGAGAGAGAGAGAGAAGAGAGAGAGAGAGATCAACTTTAAAGTTTCCTGAAGAGAATATCTTTGAGACCTTGTCTCCATAACCACCGAAAAAAAAAAACATAAAAAAAAGAAGTGGCGTCTAGACGTACTGGACAACTGTCTATGCAAATTCAGATCAATTTTAAGAGTCAACAAATTCTCTCTCTCTCTCTCTCTCTCTCTCTCTCTCTCTCTCTCTCTCTCTCTCTCAGTAAATTCATCCACCTGCTCAGAGTGACGCTCTTTGTTGCTTGTTGCTTGTTGCTTCCCTTCAGTTGCAATTAAGTGTTGCAACAGCATGTTTGTTATTACTGTTATTGTCATTCAAAACGTGCAAACGTCCATTAGGGACAGGCCAAGTGGTCATTAACTTGCAAAGCAAGCTTCCACAACACAGATTGCATAAATGTGAAGTATAAATGCAGGGTGAACGGAATACGTTTCCCAGAATCTCGTTCGTTGGAGTTAATGCGTGAAATATTTGCTGTGATGATGAAACAACTCTTGAAAGCAAGAACAACGAAGTCGAACAAAGTGGCCGATAAAGGCCTTCTCCATCAATCACCAGGTGGCGCTTTGGAACCTCGTCCTGTCGTCCTGTCAATTGCGAAAGTCCAATCTTTCTTCGAAACTACCTAAGTTATTCTAGGTCGAAGACAGAAGTAAGATACGCTTAAGAATTTAAGAATTAGAGTCGTAAGAAGGTAACACGCCGTGCTGTTGTGAAAATTGTTGTTGATCAGAGGCGTGACCAAGTCGAGAATAAATCAACCGATATATTACCCCAACGAATACGTATGAGCACTAACAAGTGCATTCCATCACTGCTGAAATGGAAGGATGATCTTATCATGCTAATATCTGATGCGTTGTCAGTCCCGATTGGATACCGACTAGATAAATCTTTCTCCTAATCCTCTTCACACATCTTTCCCCCCCCCCTCTCTCTCTCTCTCTCTCTCTCGTCTTGGCTGGCTGGGGCCGAGTCCAGAGGTCGTCACTAGGAATTTCATTTACTGTAACACCTTAGTTTAATGCCCTATGTCTAATGCGATGAAAGACAATTTATTAAATAAACTTAACTCACACCGTAAGACTGAAGGGGCAGAGTCTCAGAATCTGGCATTTCTTGGGAGCAACGCCCGAAATAATAACTGTTAAAGAGCAGGAAAATTTTCTCTTTTTATAGGGCCGCCCTTGTGCAAGGGCCCGTGCTGGCAAAAGGTCAGCTTAATCTAAACCACCCACCAAACAACCGTACATCTCTCTCTCTCTCTCTCTCTCTCTGATATAATCACTAGCAACCTGTACTGCAAAGTTCTCAACAAGTTCAATTGATCTTTCGTCTAAATTTCTCTCCCCCCGACACTGTTTCGCCAACACTGAATGCAAAGGGCTTCTCTCTCTCTCTCTCTCTCTCTCTCTCTCTCATTGACGTCAGACAGTCGTCAGCGTCTAAGTGTGACATCACCAACAACACTGACGTAGCCACGACAAAGGAAACAAAGCACTAACGTTTCACTTTTTCTATTGGAAAACATTCACCGACAAAGAACCTGTTGTGACTGATTTTAGCGAAGGAGAATCTTTGGCTTTGCTTTGAAGAAATGTCAGAGGTGACAGATGCCGAAGAGTTGCTCTTGACAGCTAAGGACATTTTCTGATTCAGGCAAAGTTGGCAGTTTTCACCCAAGGTCTAACTACAGAAGTTTTGTCATCGTAAACAAATTTATGTGCATTTCTTGTTTTCATACATTTAAAAGCATTAAGGAACTGTTGTTAAGCATATATTTTCTCTCTCTCTCTCTCTCTCTCTCTCTCTCTCTCTCTCTCTCTCTCTCATTGAATAAGATTACATTCATTATCAAAATCCTCTCCTACAGCATTTCAAAGCATCTCTCTCTCTCTCTCTCTCTCTCTCTCTCTCTCTCTCTCTCTCTATATATATATATATATATATATATATATATATATATATATATATATATATATGTATATATATATATGTATATATATATATATATACATACATATATATATGTATATGTACATATACATATATATATATATATATATATATATATATATATATATATATATATATATATATTCGAGGGTGGTGAGGCACTCATAATTACAAAAAATAACACTCGGTTTAAAAATGAAATTTCATATTGCACGCATGGAAAATCAAACTATATTCCAAAAACAGCATTTTCTCTGGATTCCAGCAAGCGAACTTATTTGATTATTTTGTAAGTATTTTTACCCCTTTGAATAAATAGCCGAGACTTATGAACGTGGATAAGTATCTGAATCATATTTTGGCTGTATGAGAGTATTATCACTGGTAGCCTCTTCAAAGAGGGAAAAGGAAAACGATGAAAAATATTGAACAGAAGCGAGGAGAGGATTCCTTAGCTAACATGTATGGATAGGATGAGGAAGCTTGTGGGAGAGGTGGGTAATTTTGTTGGAGAGCTATGGGAGTTAGAGGTGGGGGGTTGTTGTTGGAAAGTTAGGGAATGGGGAACTTTGTTGGAGAGGAAGGGTGGATGGGGAGTTTGTTGTAGGCGTCAAGGTGTTGGGGAGTTTGGGAGGTAGGTGTAGAGAAGAGTTGGGAAGGAGAGCCTGTGTAGAAGGAGGGGAAGGGGACGGGGGGGGGTTTGTTGTTGATGCTGGTAGGTGGGGGAAGGGGTGTGATGGGCTTTGTCGTCTTTAATGAGGTGACGCTATCGGTTTCTGATCTAGAGAAGCCATGTGACCCTTGAGAGAGAGAGAGAGAGAGAGAGAGAGAGAGAGAGAGAGAGAGAGAGAGAGAGAGATTACACACTGCTGTTGTTCTTGCTGTCCGATTAAACTGGCCTTATGGCAGAACAAGTCTGTAAAAGTGATGCCAGATGGAAAACTAATAAGTAATTTCATTACTCACCTGTAAATCGATTCTACAACTGAGCCGGGGCACTATCTCGAGTCTTCCGTAAGTGGATCTGGGTATTGTTTGTAATAGTTATCGAAAACAATAATACAAGGCCTGACTTAGTAATTAGGCACAAGGTGCCAGATCGAGAGAGAGAGAGAGAGAGAGAGAGAGAGAGAGAGAGAGAGAGAGAGAGAGAGAGAGAGAAATTTAATAGCCATTGGTGACAAACTGTTATCAAATAAGAGGCGATCAGAGTCCAAAGGAAATTCTACGATGCTGGGTGGTGATAGATTCGGCCGTAGCCACTGTCTTAGTTACCGCCCGCCTTTCACCCCCTCCAGACGCCCACAACGCCTTTCATTAGTCACTCTTAAGTGAATTCTGACCCCGCCCTTGATTGCTGCCCCTGATGGGACTTGGGATAAGAGATCCTCTTCGGTCAGAGACACAGGTATGCACACACACAAACACTGATATGCTTACACAAACTTATAGGACTAGGGATACCATACTCTTTCTTTTGAGTCACGGGTTTATTATTCCAAACGTGCATAGGTTAGACATTCACATACACACATTATTACTGGGAAGTAATAATAAGGATCAAAGTAGGAGTTTCTCCTTGGAGTTGCCAGCAAACAAATCCGCTGACATACGTGCTCACACACACCTGCAAACTTGAAGATAAACAAGAAAGCCATCAACAAGAATCAAAGGAAAAGGTTCTTTTTCTCTTGAGGTACATGATACACACTCACGCACATACACGCATGTGCACACACACACTTACACACAGACACACGAAAACGCCTGCTTCCTTGCAAATACTCACACACAGACAAAACACACAGCCACAAAGGTTAAACTGGAAGTTGTCATGAGGATTGATGGAGTAGTTTGGAGTAAGGGGTAGTAAGAAGAGGAGGAGAAGGGTGGTTGGGGAGGGGAGGGGAGGAGAGGAGGGGGTGCTGGAAGATAGCTGCTCTGGAGGCATTTGCAAATTGGGTCTAGATACAGTGTTTGGCCTTCTGGGTATAACGATACCAAGTACCTGAGGCTGTGTTGTAAAGAGGGCACCTGGCGTTTTCCAGGAAATCGCACTCTTAATAATAATAATAATAATAATAATAATAATAATAATAATAATAATAATAATAATAATCCAAATCTTCTTCACAATCCCGTGAATATGTTTATAAAATACAAAATCACATTTATGTAAGTGCTGTATTTACAAATAAAATAAATTCAGGAGCTTTCGAGCCTGCTCAGCTCCCTTCTTCAGCTGAAGATGAGCTGAGCAGGCTCTCAACTCCTGAATTTATTTTATTTACAAGCTCAGTAATTTACATAAATGAATTTTATAATTAATAATAATAATAATAATAATAATAATAATAATAATAACAATAATAATAATAATAATAATAATAATAATAATAATAATAATTCTGGTAGATACAACCTAATGAATGATTATAACTGTAAAAGAGGGAAACCTCAATAATGATATTTTGAGAATGATAGAGACGTATTTTCACATGAATAACCAGGCAAAATAAATTCAACAGAAGAAAACCCTATTAACAGTGATAAGTGTTTAGGGATCAGGCTATATTCTTAAATTTGTTAATAACATCGATACTGCTAAGATTTTCCTTCTTCTGTAGCTAATATGATCATATCTTGTGACATTTCTTGTCAAAATTTCTGCAAGTGCTTGAAAAGTTCAGCTTGCGAATAAAAAAAAGTTCTCCATCAAAAAACACTTGATCTTCGAAAACGGATTCTTCACAAAAACTGAAGCTTTGTAGCAGGGTCCTCTAACAAACTTATACTTCGAAAAAAGTTCTCAACTGAAGTTTTTGGTACAAGTGAAGGGCACAAGGTCACAGCATCTTACACAGTACCTTGTAAAAGAAATCACATGGATAATTCTTAACTTCAAAACACTTCTGTTGTGAGAAAGATGTACACTTCTGTGTACTTTTGAAATGATAAAAGCAGTTTTTAGTTTTCTGTAAAAGAAAACTATTGAGATGGCTATTTGTCTGTCAGCCCGCACTTTTTCTGTCCACCCTCAGATCTTAAAAACTACCGAGGCTAGAGGGCTGCAAATTGGTATGTTGATCATCCATATCCATGCTCCAGTCATCCAACTTACCAAATTGCAACCCTCTAGCCTCATTAGTTTTTATTTTATTTAAGGTTAAAGTTAGCCATAATCGTGCGACTGGGACTGCTATAGGTGCCAACAACACAGACCACCAACGGGCCGTGGCTGAAAGTTTCATGGGCTACGGCTGAGAGTTTCATGGGCCAAGGATGAGAGTTTCATACAGCTTTAGACGCTGTACAGAAAACACGATTGCACCGAAGAAACTTCGGCGCATTTTTTACTTGTTTACTTTTGTAATTCATCTACAGACCAGGGATTTTTTTTTCCTTTGAAAAATATCTTCTCTATCACTTTTCAAGGCTTTGAAGTTTAATTCTTGTCTAAATCTTACCACCATCTAGCCAAAATTACCAGTTTTTTGTAGATGTTTCAAAACTTTTAGAACTTATTATAATTCTAAAAAGTTCACATAGATGGTAAATCACTTTATGTATGGGTCAGTATTAAGGAATTCATATCCGGAGTTCATTATCCTAGAGTCTGTAACAGTATGTCATCCTATTTCCTCAGTCGTTTTAGTCTAATCATTTCTTAGAACAGCGCAGTCGGTTTTATTTTCATAAGCGGCTATGCAAATATCAGAATGTGCTACTGAAGAGTTACATAAAAGTCAGAGTGCTCATGTTGTAGTACAATATGAAAGTGACGCTAACTTTGAAACTTAGCGTTAATCATGAAGAATTCTCCCCGGCACCATAGTGACTTTCGGTTTCGTAAGCCTTTACCTCGACAAGTGGAATGTAGTTAGGATCAGGTTATAAAACAGAATACCAAGAATGTGCTCGCATATGAGTGACTCGACACAAAAGTTAAGTATATCTTAGTTTTACCAGACCACTGAGCTGATTAACAGCTCTCCTAGGGCTGGCCCAAAGGATTAGACTTATTTTACGTGGCTAAGAACCGGTGGTTACTTAGTAACGGGACTCACAACCTATTGTGGAATCGAACCATTATGGCAAATGAATTTCTATCACCAGAAATAAATTCCTCTAATTCTCCATTATCCGGCCGGAGACTCAAACTCGGGCCTAGCGAGTGCTAGCCCACAACTCTACCGACTCGCCCAACGAGAACTCGACACTATGTCATTTTAAGTGCAAAGGCAACTGATGTAGAAGTGTTCTGCACAAGGTGCTGATTATGGATGTGGCAGCGCCCGTAAAGTTGCTTTAGACCTAGACTCGCTCCTTGCTATGAGAAACGGCTGAATGTTGAAAAAGAAATAACTATACTGTATATTGTAGTTACGAAACTGAAAATTCCTCACTAGTGCTCAATGAACCATCGTTGACCAGATGTGTCTAAACGGCAATATTTATTTAGCCATAAAACTCTTGGTGTGCCGAAGCCGGCAGGGGAACGAGCTTTCGTTTTCCGTCCGTGTTTGTGCAGCAGTATTGGCACAAACATAAAACTTTTATTGTTTAGTGATATTCAGATTAACTGGAGAGACAAACAAGTTAAGGAGAACAAGAAGAAAAAAAAGAAAGGAGCTTGTTTGCCGATCTTATCGCGTTATCGGGTCGGCAATCATCTCTAGCTGACTACTCTTGCCTGGACTTATCGGTCTGACCCCAATCCAATCAGCTGTGAGGTCTCCAATCAGCTGTGAGGTCCTTCTCTTAGACTCCGAAAACGCTTGTGCTAGTTTTTGACGTCGCTGGCAGATTGGGTAAGCGCAGTGCTCTAGTAACTCTGAGTGAATTTATGCTGTTAATCGAGAAACCGTCTACGGAAAGGAAGAAAATCAAAGGAAAAGGACCTTTGCGTATATGTATATGTTGAGTGGTTCACTCCCAACAATCCATATAGCTATAAATGGGCACCAAGATCTGCTGGAGTCTATAAGAAGGTGTGGAGGAAGCAACCCCACTCCTAAAGGCTTTCTCAGATACCGGAAGGCTGTGACCTTCTGACCCCAAGATACGAAAACAACAACAACAACAACAACAATAATAATAATCTGAAAACAAAATAACTGAAAATGCTATTATGTTAAGAATTATAATTTTATATAAAGAATGACAGTCAGAATAACAATAGTAATAAGTGTTTTGTAATCAAAGTATGACCACTTGCCTAAAACCTAACAAACCATATGACGTTTTCTATTCAAATTGGAATTAAAGATATAATTCACTTTGGGATTTGTTTTTCAAGTTTGACTCCATCCCTTCCTTTGGGATCAAATGCCAGTCTTCCTCCTTCCCAGTTCTCATTTTGCTTTCGTCGACCATGGGCCGAATAAATGCATTAGTTAGGTCTCACGTTCATGGAAATATTCTTTATAGACTAGAAAAACTACATACGGTATAACTATACAAGATAAGTTGTAAAAATCCCATTCTAAATTTTTTGTCTCTTATAAAATTCATAAAGAGCTGAGGGCAAGTAAAATTTCAGGACTGACCGAATTCTTCTAATTCTTCTCTCTCTCTCTCTCTCTCTCTCTCTCTCTCTCTCTCTCTCTCTCTCTCTCTCTCTCATCTAATGAGATAAGATTATATTCATTATTAAAATCCTCTCCTAACATTCAATATTTCATCTGCGATCAAATTTCTCCTCCCTTCCAACTCTCTCTCTCTCTCTCTCTCTCTCTCTCTCTCTCTCTCTCTCTCTCTCTCTCTCTCTGATTTATCAGAATTTGCACCTATATTCTCTCCTTATATTCAGAACTTTATCCGTGACAAAATTTCTTACAAACATACAAACACCCAGACACACACACTTTCTTCCTCTCTCTCTCTCTCTCTCTCTCTCTCTCTCTCTCTCTCTCTCTCTCTCTCTCTTCTCTCTCTCTTCTCTCTCTCTTACTGCTGGATAAACAACTACTTTAGCATTACATGCTGTGTATTTATAGTCCAAGATTATGGCTAGGAATGAGTTAATTAATATTCCTTACAAACTAACAGAGCCATCTGGGTCACGAGAAGTACCAATCTGGGACACAAATACAGAACTGCCTCTGTCTTGTGATTTTAAGATGTATTTTGCATGCGTGCTTGGTAACGCGTTTGCATTTTAGAGTTATAATGATGCACAACAAGTACTGGCAATATCTGTCATTTATCTGCCGTTAACAAATAGTACTCACGAATTCTCACAAACTGTGTACCTAGACATACATTTTACTCACATACACACATATGTATACATATGTATATATATATATCTCTCACATAGATATATATATATGTAATATACATATATATACTTTTTTTATTTAGCTACAATGTCACATAATAGAGAAATGTCGTAAACTTTCTTTCTCTGTCTGTCTGTCTGTGTGTCTGTCTCTATCAAAGAAGCCTTAATTTATGCATCTGTGTTGGTCAACAGCGCCCCGTTGTTTTATGTTCTCTTGTGTTTTGTTAAAGATTATGATCGCATTAAACTCTTTTGGCTTCTAGTGTTAGTTAAAAGCAAGGCAACAGTCATTCTTTGCAAGCATTTAATTGTTCCGATTAGTTTCTCTCTCTCTCTCTCTCTCTCTCTCTCTCTCTCTCTCTCTCTCTCTCTCTCTCTCTCTCTCCGTTTTCCTTGCTCTGTAGTCTCAAATACGATTATTCTTCCTTTGTGGAATGTTTATGCTTATTGAAATTATACGGTAGACGCAGACACACCTGAACACATCCATATATATGTATATATATATATATATATAAAATATATATATGTATATATATATATTAGAAAAGTTAAAAAAAGTTAAAGTCATCCTGGGCCTCTGTAGGCTCATAGGGCAGGCGCTGATCTCCTGTTTATGGGCCAGACAGCCAGTGGGGACAGACCCAATGCCTGGACATGTCTCTCTCTCTCTCTCTCTCTCTCTCTCTCTCTCTCTCTCTCTCTCTCTCTCTCTCTCTATATATATATATATATATATATATATATAAATTATATATATAATTTACCTTAAATATATGCATTTCAAAAAGCTACAGAACTTTTAGCTACTCCGTTTCATCACGACTTTTTTTAAATACTCCTACGTCTGCAAGCCTTGAATTCGATTGGGAAATCAATGAAGAAACTCTTCCTTATTTGAAGTCTACGCGCGACGGAGAGCCGAGAAAAGTCGAACAATATAATAAGAGATATAATATGAGAGCAGCTATATTAAACTATAGCTGTATGGATAATAAAATGTAAAATGTAGAGTTTAAAGTTTTTACAGAATAAGTTTGACTCCAAACTAAAGTACTCCTCTAGTTTTCCGCAAAAAAATGCAGCAAAAAGGCATAAAAAGAGATAATATTAATTGTATGCGGAGAGAGAGAGAGAAAGAGAGAGAGAGAGAGAGAGTATAAAACTTTAATTTAATTTCAGATAAAATTGTGCAAGTTTTTCGATAAAAGGGAAAGAGACACTGTAATCTAGAAAAATTATTTATTTAGAATGAATAATTGCAGATGGAGCTTATATTCCTGCATTACCTTGAGAGAGAGAGAGAGAGGAGAGAGAGAGAGAGAGAGAGAGAGAGAGAGAGAGAGCAAATTTAATTTCAGATAAAATAATTGCCAAGTCGTTCGATAAAAGGGGAAAGAGACATTGTAATCTAGAAAAATTATTCGTTTAGAATGAATAATTGCAGATGGAGCTAATATTCCTTGCATTACTTGAGAGAGAGAGAGAGAGAGAGAGAGAGAGAGAGAGAGATAAATTTACAGAGAATAAATTTTACAGATAAAGGTATACTGAATTTTGAGGATAAGAACACAGTTCTAACTTTTCTTACCCTAGAGTCGAACTCAGGCTTCCTCGGGTGAAGCCTAAAGAATTCGACCCATCTTCGACGATAAAAGAGAGAAACTCCAGTGCGATGATGAGAGAGAGAGAGAGAGAGAGAGAGAGAGAGAGAGAGAGAGAGAGAGAAGAATGTCCATACCCACCTCTTAAACCGCCCAATCCAGATCATTAGTGTCCCAAGAGGTTTTTTTTATCGTATTGATATTGAAAATTTATGTTCCTTTGACCACTATCGGACCAAATAAATTTACACCTGGTAAAGGAGAGGGATTAATTACCTTACCTGCCCGCAACTCTCTTCCCCCTGTTTGGTTTCGGCGTCTTCATCAAGCTTTTTCTAAAACGCCTGGTTCCTTGATTACACTTTGGTTAACCAGTTTCATTCGATACATACTTTCATACATACATACACACACACACACACACACACATATATATTATATATATATATATATATATATATATATATATATATATATATATATATATATATATATAAGTCATAGGCAGTTCAAGGAATTAAGTTTCTGGTCACAGCAGCTGTGTATCAATAAAAGGACAGTATAGATAATTTTATGGCAGTCTAGGAGTCCAAGAAAAGAATCTATTCAAAGACATTTTTAAAGTAAGTCTATTGTATTTGCATTATATGAGTACTCATTATCGTTGATTATGTATGTGTGAGTGTGTATTTATGTATGTATGTATGTATGTATGTATGTAATGTTCTATCCAAGCCTTAATTGCATTATGTATGCTGACTGACTGCTATTTTGCATAGGCAATTGTTCTTACTTTTAACATTTTTTTCAATTTACTGACTTCTTACACCTGTACCCTGCATTCAAATATTCATGTATGCTCACTTGTACTTGATATAAATTTGCCGGTGCAATCATGCCTTTACACAAATAAAAAAAAGAAAAGGAAAAAGTTACTTGTCCCTTACAAGTAACAAGCGCATATCGACACACAAACGCAGACTCCCGCCCAACGTACAAAATCCGTTTGTTTTTGCCTCATCGAGGATGTATGTTTGTCTTGTTAAGCGCAAGGAACATTTGTAGAGTAAGCTCGCTTATTAGCATATTCAAATTAGATGTTAAATAAGCCACACTCAGCGTCAGCGACTTGACGATCCTTTGGAGGAGGTTTTTTTTTTTCTTCCCTTGGTCTTGTTGCACCTCGAGATAATGATTGATCTGTGTCATAAACTGGCGGCGAGGTGTCTCGCGAGAGATAAGAGGAGAAATGATTATGATGGAAGAAAATTAAATGATAGGGCATTGTTACATAGATAAACTCCTTGGGACTGATCAAGGGCCAGGTATTTAAGAACATAAAATAATTGTTAGTGAAATGCTGAGTGTTTATATATATATATATATATATATATATATATATATATATATATATATATATATATATATATATATATAACACATATTTTTTTATACCATTTCGAAGCATGAGATATATACATATGTGTGTATATATATATATATATATATATATATATATATATATATATATATATATATATATATATATATATATATATATATATATATATATATATATTTCCCTTTAGATAAGTGGCTTCAGGAGTTGGTTCATCTTTTTCAGCAGTTATATATTTCAGAGAAAGATATATATATAGAGAGAGGAGAGAGGAGAGAGAGAAGAGAGAAAGAAGGGATGAGGCCCGTCAATATTAGTAATCTCCACTAGATATTTGAAGACAAGAGGAAAAACATTTATTTACTTATTTATTTTTTCAAAACTTTCCTTGCAGACGTTCGTACATTTTCTGCACTTGAGATCTTTATACTTCTGTTCCCGCAAGAGTTATCATTATTATTTTTCTTATCATTATTATTATCAGTACAATAATAATAACCACAATTTTATTATGACAGTCTTATCAGTTCGTATTCTTATTTTTTCTCCACGAACAGCATTCATTGCTTGTTTTTGCGATTATTTGGAGAATACCGAAGAGCATAATTCGTGGACTGTGAGTATTTTTAGGGAAGCATTTAAGCCGTGAGTTTCTTTAGCGCGTGTTTTTGCGAGCGTCGAGCAATATTAAATAATGCGCTCGTACAGCTTATCTTGAAACTCGTGTCTGTGGGTTTGCAGAGCAATTTCAAGCCTTTGGCTTTACGACCGTAATAATAACTTGAGTTAATTGAAGCAATTCTTCGTGCGACTGCCTTGAGCAACCATTAAACACCTGTTGAGTCTCGAGTTGGTAGGCGGGGTGGGGCTTGAGGACCTGGTATATTTTGTGGGGAGGGCTGAGGTCCTGGGGTGGGGGATGGTGTTTGAGGCAGGAGAGGGTGGCCAGGTAGGTGACATATTCAGTTCAGGGATTTGGATTAAGGTCGTCTCCTATTGAGAGAGACGTCGAGGTACTGCACCAAGGTCGCTCTCTGACGTGTTTACTTGGCCCCTCTCCCCAAACACCCTACCCTCCCCTAGGTCAGTCCCTTCCTCCCCCGCTATCCAACCCAACCCCAACAATTGCCCTCACCACCATATGACCAAAGAGAGTAGCAGAGCTTCCTCCTACAACTTCCCAGAGTAACCCAAAAGAAAAGGCGTCTTCTTTCGAGAATCCAATTGTATTTTTTAACAAATGCTTTCAGTGCTTTGATACTATTTAAATTCCCTTCCTCTGGCCAGGTCGAATGCACTCGACCAACTCGTCATCGTTATAGCACGACGGAGATCTGGCTAATGGCCGTCTTTACCTCGTGAAACACGCACGGCAAGTGCTGTTTCATTTCGTCCGCGGATGGCGCCCTTTTTGGGCGATTTTAGTGACATATGGGAGTTTTTATAAGATGACCAGCATCCGCGCCGCTTTGGCTTCCTTCCAGCATCCTCGCAGATGGCCAGAAGAACCTGCTTCTACCCCTCCCTCCCTCCCCCCTCGGCCGAAGACCCACAAAGCACTTGCCTTTTCGCCCTGAGTGTCAAGTTGCCTTAAAAGGCGAGGACATCTCGACTGAGGAGGATGACTGAAACGCGAATAAAACCCCTGTGGATGTTTTACGACTGTGATAATGCGCGGAGTTGTTTATTTTTTCCCCCCCTTTTCCTTTCGACTGGATGCGATGTTTGTCGGTGCCGATGCTATTTTTGGAATCCTATGCTTAACACTCCTCGTGCCTATTTCTTTGAAACCTGCTCCTTCTTTGGCAAATAACTCTGTAGTTTTGTTTGTTGTCGCTTGCGTCCCCAGACCTAACCTTTCATTGCCGAATCATTTTCATTTGAATTTATTTGTTTTCTCTGTTATATTAACCCAAATGAGCTAGCTCTCCATTGTTAATTGCTTTCACTACAGTTTATATTATTTCACGACCTTGCCATTAAATTGGAATATGTTAATTAAAACGCTAGATAGTGTACGGAGAAAATCCTATTACTATATGTATGAGTGCGCCTATTTCTGCTCGTAATGGAGTATCCTTATCAGGAAACGTCTGTATAACGTGGAAGTCGAATTAACGGTGGATTATGTATGAGCATGTGTTCCTGTCAGTCAGAGAATTCATTCTGAGCATTAGCTATTTCCAAAAGTAATCATTGGATTAGACACGCTGTAATTAAATGTTGAATACCACTTGTTCCTTCATGAGGGTAGAAAACCTGTGCAGTACTACCAAAGCAAACTTTTACTGAATACTGAGATCACAGGTTATCAACTCCTTTTACAAATAGATGTGATTTATTCGTCTTGATTTGACTACAGTCCAGAGATTCACTTAATCCTCTTTTCCCCTTCAACGTCTTACCAACCACCATCTTGGCTCGCAATGTCTCATGGGGAAGGAAGATTCGTGGAAAAGTTCAGCTATGCATTGAGAGTAATTATTCCTCGACTGACTGGGTGAAAAGATGTAGGAAATACTTAGGGCAAATAAATTTTCACGAGATACTTTTGTCATATTTGCTTACAAATGATGTGACATGTTTAGGCATATCAGTGCCTAGCCAAAATGTTGGTACTTTTGAGGCAAATTTTTTGTTCCTAAATAGTGAGAGTTGTAAAATTGGCTGAAAGCGCATCATATTAGCCTCTCATTCTGTTAGACTAGGCACTATTCACAATCAGTTGCACTAGGCACTAGGAGTGGCTTATTTTTTTTTAGGTTAGTCCCAGGTTCTTTCTTGAATTAGACTAATGTTTATTTTTATTAATGAGGGTGGGAGTTAGTACTTATTTGGTTAGATTAAAGTTTATTCTTATTAATTTCGGATGTTAATCATTATTTTTAACTGTAGCAGCGCTCTTAATTTTCCGCAGTTATGCTGTTTGATATTTCTTAAGTTGGGAAATGCTAAATAAGGTTAAACCAAGTTTTATTTTACCAATACTAGGCCAGGACCATCTTGTTAATGTAGACCTATAGTTAGTTTATAGAAGTTAATTGTACAATTGAGTTAAACAATGGTTTTCCCTATTTAACTCAGCCTTGATTAATTTTACTTAAACAATGCTAAATTAAATTTTCCATATAGACTCCTGTTTTTTTTTTAAGAGGACAAGAGCTTCCTCAAGGTAAGCAGTGGACCCAACAAAGTTCGTTTTACTTTTAATCCATTCTTATCCAGTCTCAGTTAAAATAATTCATATTGTTTGCGACTTGACTCATATTTATGAATTTCATTATGTCCCGGTGGTCAAAGATCAACCACAGCTGTTCATTTGGGATATTTATAAACTGATGAATTCCATATGGTCAGAGGTTAAAGTCAGCTATGTTCATTGGAGGCGATTCATGACCTTGATGAGCTCCATATGCTGCCCCGAAGTAAATTTTGGAGCGAATGAATTATTGATCATTGAATTTTGGTTATTCTCCATGATTCCATGAGTGATTCAATCCGTTTTTAGTTTTCTGTAAAAGAAAACTATTGCGATGGCTTTGTCTGTCTGTCCGCACTTGTTCTGTCCGCCCTCAGATCTTAAAAACTACCAAGGTTAGAGGGCTGCAAATTGGTATGTTGATCATCCACCCTTCAGTCATCAAAGCATACCAAATTGCAGCCCCTAACTAGTGCTTTTAATTTTACATAAGGATAAAATTAACCATGATCTGTTTCCAAATCATATAGGACAGGCCACCACTGGCCGGGCTGAAAAAGTTTCATGGACCGCGACTCATACAGCATTATACGTTGTACAGAAAACTCGATTGCGCCGAGGAAACCTCGGTGCGTTTTATATTTTTTTTTGCTGACTTTATTATATTTTTTGTCAGTTATTATTACAAATAAAAATTTTCACATGTTACTCTGAAAAAAAAATATACATATATATATAATGAGCTATCGCAGATACTTTCATGCAGAGGCATGATCGTACACCAAAATAGAGGAAAAGTAGTAAAAAAGAAAAATAAGTAGAGGCAAATCAATAAATAAATCAAAACGTCCTTAGACAGGCAGTTGACGCGAAATTCATGAGAAATTAAAAGTACTAGTTTTGGTCAAATTACTCTTGTACATTTTAACATTTCACGCGAGACTTCCAGACCCATGTACTTAGACACCAGCTACCCTTTTACATTACTGAAAGAATGAAAGCGTGAATGATTGCATAATAATGGAGTGAAATAACGGTAAACTTCCGTAAACGAAACTGGAGATGATTTCAGTGTTTCAGATGAATGATTCAAACAGATTCCTGAGTCAGCTAAGAATAACTTAAGTGGAGGTTTAGGGGTTTTGTGTCGTAATTCAAGGTCACTCGAGTAGTGGTATGAAATCATTCTTGTGGTAACTAAAAGTGATTCATGCATGTTGGGGAATATAGGACCATTCTTTATAGACAAACAAAATCGCGTCGGGGGATTGGGTCACTATCTATCTGTCTATCTATCTATCTTTACGAATTTTAGCTCCTTAGCCTGAGATATATGCATATCATTCATTACTAACATTTACAAAAATACAGATACTGTTATTGTTAATTAGTTCAGATTTTGACATATATGTAGTATATGTGTAATTATACACATGTATTTAAATTTACTCACGTATGTATTTATATACATATACAAATATACACACAGTAAAATACACAGCAAAAGTCTGATGAGAATTCTTGGATAACAGCTAAAGAAAAAAAAAAGAAAGAAAAGGCTGAAGTTTTCAGAATATAAGTATGAAAAAAGTATACAAATTAGACTCATGAAAAAGTATATAAATTAGACCCATGAAAAGAAAAACCAGAAACTTCGTTACTCAATGAACAAAGTGAATCACCGAGCCAGGAACCGTGTCCTTTGAACGTGCAAAGGTGAGGTCTTTGCCATAAACAGACAAATTAACCCACATGCTTGGCCATGCACATCCTGGCAAAGCCAAGTAGGAGTGTCTGTTTGTCAGCCACATTAACAGAGTCGGAACCATCAACCAACGGCCTCTCTCCCCTACCCCAAAACCCTTGCCATCCCTCCCCCACCACAAAGTCCCCCACTTTCCCATCTCTCACAATCGGCAAGGTCTTTATAAAGGAATCGACAGATGCCCCAGAAGACTGCAGCCGAATCCAACGGCACCGCCCTTCTGCACTGGAGCAAAGCCTCTCCCTCATTGTGGATTTACCGCGAAGGAGTCCCACCAACTGGCTCTGACCGGCGGCGCAAGAGCTTAACTGTCAGACCAGTTGGTGTTAAACAGCAGATCCACGCTACTTAGTCCCACGTCTGTAGGACCAGGAGTAATCCCGTGCAGGATAAGGCTCACTGGGTGGCTGGGTTTCCCTTCTCGTGGCTTTGGGCTTGTTGGTGAAGTCTGAGGAATTCAGATAATACTGTACCAATGATGTCTCAGAGTTGGTGCGGGATTATTAACCTCTGCACTTTAGAAAAATGAACATTTTATTTAGAAATTTGCCTAGTAATATGTCAGTAACTATTACTGAAGACAATGGGTACGGGACTATTTATTTTTTACGCCTACTCTTCAATAACAAGAGTAGGCAATGCATCACTGTAGGAACCAAAGCAAACTTTATTAATGTATTAATGGTCTACCGAAGAAAATCTATCATTGTACATCCTGAACTGAGAGTGCTGACATATGATCGTATGACAGCAGGCGCGGAAAATTCATTACTATATTCCCAAGTAATGTAGTAGTTGGCGTAAATTTCCTAAGAATCTCGTCAAAAACTCACGCTGAGTCTAGGGTCAATCAAAACGTCCAAACGCGCCTTTTTAAATACTACTGATTCTATCACGACTGAGAACTATTTGGTTGACAAACATCAGGTTAAATAGTTAGTTAATTAGTCATTCACACCACAGTCAAAATTTGACGAAAGTTTCTTAACCTTTGTTTTTATTTTTTTTTGCAAAGAAGACATAAGGTCCCCTATATCCCTTCGATTTCATCCGGTTATTTAGGTAATATTCTCAAGGCTGAAAGGGCATTCTGTACGAAATACTTGCTACTGAATATTGAAAGAGATCCGCTGTATCGGAATCCATGGGCACAAGAACCGGAAAAGTGGAGTTTCAGTGGGTGGGAGGAGGAGGAGAAGGAGGAGGAGGAAGAGGAGGAGGAGGAGGAGGAGGAGGAAAGAGGGTGGTTAGGGGAGGAGGAGGAGGAGGAGGAGGAGGAGGAGGAGGAGGAGGAGGAGAAGGAGGAGGAGGAAAGAGGGTGGTTAGGGGAGGAGGAGGAGGAGGAGGAGGGAATAGGAAGGGGGTTGGTTAGGAGGAGGAGGAAGAGAAGGAGGTTGGACCATGGGTTGGAGCACAACGAGCATTTGGGAGCGTGGGAGGAGGACGAATTTTACGGCCGCTAACAAGGGAAAAGCAAAACACGTGGCGTCCAGATGCGTCCAAGAAAGAGAATGGCCAGGAAGGAAGGCGTTAATCCCGCTGTGATTTACAGGGACACGTGTTTGCAATGTTGCAATGCCTTGCTTTTCATGCCGTTGCATCCCCCTTTGCGGTTTGCCCAGTCCTCGGGATGCTGCGTGAAGAATTCTGATCGGGTTGGGTATCTGTGACGGAGAGAGAGAGAGAGAGAGAGAGAGAGAGAGTAGGTAGGTATTTCAAGGACGGAAATGAATTAATAAGAATTATTTGCACCAAGATGTTGAAAGCGATAATCAGATTTTATCTTCCATGGAATTACATGCACCTTTACAGAGGAGCATATGATACACATATATTTACATTTTATTACAATTGAAGATTTTGAGGAGATGACATATAGTAAATAAATTATATATTCATGAAAATTACACACGCACACACACACATATATATATATATGTGTGTGTGTGTGTGTGTGTACATATCTACATACGTATATACAAAAGTCTCATGTCATAAAGCTGGGAAAACTCACAGCATGTAAGTGAAGAATAAATACATAATTATTATTACTATCGTTATACTTCATTTACTTTTATTATTATCAACATTATCAGTTTATCTTCGTTAAACTCAACAATACATACACAGAAACAAATACAATTTCTACCGACTTCATTAAACAAACTCCCACACACCCCCCAAAAAAAAAAAAAAACTTTCCCATTCCCATCTTCGCCGGACCAAAAATTGAGAGCTGTGAACACCTCCCATTATTTGATCACTTTTATTGATAGCCGACTAGCTTTTTAGGCAGGAGAGCATATTTTAGCGAGGGTTTTTACACCCAGTATTTTGTCAGCGAACCACTTTTTAGAAGTCCCACTCGATTCGATGCCTTAACTGGACTAAGGCGTCCCCTGGCTGAACTCAGTAACAGCCTTCTGGTCTAATAGCCCTTCTGGTCTAACAGCCGCTGATTCATTTCAGCTTGTTTATGACTTGAGAAGTCCTTAAACTGCCCAAACAGGTAGCTCAGGCATGTCATTAAAACCGATAAATAATTAGAAAATTCTCCCGAGAGAATTTATGCACTCATTGGCATACGAGAGTCAGGAGCGTTGGTTTTATATACCTGCTGCGTAAAAGGCCAGTCATTAATGAAACTTGCGACACCTCTTAGAAGATCGTGCACGGCTGTAATGAGTTATGATGAGGCATATAGGCCAACGAAGAGAGAGTGAGTGTGTAATCAATTTGAAGATATTATCAATTAAACCCCAACAAAACGTATGCTCCCAGCTTGTCATAGTTCTGAGAAGTTACATTATTATGATTTTTTATTAGTTTCTATAAAAACACCATTAAATTAACTTAATTTTTATCCGAAAAACTAACTGGACGATAAATCCACGTGTTTTTCGTACATTTTTCTTAATTAGGCCTGGAATTATGATGATTTGAAGGTTCTAAAAAAACCGTGATTTAGAAGTTGGTGTCTAAATCTTGAAAAAGGCCTGGTTTGTGGATGAGAGGCCAAGAAAAGGTCGTTTCCGAGCTTTCACGGATACCCCATATACAAGAATCTAGTTCATTCCCTATTTATCAAGTACATGGTCTAGCGAAGTTGGTTTTTAAGCATTTGAGGATACTGCAGTCTGAACATTGAGCCTTGAAGCTTTCGTAAAGACCACTCGTAATTAAGATATGGTGTTTGGAAGCTTTACAGATATCATAGCTTAAATAAGTTGTTTTCTAGAACATTTATAGAGATTGTGGTCAAAAGAATTTAATATGGAAGCCTTTGTAGTGGCCATTCTTTAG
This sequence comes from Macrobrachium rosenbergii, assembly GCF_040412425.1. Lineage (NCBI taxonomy): Eukaryota > Metazoa > Arthropoda > Malacostraca > Decapoda > Palaemonidae > Macrobrachium > Macrobrachium rosenbergii. The sequence goes on from NC_089789.1 coordinate 31,628,997, forward strand.
AAAAAGCTCTCATGGAGGTTATGGTCAAAGGAAGTTAGTTTTTCATCTGCTATTGATGTCAATTAAGTAAAAGTGGATTTCAATCTTTGATTGAGACTATTGTGCAGTGCTCTGGGTTCAAGCAAATGAAGAAGCCAACGGTGAGAGAACTTGAATTTTAAGCCATTATATCGATAATGGTCTAAAAAATTGAGTTCCTAATCTCATAAGAAGACCACCGTTGGAAAATTTGATCTTAAATCCGTTAGTGAATTGGATTTCTAAATCTTTCAGATCATTATCGAATGTTACTCTTTCTACCTTTTGTAAATCATGGGTTGCAAAAGCTGGTTTTTTTTAAACCCTCATAGGCGCAGCGTCTACAGAATTGGACTGTTAAGTCCCAATAGAACGTATGTCTATTGAAATTATCTTTGAGTCTTGAGAAGACGTTTACGTCCCTGACGATAATTGCAAACATGATATCATGCAGTTCATGGTGTACTGAAGGGATGTTTTCATGCTGCATGGATCCTACGTCCCATGGGAATGATGACTCATATTCTCTCAAGAGATATAGTTCAGAACGCTCAGCAGAGGTCATAGCTCAAAGTAATCTGAAGAAAGGACAGTACAGGTTACTCTCCAGAGCTCCTAGTCCATGTGATTAATGGCTCCTGTCCTCTATAATGCTCGTAATTTAAAAGAGTAATGAATATCGTGCTCTACAGAAATTAAGATTCAGAGTGCTCTTTAAGAACTCACTGTCCAAAGGGATGATAACTCAAATGCTCTGAAGAACCAACAGTCCAGCTCATAGTTCAGGAGGATGAAAGCTCAGGTGTGTATAAAGGCCATAGTTCAGAGCGGCGATTTCTCATATGCTTTGCAGATTTCATAATTTAGAATGAAATTGACTACTAAGTTCTTCAGGGTTCATAGTCCAATAGGGATGATTCCTGACTTTCTCTGTAGAGCTTATAATACAGAATGTACCACAGAGATCAGAGTTTACAGAGCTCTAAATAACTCATAGTCTAGAGAGCTTTTAGAGACGATAGTTCAGAGGAAAGAAAACCTGAAGGGGTTTTATCTCGTTTTCGTTTTCACCATCTTCACTTATAGCCCTCAGAAGTGGATGACCTTTGATCCTGTGATGCCATTTAGACAAACAAATAAATAAGCATCAAAACTGCATAAACACGAACACTGGTAGCTCGTCATTCTCCCTCGAAGGGTATGGGGACAGAGAAAAATGAATTACCTTAGAAAGGGTATGGTGGTGGAACACCGCGGAATCGTGGTGCCAAGGTTGGAGCAAGGTAGACGAGATCAGCTCTGATTGTACATTCTATCACCCTGGTCGATACCCGAATCCTCCTTCTCTCTCTCCCCCCCCCACCTCTCTCTCTCTCTCTCTCTCTCTCTCTCTCTCTCTCTCTCTCTCTCTCTCTCTCTCATAAATGTGTAACTGTATTCATGGTTATCCTCGACTCCGGAATGTTTGGTATAAGATTTGCACTTGAGAGCGCTCGGTCTGTCTGTCTATCTGTCAATCTGTCTGTCTATCTGTCTGTGTATCTGTCTGTCTGTCTATCTGTCTGTCCCTTTAATGAAGAGTAATCCTCTGTAGTCATATTAGGAATTGTTGAAAATAAAAATTGCCTCAAAAGAAAAAAAAAAGATCAGTTACAACTAAATAATAATCTTAAGAATACACACGATAATATTATCATATTATCCTACGCTTAACAAAAGAAAATTAATGCAATAAAAACATGATAAAGGTAGGAAAAATAACGAGAAACTATTTTCCTTTCCTCTCGTAACAATAAGCCTGCGCCTTGGCCATTAATATACAAAACGCATATCTTGAGTAACAAGTCGATGAGTCATCCTCTCTATATTTATGATGCTGTTACTCTCGCGTTAGGCTTCCTTTTTTTTTTTTTTACTTCTGGCCATTATATTCGTTCTTGACCTTGTTTCTACTTACTTACTCACTCCATTAGGTTTCTGGGTTTCATTGTGACCTACTGCCGCTTACACTTGACTTCCTAAGGTCTGTTACAAGTTGTTGTGTGGTTTATTTGTTTATTTATTAATATATATTTTTCGGCAGGGAGGCTTCAGCCTTGTTCTCGTTCTGAGTTACTGAATGTGGTAATTACCACTAAAGGCAATACTACTTTACTTTTCAATAAAAACAACGGTTATACATCATCGTTATTAGATTCGTAATTCTTTATTCCACTGGTAATCACTGGTAATCATTCGAAATGTCTAGAAAAGAGGCACACTTCCTAACTCCATTGATATTTAATGGAATACCTTCGTAAGTTGCAAAGTCATTTGCAAATGTTAGGAAGCATTTATAATTCGAATTCTATTTGCAATGGCTGAAGGAAACCTTAATCCATTGGGCGGGAGGATATTTCTGCTGGTCGAAAAACTTGAGTAGTTCAAATAATATTTAGAAATATTAGTTACGATTTCTGTATTTTGTGGTCCTTTATTTTCGAGTCGTTTCCCTTCATGATCTGGGAAAAATTTCGGAAAATGTATCTCGCCTTCAACCTTCCGAGCTCAGATCCTTTCTCCTAACCTTAAAGGTTATTTATTGCCAGGAGAAAGTTCTGACAATTTCATTTTAAAAGGTTTAGTTTTGGTTGCCGAATAATCCCTAAGTAAGGTTTCGTGAACGAAAATGTTCACAGCACAGTGCTAATTTGTGGCCGTATGTTTTCTTGACCTACAACTGATAAGCGTCAAGCACGAAAACTATATTATAATTATCTTCATCTTTTCGTTCTCCCTTCACTTAGTAACAAGACCTTATTATTTTTTCCCCTCTCTCATGGAGAAGAATATCGTATTGCTTAATAGCAAAAACTCCATGACAATTGTTTTAAGAATTTTTGCGAATTTTCAAGTCATTCGAAATGAACGCCGCCGAGTCACGCTCATGAGATAAACGCGCATAGCGAGAACTCGCATCGCGGTGAGAAGAAAGAGTACAAGGTTTTATTTTCTTATTAGATTCGGAGATGCGATATTTAATAGGGCATGACACGCTCAGATAACTCTAATACGAAAGATTAAGGGAACCATTCCAAAAATGCTTTTGAAAGAGCAAGAAAATAAAGAAAGTAAAAAATCCATTAATGTCTCTGAGTGAACGGCTGAAATACACGTGCCATTGTTTGCGATAAAGTTGCCTGACCACTTTCTCACTCTCTCTCCCTCCCTCCCTCCCTCCCTCTCCTTCCCTCTCTTTCTCTCCTTCTTATGCTGAATGACTCATGGGGCAAGACACTCACTGGACGGGTCAAGTGCCAGCTGCACCCGATTGACATTACACCCCCAAGGGGCAAAGGTCGTGTCAACCTTAGGACGCGATGCCATCCATACCCCTTTCATCCTCTTACCTGGCCTTCCATGAACGTACTTGCCTTCTCCCACGCTTACCCGTCTCTCTCTCTCTCTCTCTCTCTCTCTCTCTCTCTCTCTCTCTCTCTCTCTCTCTCTCTCTCTCTCACCTTTTCACCCTTATTTGGTAAATTTTCAGGTGCTGACGTCCCTCTGTTTACTTCCACACCTTCATCTTGGGGTCCAGAGTTCACGGTCGACGGAACTGAGCGCAGATGAAGCCATTCTTTGCATTTTTTGTCTTTGTTTTCTGTCCCCGTTCTATCCTTTCTGTCCTTGTGGCCTTCTGTCCTTTCTTACCGAATCAATCTCACTTATCTATCCTGCCTGATTGACTCTTTGCATACTAGTGGTCCATCCCTGTCTCCTCTGTCCAAAGACCGTTACTCTCCCTTTTGATGCAATGATCAATTTCTGTCTGTGTCTTATGACCCTTTCTGTCCTTTCAAGCCAATTGACCGCTCTCTCTAGTCTCTGTCCATTCTGTCAGTTTAGCCTTTTCTATTACATCTACCAAAGCGACGATTTCTGTCCTATTTATCCAAGTAACAATTTCTATATCTTCTATCGTTGTGCCCTCATTCTATCCTTTCTATAAATGAAATTCCTTAGTCCTTCTCATTCCGACTTTGCTGACCTATATATCCTATTTCATTGATATCATGCGTTTTATCACTTTTTTTTTTACTGCTTTCATCCCATCTAACCCGATGGTCCTTCAGTTCTTTCTAACTCCTTTCTAACTCTTATTAAGTCTCATCTTATGATCATTTTCATCCTCATGATACTAATGACCATTCAGTGACCTCGTCTTCCTGCTCGGCCTTCGTGCCCCGTTCTCTTTATTGCATCGTTATAGTTCTTTATATTCGTTCTATCGTAATTATCACTCTGATCTGTTCCCTTAATTAAATATTTCTATCATGTTCAGTTCAATGATTCATTTTGACCCTCGATAGTGCAATAACCCTTTCCTATCCTTTCTATTCCGATGGTAACTTTCTAGCCGCCATGTTCAAGTGACACTTCCTGAATTTATTCATCGCATTGGCCTTTTCATACTAATTTTTCACACTGATGCTTTACCTATCGTTCATTCCCAATGACTCTTTCACTCTACCTTGCCATAATATCTCTGGTTCTTCCTTTTTTTTCTATTTTGAGTGGCTACCATCGCCTTGACATAAAACCTACTTGGCACAAGGTCCCATGCCCAGCATTCCTTGTACGGGGCGGTCAAGGGAGGGTAGGCATGGGACAGGGGTAGGAGTGAGTAGAGAATGGGAGGGGGGGAGGAGAGGGGTCTTCATGAAAGGGGAGGGGGTGTTGTGACCTTTTGGAGTAGCAACCTTTGCTTGCGGTTGAGGCCCAGATGAACTTTCTTGTAGGAGGCGCTGCCTACTGCCCGAAAGTTGCTTGCAGCGGATGGGATTATAACGAGGGCGAAAACGGAGGGGAAGAGAGAGAGAGAGAGAGAGAGAGAGAGAGAGAAAAATGTGCCGGTTGCATCTGTAACCTGATGAGATTATGGCAGATTAGGCCGTTTTGGCATGATGCCCACTCGGCCACGGAGAGATGAATTGCACGGAGGGTTTGACCCCCTAATCTGATTGGGCATTTGGTACCCACCCTAACTAATGTCATCTACTCCTTGACCTGCCCAGGGACGCAGAATAAACTGGATATAAACACAACTTTTTGTTTTCTTCTGTTTATTGGCAATATTTTGTCACTTTTGAGTCACCCGCCCTCAGGCCGTGACACCTGTGGATTATCAGGCAAGAAAGTTTTCACTTTCAGATTAACCTTTTGGTTATTTCGACCTTCTAAATATAGTTGCTCGAATTTATGAGGGGAAATAAAGATTTTATTTGTGCAGTTTCCCCAGATACGAGTAAAATCCAACTTTTTAAAATATAGCCTGAAAGGTAATTATGATTCTGAATTTCTGAAATGAAATTTTTCGCCCGTAATCGAAGGTAGGCAAAGGATTGAAGAAAGCAGCCTTTTCCTATTATTCTATTACCGTAAAGTTTTGTATTATTTTGAAAAACTTGAAAATGAACTGTACTTCGAGTATCTAAATACATTTTTAGCTCAACTGTATTGTTTCTGACAAGTTGTTGCGGGAGTGCAACAGTCTGACTGAAGATTTTGAGGGAATAGAAGGTTGTTTTAATAATGGTGTTCTCTCAAGAAACAATGCAAGAAGTCAAAACCTCATGAATGATTCGCCATTAAGGAACAATGCAAGAAGTCAAAATCTCATGAATGATTCTCCATTAAGGAACAATGCAAGAAGTCAAGGTTCACGAAGCTTTGTTCACGAAATAGAACTTTTCGTAGATAATAGCATGAGAAAAACGAAAAAATAATCACGGTTTTAAAAACGATTTTCTATAAAAGTTCCAGTGTGAGAGGATTCAAATCAATAATCCAAGGTCTCGAAATGGATTGAACGAGAAGGCCGAACTTCACTAATTTAACCAATGACTTTTGGGACTTTGGTGTCATTCAGTGCCTCTTCCGCCAGGCTGCTAGGGCTTGTTGCAAACAGGTCAGGGGTCTTAAGCCCGCCTTAGATCAAAGACAAGAGTTTTCTATATTCAATTATAGTTCCGTGTTTTATGGTACAGGCTGTAGCGTCACAAACATATGATTCAAGTTCTTGAAATAGGAGGAGGAAGAGGAGGAGGAGGTGCCTTTAGGATTAAGAGATTTGTATTTCTTTTCTCAATAGCTGCGGTTTCCTTTTTCCCCCTTCAGCCCCATCCTTCCCCTCTGTGAGACGCATACCACCCCCAGAGGTGGTCAAAGCGAACGGTAGCTTGGCATAGCAGGTTTTCCTGGAATGTTCCACATGTGAGACGCAACCGACGTCTCTGCTGGCCGTCCTCCCATTACTTGTCTGTTGGTCTCGGCACCTGACCACACGATACAGCTGACTTGTCAATCACTCTGCCTCAGTAACGTTCTTGCACGGCCTGAAGTGACACCTCCGCTAATTTGATCCTCTGATCCAAGAGATACTTCCATCTAAGACTGATTTGCATTTGACCGAAGGTGGTCCTCTGCGATCCGAGCCTTCTAAGGAAGTGATTCGTCGCTCTGAAGTTTGTTGCAGAGGTTAGATCTCAAGACAGAGATGAGAAATCAATCACGGGGGTTTGTCGCTGTAGGTCACTCGTTGTGCAGAGTCGATCGCCCGTGTGGTTTGTTGTTGACCCCATTTTGTCAGTAGTCTTCGTTTGTGGCGAAGAGTTACAGCTGAAGTTTAGAGAAAATTCATTTTTCTACTGCTGTGTTACAGTTTGTCCCTAGGAGATACAATAAGAAAGTGCAGATGAGTGATTTACTGCAGTATGACATTGTTTGCACAAGCCACTGAGTTAAATCTCTCAACCTAGAGATGAGAAACCAGTCAAATGTCTTTTCATAAAGCATTTTATCCCAGTTCCTAGATGAATGGTCTACTGCAGATTGCCTTTCGTCATTCACCGACGCCTCATGTCCTGGGAGATTTATCACGTGTTTTACTTTAGGTTACGTTTTGACTATTATCTATATTTTTCTAAGAGAAATAGATCTCAGCTGGAAAAGCGAGAGAGAGAGAGAGAGAGAGAGAGAGAGAGAGAGAGAGAGAGAGAGAGATATGAGAAAATATAAGTTATTAGTTCCTGGTTCTGATTTGTCATAAACGAACGGATCACAGTGTAACGTTTAGAATAAATTGTTTTTATGTCAGCAAGGGCCCTTTTGCAAGCATCTAGTGCCTTACTGTTGTCTGCAGTTTGTCCCTTGAAGAGAATTAGAGAGCAACGTCATGCTGGTTTGTCACTTTGCCACTTTGTCAATAAGAATCAGAGGTCAAGTCAAGTGAGAAATCAGACCAGTTGGTCGTCTATCGTTGCTGAAAGGTAGATTTTTGTCAGGGATGAGAAACCAATGTTGGTGTTTGTCATTAGTCATGATGTTCCTCTAAGAAAAGGTCTAAGGCCAAAAGCTGGAAATCAAGCACATATCTTGTAAAGTCAGCCGTCGTTTGTGCTGGAACTACGACAACCCTGTGGCTTGTCGCTGATCACAACTGGTCATTGAAGGGGCCATCTCCAATCGGATCAACAAGATCTGTTTGCTGCATTTCTCAGAGAATTGGCTTACTGTTGCAAATGTGAAATTAATCTAATGAAATGTTAATTTTTGTTCATCGTTGCCAAATGGTTTATATATTAGTTATTATGTTTATTATCTCGGTTATAGAAGTCATTTGTAAACATTCTTGCATGATATATGCAAATTGATTCATCGAGATACTATAATCTAAACTTCTGAAAGATAGCGATAATACTTCGAATGCTTTATTTTGAATAATATGTCAACGTAATATTAGGTTTTACGTTAGACTGGCGCTGAGACATTAAAAAAAAAAACAATTAAATAAAAATAAAAATCACCAGAATTAAGAGAGCTTACAAAAAAAAAATTATGGTCAGTGGTAAAAGAAATTTAATAACCTTTAATGTTCGCAGTTATCAGAGTGTTTTAAATATATGATGACATTTCGTAAGTGCACACAACAGTGTTTTAACTATAAGATATTTTTCTTCATAATTTCACCTAGTGTTTCGTTTCACTAGTGTTCCGAACTCTGGTCTTCGTATCATTTACAAACTACGTGTTCCTAATCCTCTTCTTCCATTCCCCTCCCCTCACCTTCTTCTCTCCCTCTCTTCTCTTCTTTTTCTCCTTCTTAAAAAGAAAAGGCGCCTGAATGCTAACATCATGAAGGATTCACAAGTTTTCCTCCCTTGTATAAATGAAGTAAAGCTAAATCCTATTTACAGGAGTTCACTGGATACAGTTAGCAGAAGGCCCTCGTGCCAATCCACATTCTTATTTCCTGCCACCCCCAGAAATTCAACAAACTAGTCCTAAGGATTTCTTGCCAAAACTGAATACAAAAACCAACTATAAAACATGCAAATACACCAGAAAACCGTATTTCAACAGGGATGCATCCTAATTTAACCTTCCCTAACTTACCCTAACCTAGGGGGCCGGGACCTAACTTGACCGGGCCCTTCGCCCTCTGGACATCGCCGGCTCCAACTCGGGCTGGCTCTAAGTGCCATGAAGCATATATATATAAAGCACGAATGCATCCCAGAAATACCTCTATTATTAATAATTTGTGAAGCTTATTAAATAAGTGAAACCTTTCCTTAAATGTTCTTGAATGCCCATTCCGCTGTCCAGGTTTACAATAAGCTCCTTTCGCTTTTGAACCTCCGACCACTGATGCAGAAAGCCAAGGCTTATTAATCCACTTAGTTACAGGGAGACTAGCAGGGGAGGTACCAGAAATGTAACTGCTTATGCCTGGTATCATATCAGAATGTGTATCACTGTGTATCACTGTACCACCGTGGCCAAAGCAATGTATTGTGCGCTTAGGAAATTTTACTTATTATTTTATGAACTGGTCAAGAGACGTAATACACACATTGCAATGCAACATTAACTAGCATCTATCTTGGTAAAAGATAGAGTATCCATTTTGGAATAGAAAATGAATTTTTCATGAAGTAATATTATGAAGATTTACAATAGATGTGGCCTCCATTTTAAAACAAGAAACGTAAGTACCTCGCAAAGCAACATTCTTTTATAGCGTGTTTTTATTGTTAGAAAATTCACGACCAATAATGCTTTGCAAGCAGTAAGCTACACTGTCCCTTTTGGAACCCAAAACGAAAGTAGCGCTGAGTATAATATTATTTCGAAGTGGTTCTGAGCAATTAGAACATCTCCATAAACATTCCAGCAACGAGACAGGTGAGTGCAAGGAAACTCGCTTCAACATGCGGAGGGGTGGGCGGTATTTACCTCCGGACAAGATTCGACGAATTAATGCAACATGTGAGTGGACACGCCCCTTTCCCTCACCCACCCCCCTCCGCCGCACCTCAAATGGTTCCTACCCCTTCAACACTCCATTAACGATGGCAGTACTGAATCAAGAGCCTTTCTTCTTTCTTCTTCTTCTTCTTCTTCTTCTTCTTCTTCTTCTTCTTCTTCTTCTTCTGGGAAATGTTTTGACCGACGGTCATTGTCTTTCTCTATCTCAGTATCTCAAGAGATAATTTCAGCCTTTGCAGGATGCATGTTTTAAGTGCAGTGATTGCCATCGACTTGGTGGTG
>NC_089789.1:31643605-31646105 GCF_040412425.1 Macrobrachium rosenbergii
GAAAAGAACGACTAATGAATCCGGTAATGTGAATATATGCATGCATAAACAACAATTTAAGTCAGGATACCTTAAGCAATGGCGCGGTGGCACTTTTGATTATTATTACTGCCTCTCCTAAGCTGATGCTAATTCACTGGCTTTTAATAGTACAACCTCATCTTATGTATGCATAAGTTCAGTGAATCGTATATATAGATTATTGTATTACTAAGTCTTTTACATGGTACTGAAGGAGGGGTACTACAGTTTTCACAAAGTGTGACTGAAATATGAATCTTGTACTGAGTTACGGAAACTGCAGTGTTACGTCACCTTTGCTGCCAGATGCATAGTCATTTTATTGAAGGAAATTTAGTTTTATGTTTGAAACGATCGTAAATATGGGAGCATATTTCCATTAGTAAAGTCCTTTTGAAGTACAGCAATTTTGAAAGTAAACTTCAGAGTATATTACACTGTGCACGAGTTGACACAGGCACAAAACATTTAAATAAAGCTCTCTACTGAGGCAGAATTTTTCGTAACGGATTTCTAAGGATCTGTTTGTTCCAGATTTATTAAAAAGACGTTTATTGTTTTAAGGATGTCTTCAGATGAATCATTAATTCAGCGAGTTCCACGGCGCCTGCCGTTATAGACACCTGAATGACTGGGAATAAGCGCTTTGTATTTTGTATTTCTCTCAAGAGGTTAAAAACAATTTTAACACCGAAACATCTTAGAAATAAATTTCTGATTTGAGAGGGTGGTACAAAACCAAAGGCAGAATTAATTTTTCTTGAACCAATACAGAGATTTCTCTGGTTACAGAAACGAAAAGATTGCGGAGAATCAAGACAATGCACTCTGTCATTTTTTACTCAACGTGTTTGAAGGTTTATTACACTACTGAAATTCATTACAAACGTTTCTGACTCGAGAGATTATAGAACACCGAATGTAGAATTCAGTTTCCTGTAGACCAGCTTACAAAGTAAAGAGAAAGATCATTCTAGATTTTACCACCGGAGTCACAATAAGTGTCAGCGTCGATTACGTCAAATGAAAGCATTTGTAACGTGAGAAATGGCTGATGACCAAGAGCAAAGTTGATTTTCCATCAACCTATCGTTATAATGACACAAAGATCACAGGGAATCAACACTAGGCGGTCTAAATTTTTCCCAAGAAGTATAAAAACATTGTAACATAAAAAGAAAAACAGTTTGTAACACACTAGGTGGCAGAGAACCGATGCAGGGCAATTACTAACGTTTTTCCTAAAGACCTCTCCACCAGTGAGGTCCCAAACTTGAACAAGCCTCATTTGGTGGGCTCGATTCTGGAGGTCCACTCCAGGCCTTGTAATCTCTTTCGAACCGTCTTAAGGCTTAATCTAAATCAACCAGCCATGATTTATGTCTTGGATATCAGGTGTAAGAGGATATTGAATGGATGAGTTGAATACTATATGCTAACGATATCTCTGGTGGTCTGATATCATCAGTGGTTTGGGTGAGATTCATTCTTTATACTTTTAGCCACGAGCTTTCTTCACATCCTCCTTTACATAAAGTGTTCTTTGTGGTTTGTATTATTACTGGAGAGGGGTTGGACATGTTAGAGATGGTTCTGTTTCCAATGTTTAAGACTTGGAGAGATTTTCGTTAAAAATTCTGACGTTAGGAAAATTGCTGCCGTGTAATTTCAAATGGCCTATATTCTCGTTCTTGGGTTTATCGGTTCAAAATGTTCCTTTCCTGTAGGCTTTATCGATGTCAGATTTCGTCTTTTATAAAACGAGTGTCGAGAGAATGCAGAGTATTGCAAGCTTTGTACCAGAGGCGTCTGTCATTCGAACGAATACTGAAAGAATATATTTCAATATTTTGGTCAGCTATCTTGACATATATGAGCTAAATAAATTAGTATACTCAGCAAGTGGTCGACCCCGGTTGCATCTGTGAGGCAATGAATCTCTCTCTCTCTCTCACAAGCATATCCATTTATTATCGTTATGAGTCCTGCTAGACATTGGACACGGACGTTGAAAAACCTCAAGATTACAGTAACCAAACATCCCATGAGAACAAAAGGTGTAAAATCAATTTGTTTAATGACAGCCAGCACATGCACGCAGTAGCGTACAAATACGAGAAGCTGAATAAGGCACAAGAGCCTTGAAAAGGCTTAGTAATGCCTCGACACGAGCGTAGAAATTCTCCATCAACATGCGCATAGATTCCTCATATGCATGCATGCATGCACAAAAGACCGAAAACACGAATGTATTAGTTCCCCACTAATGTGTACGTTGTTCTCTCTCGTATACATACACTACGAGTGAAAATACAACCCCAACTTACAAAGGATACAAAGGGTTTTCGTCGCTGAACGCGCCGAGAAATGGGCAGATCTCCATCAAAAGAGCATCAGCCCGGAGGCAAAGTTTACATCTCAAGAATCACGAGAGAGAGAGAGAGAGAGAGAGAGAGAGAGAGAGAGAGAGAGAGAGAGA
>NC_089789.1:31651105-31666105 GCF_040412425.1 Macrobrachium rosenbergii
GGATCGTTTGTGACGATTTAGGGAGTCTGAATGGTAATGGTAAAAGGTAAACAACAACAACATACGTAATGTTTGTATATATACATACATACATACACACATATATATATATATATATATATATATATATATATATATATATATATATATATATATATATATACATATATGTGTGTGTCAAAAGGTGTGTTCATCACTCGTGTAATATAAACTCTATATCTGCAGGTGTGTGTGTGTGCAATCTTGTTCCCATTTCTAATGGAAGCCTTTATTATTTCTAAATCATGTATTTAAAGCATGTTGCTTTGGCCAGAGCTGACCTTCAACCTTACTTCATTTCAGCATGTAATTGTTGACATGTTTTCCTGTTTCGGCCCTTCCTCCCTACGTCCTACCCCCTACCTATGTCCCTTACCCTCCCTCCTCTACCCCCACCCCAATCCATCCATTAAGGGTCATGGCGCCAGTGAGGGTCGAATCGTCGCCGCTACTCCTCTAGAATCATAAACCGAATAATTTCCATTTTTTCTCCGAACGTTCTCTCATACATCGTCCAGGAATTATATTGACGCGGGCGATAATCACTTAATGGCTTTTTAAAATCAAACGCAAAATTGCATCAGGCATCAAGCAAAAAAATGGCCTTAAATCCAGAAACAAGCGCCCAGGTGAGGGGGTGGGTGACCAGGTGCTTTCTCCGGGGAAGGAGAAGGCACCCTACCCGGGTGTCCTTGGCAAGGTTACGTGGTGCTAAACACCCACCTCGCCCAACGCCTCCCCTGGTCCACCCCGCTGAGGTTGCTTGGTTCCTACGCTACACCCCCTCCCACCCACCCGCCCACAGGCCCATCTATACCCAGAAACGAACCTAACCCTTTCCCAACACAGTTGTAATTCTCAGGCCGTTGATGGAATCTTAATTTACTGACACCTGAAATTCTTGTTTATTATTCAGATGAATTTTCTTGTCTATTGTTGTGTCACTCGTTGATTCTGTCTTTACATAAAATGTTTGTTAGGAATTTACAATATTTCTAAAGTTTCCCATTTTGGTTACTTTACAATCACTCATTTTTTTCTCATGTCTACTGTATTTGACAGTATAGTCCTTTCCACTATTCTTAATATGTTTTATGTATGAACAGTAATTCATATTCTTTATGTGCTTGGCAATTCCCCAGAAACCTCAGTTTGATGGCAATATTTCGAAACTTTCAAGTTTGAAAGGGGGAGGCATGCTATTTCATCCAATATATCAATTTTAAGGCCTTACCTTAATTACATAGCAAAGCAATACTTGCTTGAAGTTAATTATGTGGGGAAAATGTTAACTGATAGTATTGCATGGCCCAAGGCTCGGAAATCCTAGTACACTCACAGCTGCAACAGTACTAAATTGCATTGCCCTCTCTCTCTCTCTCTCTCTCTCTCTCTCTCTCTCTCTTTGTAATTCCACTAATTTTTAACAGTACACTTACAATCCAAATGAAAGACAGAAATGTTAGTGGAACATACTGTCGAGAAAAGTAGATAACTGCAATGGATTGATCCTAAATCGAGAATTGATAGGAAATTGAGTGTGTGTATGTGTGTATTGAGAGAGAGAGAGAGAGAGAGAGAGAGAGAGAGAGAGAGAGAGAGAGAGAGAGAGAGAGACTTGTTCATGGGGTAGAACCAGTCTGACAATTTTATATTCGAAAGGTTGTATTACGTAAATCACGAAAGTGGAAGACTCGAAGAACATCGGGCAGGAGGAGTCTGAACGTAAAAAATTAACTGTTTTGTACAAGCACACTCATACATATATATCTGTACATACCATCAGAAACTGACGATGGCATGGTATCTCGAAGGCTGCACGAAGATAGCTACTTTGTGCACCCTAGTAAATATGTTTTTAGTGAGAGAGGATGGTCCAGGATGCACGACGGTAACTCTGAAGTGTTATACACAGAAAATAAATGCATTTCACATTTTGTTTAATTATTATTATTATTATTATTATTATTATTATTATTATTATTATTATTATTATATATATATATATATATATATATATACTATATAATATATATATATATATATATATATATATATATATATATATATATATATATATATATATATATATATGAAGGAAACAAATGGTCACTCATTATGAATGTATAAATAAAACGCGACATGTTTATGCTAATGAACGTCCGAGGGCATATTTTTGCCTAATATACCCGTTATATCGGTGCTTCGAATATAAATTTCTTCGTTAGTATGTATAACTGCACCCCGAGAAAGTCCTTTGACCCATGCTTTTATTCCTATTTCATGTAAGCGTATACTAATATACGCTTCATACCTTTGCACACAAAGACTTGCACATCGTACATACACACACATGTATACATTCATACGTATATGCTTAGTGATACAACAGGTTTATCTTACTGTAATGAGTTTTTAAATTTTCATTGAATATAATCATCCAAGAGTACACGGTTTTTCTGAATTAAAGAATTTTGGCAGCTTTTCATAAAATGAGTAAGGTCAAGATGTGTAGCAGATTTTAGTGTATTCAACAAACCACATAATCCGCACGAATGTTCTTAGCACTCTGTAAATTCCGGAAACTCAACAATTCTTACAGATTTTATCAAAACATTAAGTAAATTCAACAAATGATGCAGATTTTCCTATATTTCATAAATGGCGCAATCGCGTTACAGATTTCATTTTGCAAACCAAAAATCGTTTATATATATGCATTGCGTAAAATCAAGTATCTCTTCGAGTTTTCCCAGGTCAGTCAAGGCAATTCATAAATTAACTATGGTCACCTATAAGGTAAACACCAGTGACTCATAGTACCCTCGCTCTCAACGGGGTTCCCCCCGGCCCCCCCCCCGCCCCGAGGCACATACGTAACCTCACGGAATTTCAACAGGTACGGAGATAGTGATCTCGCGAGCCTGTTTCCACGGTAGAATGAGCATCAAGTGATTCTCTCTTTCTCTTTCATTTTTGTTCTTCCTTTCGCTCTTGTTTTCCATCTGTTCTAATAGAGTGATTTGAGGTCGCTATAAGATGCCTTGCCAACTTGTTCGTCTTGGTATTTTCGATACTTTCCATTGGACTTTGTTTTTTATTTAATTTTTTTTTTTACTGTCGTATGCGGTCCTCCTTCAAAGGTCGCCTTTTACTCCGAGCGCGGTCGTATCCTATGCCCTTTTCCCTCTCGGCGAAATGTGTAGAATAGGATGCCCTTAACGGTAGGGATCTATCTACCTATCTATCATTTTATGTATATGGATAGATAGATAGATAGATAGATAGATAGATAGATAGATAGATAGATAGATAGATAGATAGATATTCTATTAACCACAAAAATTAAAATGCTGCAATTATTACAAAAGATTCAAAATGATAATATTTTCATAACCTACAGAAAATAATTTATTTGGACCGATTAATACAAAAAATTCCATACAAAACGACTTGGTACATACGTACGTACGTACATGCATACATACATACATATATGTATAAATATATATATATATATATATATATATATATATATATATATATATATATATATATATATATATATATATGTGTGTGTGTGTGTGTGTGTGTGTGTGTGTGTGTGTGTGTGTGTGTGAGCGTGCGTGTATGATAAATGAAAAAAAGTGTTCACCAAAACACATGTGTACCTTAGTACCCACGTGCATGAAGGCATTTACACATGTAAAGCTCATGTAATTCCATTCGTACGAACATAAACACACGACTGAGCTTGAATGAGTCAAATTGTATTCATGAATGCACAGAGACCTCTTTGTATGCAAAAGTGAACCGAGATAATCTTGCGTATGTGCATACATTAGTTCCTCTAAGCATAAATTGCTTTAACGTGATAATTGTTAATAATATTATAATTATCATCCTTGCTGTTGTGATTGTTGCACGATGTTATCATGTAATGCTCACAACGAGATTATCACAATTATTATTATTATTATTATTATTATTATTATGATAATAATAATAATAATAATAATAATAATAATAATTATTAATTATTATTATTATTATTATTATTATTATTATTATTATTATTATTATTATTATTGTGATACCACAAAGTTGCATTCGTAACGAAAAGGAAACTTTTTAATTCTTAAGGTCCAAAATATTTAAACTCATGCAACCAGATTCAAAACTAAACTTGAAGGTAAAAAAAAAAAAAAGAAAGTGATAGAGATTGATTCGTCAAATGTCACTACCTGTTGTGAGGTGACCCGGATGAAGCAAGCGGGAGTCATCATTAACATCAAAGGCTTTCATTTTACTTCTCTCTTCACGAAGACGGAGGTGACGTGGTTACAGGGAAGTCATTGATGAATGGTGCACGAACAAGGTCGAGAGGAGTTGTAACAGTAGCTGAGATGGACAGGGTTGAAAGTTGCGACAATGATCAAGCTCACGGGGGTAGAAAGTTGCGACAATGGCTACATTAACAGGGTTGAAAGTTGCGACAGCTTCTTAGCTCATAATGATGAAAATTGTGACAGTGGCTAAACTAATAGAGCTGAAAATGGAGACGTTAGCTTAGCTATTAAAGCTGGGTGTTGGTGTAAATGCCTAGCTCAGTTTTTAATTGTGACAGCAGCCAAGGGCGAAATGGTAGAACATTTAGACACTGGCTAAGCCGATCGGGATGAAAAATATGGAAATATATAGTTATTGTAAAGTTTATATTTTTAAAGGCACCAAATGTATTCGACTGACATTTTTGGTTGTTAAAAGTTACAATAAATCCCTTTTGTAATCTTTTCGCTGTTGGCAGGTTCAGTTAATGCCAATTACTGTAATATATTAAGAGATGAACCTCACAGTCAGTTTATGACAGTAGCTTTGTTGAACTACAGTAGATGTAAGCTGTCATGAACAAAGTATATGCTGGAAATTTTAGAGGGTTGCAAGTTGGCAAATACTCATATCCAAACCAAAACAGACATTGGTAAAGTGAAGGGATTGCAATTTGCAATAGTATCCAGTTTGAAAGACGGTAAGGAGTGACGATTACACAGCTGGGAGGCTGTAAGATTAGAAAGCAACTATGCTGTAAATCTGAAAGTTGTGACAACGGCTCAGTTGAAACTGCTGTCAGTTGTAAAAGCGGTTATGTGAGGGGACTGTAAGGTGGGGAAAGGCTACATTGAAACTGTAAATTGAAGTAAACTGTAAGTGAAGAGGTCTGGCAGCTTTTTCCGACAGCTTAGTTAGAAATAAATGAACTGAAGGCGCAGCAGTAATACAAAATGTGAGAAACTAAAATATAAATTGTAAGGAGATCATCTAACTATCTATCTATTTATCTATCTACACACACACACACATATATGTATGTATATATATATATATATATATATATATATATATATATATATATATATAAACGAAGACTAAGATATATATATATATATATATATATATATATATATATATATATATATATATATATTTATATACGAATGAAAAAAAGCAAGAGAAGAAATTCTGACGTTCGTGGCAGGATTTGAACCCGCACTCAAAATATCAGGAGGTAACGTTATCCACCTGTCCTTTGTAAGCAGAATAACGGCTGAATGGGAAATATTTCCAGTCGTTAAATATGTTACCTCTTGTTGCAGTGAATGACTGGGCCCAGTCTATTCTGTGTGGATATATTTGTACACGCATAAACAGTGCCTTCATGTTGTTCTACGTTTGCTGGAATATCTTTCCGGTTTGACGATAGAATGAATTAAAATCATTAACGGGCAATTTGTAAAACAAATTACTTCTGTAAATGTTTTTTTTTTACACATATAATATCATTTGGCGCCAAAACCATTCAGAACATTAGAAATATTTTCAAGAAATGAACATCAAAGAGGCGCAGTAGTACTTGTTAGCCTTTTCATTTGTAACTGAACACCATGCAAGCAGCTGTGTTAGGTCCACGTGGGTCTGCTTCTTGGAGAGCCTGGTGGGACTCTAGAGCTTAACGGGAGTCCGAGGCCTTCGACCTTCCATATCCAATGATCAGTTGATCCCCGGATCTGTTTATGAGGAGGGATGGGATCCCCGTGTACCAGGATCCGTCATCCCTGCTACTTGGCTTCCCCTCAGTGGTGTCTGTTTGTGGGTGGGTTGGTGGGTGGGGGTGTGGGGAAATGGACAGCAGAGATGAAGGCAGACCCACAATAATAGACCGTGTAAGGTTGAGTAAGTTGGACAGGCAAGATCGCATTTCCCTCCAAGGTAAAACCTCAATGGGTTTATCATGACATTTTATATCCATTCTCTCTCTCTCTCTCTCTCTCTCTCTCTCTCTCTCTCTCTCTCTCTCTCTCTCTCTCAACAGCACTCTTTTCGAGTTAGTCTAACTGCCTGCGTATTGTTTTTGAAGTGTGAATGAATTTTTGTGTACGAACGTCTCCGTTCTATAAAATAGAAAATGAAGTTATATGCAATACGACTATGTAACACTTGTTTATTAACTAGAATAATTTTAATTGGTTTTACGAAATAGGAATATAGTGGTATACTAATTAATGCCTATGTCTTATGAGAGAAACTTTACATTGTCCAGCTGATTTAATCTTATCATCTTAATAATGTGCAGTTTATTTTATTTGGGACATATGGCTTAGATTTAGCCTGACCAAAACCTTAATTTCATAAAGAGAAGGTTCACTACACATTACTGTGATTTACAAAGTATTTAAAAAAAAGATAACAAAAATAAAAACCGCCAAAGGAGGGAATTTGGCCAATTAACTTGTCTCCTCCTCTGCGCATTTGACGTAAACGTCGGTTTCCATCTAAGGCGTCAGCATTAGACGTCCATTCTCGCTTTTACATCCATGACATCTTAATATTTCTCGCACTGGACGTCAGAATGGCTTCTTTATCTCATAGCTTTTACGTTAGAAATTAAAGCTTTCTGCTTTTGCCTCCATTCTTATCTGAAGTTTTCTTTGCTCTTGTCAAAAGCCTTTTGAGAGAGGTCTTGATTTGACTCATGTTCAGAGCATTGTCGACCTTTTGGTTGACAAATGGTTCTTTTTTTTTTTTCATCTTGTCTTGAGGCTTTTAGTCAGAAGTAGTTTCCAAGTTTATTTTAAAAGCAAACTATAAATTCGACATTGCCTAGAAGAGATTTCATCCAATACGTAATTGTGTTAAAGTTAATTGCAGTGAGTATGAATGCATTCAATTAGTTCGTATTGACTGAATTAACCTTTATAGTCTTAATTACTTAAGCATTAAACTGCCAAGAGATTGCAACATAATGGTAATAAATAAATTAGTTAAGAGTAAAGGCACCAGACACATAACATAATATCCAACCGATTTCAACATAATGGCGCCAGATGAATTAAAAGGTACTTTCTTCTGATAGCTCTTAAATACTCTAGCAGATAAGAATGGAGTGCAACAATTAACCGGTTATATTATTCACAGACATTATCTGAAGCCATTTGGGTTAATGGGGAACCCTTGGGGACATTCGAAGACGCTTTTGCCCCAGCGTATAGCAGCAGAACGGGCTGGATGGAACTCCAACTGCCAAAAGGAAATTAGAACAGGGATGAAACGTGACCAGCAGAATCCATCCTTATAAGGCAACGAAGAGAAAAAAATCGGGTGGGTGGGGGGAGGGGTGGGGGTGGGGGGCTGGGGATGGGGAGGAGGGGACGCCTTGGGTACTGCACAGATAAGCAAGAGAAGAATAGAACTGGTCGAGGGGTGGGCGGAGGGGGGAGGGGACTGAACGGATAGTTGCTTTGGTTGGCGTCCCTGGATCAGGTACTGGATAGGCATCTAAGGGGGTGGGGGAGGCTGGAGTTTCTCGGATAGGCATCTAGGAGGGTGGGGGGACAAAGAAGGTCTGCCAAGTGAAAGTGGCTTAAAGGGGGTTTTAGGGGAGGGAGGAGGTCGGATTTTAATGTCACAACCCTAGATACACAAACACCATTGTACCATACGCAATGCAAGGGAGCTGGGATGACAATAGCAACGAATACGATTTGGAATTACCGTTGAAGACAGCACTGAAGGAAAGTTATTCTCTATAATTTTCGTAATTTCTAACAAAAAGTTGGAAATTGTCCCAAAGTAATATAACATCGACATCATTACTTGCAAATCAAAATAAGAATGTCGTATCTATGATTTCTTCGTTTTACTGTTCCTGTACTTGGGCTATTTTTTGTTGTATAGGCAACAAAAATGATAGCAGTATCTACCGAATAACTCCAACAACAGTATTAATACTGTAGTATAAGTAGTGGTTAAAAATATAAAAGTTGCAAAATACCGATGGGAATTAATGTAACCATTTAAATTTCGATAAAGCTGAAAGATAAGCTTCCAGAAAAATTTAGTGCAAAATTCAGCAAAGATTTATGGAAAGAGAACAGGAATTTTCTGAGCAAAAATTTCCTTTACCAGTCGAGAATATTAAAAATCAGTTGGTAAGAAAATAACAAAGAAAATGTACTTCATTATAGGACACGAATTTCCATCAAGAACCAATTGACAGAACTTCATTAATAGACAGTGGAGTCTCATTATTATTATTATTATTATTATTATTATTATTATTATTATTATTATTATTATTATTATTATTATTATTATTATTATTATTATTATCATATGCACATATTGATAATTTAAAAAGAAAGAACAATAACTTACTTGACAAGTTTCCTCAGCAAAAAGAGAAATGTATCCAAAGGCAAATTTCTGTGCAATCATTGTAGGTACTGCTCTCTATAATTAATTCTTGCACAATTTATATTTGAAGTTTAAGCACGATCTTGGTATCATTTTCTTCATGCTAAGTTGTTTAATTTGTATTGATATTGTGTACGTTTGAATATATATATATATATATATATATATATATATATATATATATATATATATATATATATATATATATATATACATATATATATATATTATATATATATATATATATATATATATATATATATATATATATATATATATATATATATATATATATATATTCGAATGTAAACAATTTCCATACAAATCAGACAATTTGGCATGGAGAATAATTTCCTTTTTTCATTTATTGTTTGCATGAAAAACCGAGGTACTAAAAATATCAAGTGTCCTAGCTGCTATTAATATGGTTAAAAAAAACTTATGTAAATGCTGCCGCATAGCAAAATACATCCATAGCAATAATAATAATAATAATAATAATAATAATAATAATAATAATAATAATAATAATAATAATATTTTTGTTTCACTGACTCACCTGTGAAAAGGAGCCCGTCGTAAATACGTGGTGAAGCCTAACTCTGAGTTCTTGCATAATCCTATAGTGTGGAAAAACAGTACAACCTTTTGGTAGCTTTCCTTTTGGGATGTGAGGGAACCTCTTACCTGAAACAACAACAGAATTATTATTATTATTATTATTATTATTATTATTATTATTATTATTATTATTATTATTATTATTATTACTGTGGATGTATTTTGCTCTGCGGCAGCATTTACACAAGATTTTTTTAAATCATATTAGTAGTAGCTAGGACCTCTGTTTCTCATATAAACCATAAATGAAAAAGGAAATTATTTCAGATTTGTATCGGTGAGGAAGCACAAGCAAGCTAAACAACAAACAAACATCTTGACTACTTTAAGACAAGGAAATTAAAGAGAAAATTAATATATTGTACACCTCTCCACAGGCGCTGATGAACAAGTCTTTTAAACAAGTAATGATTAGCCCTTAAATGGCTGGGGCAATACTCTTCTATCTCTACTGGGGTGTGCGTGTGGGATTTTTTGAATTTTTTTTTGTTTGAGTCCATAATATTTCGCTAATTTTTCATAGCTGATCTGATCTTATATCACTAGATGGTGGCTCTTTCATATCAAAATTTACCTAGAGAAAACAATTGATGGATTTATGGGCGAATACATTTTTTTTATAAATGCATATGCCATAAAAAGGCAAATTTTTCATTATACTAAGCCCTTGTTTATTATTAATTAAAACTGTCTTCACTGTGTATATATTTAATCCACTTTTCTAGTTGTTGTTGATAATAAATGTATAGACGGGAATAATCCAAAACAAAAATCCGGAGGATTCAGAAACACAACAAAACGAATTTTCATACAAAATTGTCCTAATATTTGTTTAAGGCTTGGCAACACAGCAATGACTATTGGACTGAGAGCTTCCTTAATTATTTCTTAAGGTGTTTGCTTCGAAAATGGTCCCTGCAATTTGATAACCGTTTCTTCTCTATATGAACACAAGTGCTAAACATTTGTCCTAAAAGGATTTTCTTCTTTAATCTGTTTGATTTTAGGAAGGGTGACAGATCATACTTTTCTGCTTTTTTCCCTGCCGTGGAAAAAGTGGGCTTAAAAGAGTTTATTTAGGTCACCAGAAGGCTTCGTCTTCCTTACTGGTTTCTTGAGTTTTGAAGCCGTTAAGAAAAAAGTGACATCAAACATACAAACATACATACATACATGCATGCACACATACATAAATAAAAAGGAAAATGATAACCCAGCAACAGAGAAAAAATACAACTTTGCCCTGAGTGTAATTCTTTTACCACTTGTTTTTGGCAAAACTCGCTGTTACGTTCCATCAAAACCACAAACCTCTCACTCCTTGTACTTGGAAGCTGGGTGGCCTCGCGACCTTCAGTTTTTGCAAGCATAAACCTTTGATTTTATCTCGAACCGAATCAAATCCGTCTTGACTACACGCGACAGGAAAGAGCAGTTTCCTCCGACAGTCGTTCTCTCCTGTATTTGGTCAACTTTCCATGACTTTAGAATTTATGTGTCACACCGAGATACTCTGCCTAGCCCCGAAGGACTGACTGTCAAAAGCAACAGGACTTTAGCCTAACTGGAGGACCGAAAGAACCCACGACCACCCAGCCTTCAAAGATCGGATCTTATCGGGTCACATTCAATCCACAACCACTACATAACCACAAACAGTCTCTGTCCCGCGTGTTGTGACTTCTCCGGCGGCGTCAGAAGAAGAAGAAGAAGAAGAAGAAGAAAAAGAAGAAGGAGGAGGAAAAAAAAAGAAGCTGAAGAAATGGAAGAAGAAAAAGTCGGATCTTATCGGGTCACATTCAATCCAACGACCACTGCGTAACCACAGTCTCTGTCCCCTTCGTTGCGACCTCTCCGACGGCGTCCAAAGAAGAAGAAGAAGAAGGAGAGAAAATAACCCGATGTAAACAAAGTCCTTTTGAGTAAAATGGCTTCATCATTAGTGGGTGTGACGTCGGATAACTTAATTCCGGTTGTTGTTAGTGGTGCTCTTGCTCATAATTACTAATATTTCGTCTTTAAGAGGCAAATAAATTTTAGTTTGTACTTTTTCGCCGATGAGAAATAAAGGAAAGTTCACTGAATGAACTGTTAAACACTTGTTCAACGTGAAGGCCTACTGGATGGGCGCCCGAATGCGTAGGTCTATAAAAAGACATAAAACAAAGAAAAACAGGGATCTGGTTTTAAGAAGAAGAAGAAGAAAAAAGAATTACCTCCTAAAAAGGAGGTCTTAGTAATTAGTGAATCAGATCGACGAAGAATTCAGTAGCTGTTAATGAGGAAAGTCATCCCATCGATTAATGAGGGCAATACTCATATTGAAATAGGTTCAGTGAGTGATTACTTTATAGATCTTACTCTGGCGTTCCAACAATAAAGGTCAAGGGTGCCTTATATCGGATATGGTGGCCTGTTGAGTATAGGGTAGCCATCTGAGGCTAAGGTCGAAATTTCTAGACTATTGTTGCCATATATATATATATATATATATATATATATATATATATATATATATATATATACTGTATATGTATGAGCATATTTACTGTATATCATTAATCATTTAAAAATTGCTACGAACGATAACAAAATAAAATATATTCTAGCAAAATTTCTCAAATGTAGAATAAGAATTACAAAATAATAATAATGATTAAAACTTATCACCTTACGTCAACATCAGCGGAGATTTCCGAAGGTCTTACAGACCCCTGTTGATATCATCTGATCATTATTATCAAGATATTTGATATAATCAACAGGGAAGCAGTCGTAAAATGCTTGATATACTTGATACATCATAATCTTCAAATTCAAATATCTACCTGCGCAAGATTATACAAGCGGGATCTACCGTATCACAGCTGACCAATCATACAGAAATTGCACGAAATCGGTGCAGTCTATTGTCAGTTTCCTATTATTCCCGACTACTTCATAAGATGCAAAAACCTCAGACAAACGAGCATATGTTGATTCGTTGAAGCCTTTTCGCCTCGCAATTTCCCTCCTAATCGGACGCTTCAGTTATCTGCAAATTGTTCATTATTTTAAACAGGTCCGGTTTTATCTGGTGTTCATAAGGGAACAGTTTGAAAACCGGTTCTTTTCTTCGTCTTAAGTGACGCTGATTGCTACCTTACAAAAGGTCTTGTATATCTTTATTCACCGATGATTCCAGAGGAATGCGACCAATTTGGGACTGAACTAGATGCGTTCTGCTCATCCCAGATCGAATTTCAGCGAGGTATTCTTCAACCAAGTTCGAACGCATCCACAGAAGCCCTCAAGTTGGTAGTCAAGGGATTGCCTTCCAGTACTTTCAATACTGACAGAAATAAATTACGGAGAAGCCTCAAGTCAAAGTCCACGCTCTTATTTCCGAAGGCTTTTCGTCAACACAAGTTATAGAGATATGTTGCACTCAGGCGACGTGAATATTCAAATAACCTTTTAAAAGAAATATCATTGCCACACGCATGTTTTCGATGTTAATCAGATCACTCATAGAATATCGTCCACAAAATTATATTGTCCCTTTCTGTTATAAATAGCAACCATAACAGAACAGCCAGGAAGATGTAAATCTACGAAGAAATTGACGAATCTGAATGACCTTCAAAGGTTGCACTGTTTAAAAAAAAAAAAAAAATGGGTAATAAATTGACGGTCTCATGCCAGCAGAGGCCCTTGCCCAAAGGATGGAAGGTGTTACAGGGCAGAAGTAGACTTCATGTGAACCTCTGGACTCAGGTCAAACAACGAGATGACTACCGTCCAGTTTAGACAATATCACTATAACATGTACCTAAACATAATCGAGTAAGACGCACTTCCAGTTATGTATTTCCATATTCAAAAGATTTCGGAGATAATCTTTGCCCATTTGTTTCCCCATAATCTCGGTTATTTACTTACTATTGGTTTGGTAATATTTTTTCGCTTATGATTCCATTGACCTGTTATTGTGTAAAGGATAAGAGATTTTAAGGCTAATTATTAAATGATTTAGATTTAATAATAATAATAATAATAATAATAATAATAATAATAATAATAATAATAATAATAATAATAAAGAAGAGTGAAATCCATAATAACTAAAGAACCAGTCAGGCTCTCAATCTTATAATAATAATAATAATAATAATAATAATAATAATAATAATAATAATAATAACAGTAAAGAAGAGAAACTATAATAACTAAAGAACCAGTCAGGCTCTCAATCTTATAATAATAATAATAATAATAATAATAATAATAATAATAATAATAATAATAATAATAATAATAATAATAAAGAGTGAAATCCATAATAACTAAAGAACCAGTCAGGCTCTCAATCTTATAATAATAATAATAATAATAATAATAATAATAATAATAATAATAATAATAATAATAATAATAATAATAATAAAGAAGAGTGAAATCCACAATAACTAAAGAAGCAGTCAGGCTCTCAATCTTTTTTTAAATATATGCGAATCTTTTAAATATATTTACGCAGCAAAAATCATTTTTGCATCCAACTCTTAATTATTTTCTGCAAGAGAGGAGAAGTTAAGATAATGAAGGTAATAACACCCCTCCCGACACCGTATCAAAACGCAATTAATATCGACCTCGCTTGATTAAACACCCGGCTCTACCCGGCAGAATTATCTCCCTCAGTTCACATCAGCGGTCACAAATTAGCCTGGGCGCTTGCTCAAAAAGAAATTAGACACGCTCCCGGATCGATTTCCTGATGATCGCGCTGCCGCGCTACTGATCGGGTCTGCGATCCGGGCGCAGGGCGCAATTCACCGACGATCTTGCGCATCAAATCCAATTTCAAAGTCGGAGCTGACACCACGACTTGCAGCGATCGGTTCCAATAATGGCCGATTTCACGTGGTGTAGGATTGATTCGGTTACGATCTCTCTCTCTCTCTCTCTCTCTCTCTCTCTCTCTCTCTCTCAAAATAATATGACCATATCTTTATGTATCAAAGTACCTGGAATGTATATGTATAAACAATGTATGTGTGTACATACATTTTCATATTTAGAATCTCTCTCTCTCTCTCTCCCTCTCTCTCTCTGTCTCAAAGTAATGTGACCATATCTTTATGTATACACATATGTGGAATGTACATGTATAAACAATGTGTGTGTGTGTACATGCGTTTTCATATTTAGAGTCTCTCTCTCTCTCTCTCTCTCTCTCTCTCTCTCTCTCTCTCTCTCTCAAAATAATATAACCATATCTTTATGTATACACATATGTGGAATGTACATGTATAAACAATGTGTGTGTGTGTATGCGTTTTCGTATTTAGAATCTCTCTCTCTCTCTCTCTCTCTCAAAATAATATGACCATATCTTTATGTATAGACGTATGTGGAATGTACATGTATAAACAATGTGTGTGCGTGTGTGTATATGCGTTTTCATATTTAGAATCTCTCTCTCTCTCTCTCTCTCTCTCTCTCTCTCTCTCTCTCTCTCTCTCTCTCTCTCTCTCTCTCTCTCTCTCTCTCTCAAAATAATGTCCATAAGTTCCTGGTTATCCATCAGAGGAAAATACATCTACACTC
>NC_089789.1:31668605-31676105 GCF_040412425.1 Macrobrachium rosenbergii
GCTTCATAATATATTTATGATAATTTTTCCTCAAACTATTCGCCTGAGAATTGACTTATGAAAAACACGTTTTTCTTGGCCTGTTTGCGTGAGAACAGAGTTTAGAAAATCAAGTTTTCCTGCGCCTGTTTGCCTGAGAATATGGTTATGAGAATCAAGTTTTTTCTTGGACAGTTTGCTCGATGAGAATATAATTATGCGACCATGTCTTTTTTCCAGTTTTGTTCATTTTTATTTTCAATTTTAATGCTTTCTGGTGTAAAAATGTAGAGACACAACTGAGGAAGGAGACTTTCCTTCTAAGAAGAATATTTTTTCCTAATATTCACTCAAGAAAATTAACATTACGACGTCTTATATTATAATTTATATGACATTTTTTCTTCTTGCATAAATAGAAGTGGTGAAACGTTATGACTAAATGAAAAAAGGACTCAAATAAAGTTGTGGTTGGACCTTTAAAGGTTGGACAGGTGGCTAACAAGGCAAAATATGGCAGCGTTGTTACTTTGGTACGGAGCCAAAATCCTTGTCACTTGGAGCAGTTTCTCTCTCTCTCTCTCTCTCTCTCTCTCTCTCTCTCTCTCTCTCTCTCTCTCTCTCTCAACTCGTTTCTTGCACCCTTTTCACTAGCGCTTTTTCCCATGATGACATGTGGTTGTTAAAAGTCATATTTTCTCACTTTTATTTTGCTGGGTTTTTCTTAATGATGGTTCAGCTTTTCAGTGGTAGCTTGATGCTCCATATTTTGTCTTTTTTTTTACCTTCTCTTTTCTTATTTTAATTTCATTCCTTATTTACTCTCTTTCAGTTATTTTTCTGGTGCTGTTTTTATAATGCTTTGACGAAGTTGTGATTCTCCTATTTTCATGACGAGATTTTTCTTTGCTAACTTGAAATTTTTACTGATGTATTTGTTGTTTCTGTCCTCGTTGTTGTTACTTTTTTTCCTTTTTAAAAACAAGGCAGTGTCAGTTACGCTTTTTTTCAGCAGAAGTAACAACACTTTTACTGCTTCTTCCTATCCCTACGTGATCGCTTTCAAAGCAATGAATATTTGTGACATTTTCCACTTATCACTTAACTACCTTGACTCCTGATATAATGAAGAATGTCTAGGAAGTTGCCCAAACAGTAAATCTCTCACTCTCTCTCTCTCTCTCTCTCTCTCTCTCTCTCTCTCTCTCTCTCTCTCTCTCTCTCTCTCTCTCTCTCTATTTTTCCAAGAAAGACGTATTTATGGTTGTTGCTCTTTCTTCATTGTCTAAGTAACTGAAATTAATTGCTAGGTGATTATTCTAATTGGGTATTTTGTGTACAGAAGTGAGTATAGTCAAGTTAAGTGCAACTCGTTATATTCAGATTCGTTATACCCACATTTAGCAAAAGAAATATAAGGTGGGTAATTTTGTGTACTCACTCACATCTCTGGGTTATAGGTTAGCAAAAGTGATGGCTGGATAATATTAAAGTTTTTTTTTTTTTTTTAATAATGTAACTGCCCAATTTCCGTTTTCCATGTATTATAACCTTTCTTCTTTAAGAGGTGAGACTACCTCATCATTTAGGGTAAGGCCCACTCTATTTTCCTCTTCCCATCAATTTTCTTCCCTGCTGGCCTGGGGTAGATACGTTCGTAGATTTGTCAGTGTAATAGTCAACCCTCATCCCGCCCCTACAACCAATGGCTTCGTATATAACGATTCTATTTATCTACTAATGTATGAGAGAGCGAACGTTTTGGAGGTTAATTGCTGCTGCCACACTTTCCAATGACTCGTCTTGTTTTTAAGCCTCTTCAAGTCCCACACCAAGAGCTCCTTGGAAAGGGGAGTTCTCGAGGTCGACCACAGTAAAAGGGGAGTAATGAAGTATCCATAACCTATTTCCTTAACCACTCTTTTTTTTTAATGACCAATGTTTATGATACTCTATTTTTTATAGTCGTCTTTTTTATTATAATCTTATTCACAGGTGGTTTGAACTTTTTCTTTTTTACTTTCCTCTGCTTTTTATTTAAAGAATGACCCAAATTTATGGTACTCCAATTTTCTTGGAAAATGGTGTACAAGAGTGTTTCAGCTTTCTTCAGTTTTTTTTTTAATGACCAACTGCTCATGGCTTGGAGTTTTTCTCTTCCTGGCTTTTAAAGATTACTATTGCCATGCTTCGTTTGTCTGTTTCCCTTTTCGTGTATTTTCATGTGGAATATATTGGCTGGAATTAACTTCCCTAAATTCCTTTCTGCGATCACATCATTCTGTTACTTTGTGTCTACATTTTGAAGATGTTTCAAGTTCCTTATCTCTGTTCGCGCCCGATGATGATACCCAAACTAGCTTAATCTCATCAGTCTTGAAAATGAGATTAACATTAATTTCACGCCTTCCGTTATCTAAATTATAATATTTTTCTATCCAATAACTACCGGTTTTTACCAACGGCGTTTCTCCGTTCCTGATCCGATCGCCTTTCGAAAAAAGTGAATAGTCGAGAGATATTAAGGCGTGTGAAAGTTTTATGATGGGATGACATTTTTGGTTAAAGAATCTTTACATCTGTTTTTTGTTACATGATTTTTTTTTTATTTTTTAATTTTCGCTTGTTTCCCTTCCCACTCTTTTTCTTATCAAGATGAAATGGCTTTATTTTCTTCTTTCCAGTTTATTTCCCTTTGCCAATTGATATAAATGCTTTCAATTGAAAACAAAGCATATCTTTACTTATCACTCCCAGATTTTCCTTTTTTTTTCTTTTCTGCAACATATCTTATCTTTCTCTGGCCTTATCAACTTTTCTTCTTTTAGTATAACACTATTATTTATTCGTTATACTTCGTTTCAACACCTTCTTTCCTCTCCTATTACCTGTATTAATAATCAACTTGGATATTTCTATGCAATGAATAAAGTATATTGAATCTGTTGGTCATTTCTAAGTGTTGAATCAAATCTTTCGCTCGATTCTAAGCACTAAGTGAATTTTATTAGCCATTTCCGAGCTTAAAATAATCTTCCGATAATTTTCTTTAACTGAGTTTTGGGATGCAGTTGCAAAGACATTTTTCGAAAAGCTTTTTGTTGACCCCCAAAAAGTAATAATATTTTCGAAATATTCTCAGAAGAGGAATAATGTTCCATAAGTTTTCCCCGTGTTCTTCCGTATGAGGTAAAAAATGACATATTTTCTATTAAGTATAGCTTTGCGTTGACGAAATAAAAGACCCAGAATAATATTATTTTCTGGACTCAAATGAATAAAAAAAAAAATCAAGTTTTACTTCATCACTGAGTGAAACTAAACATTCCATTTTCTGTGTTGACAGCCAACCAGATTGAAATTAACAATTTTTTTTTTTTAACAAGCCAATACACCGTGTTATAAATAAAGTAAAATATTATTAAAAAATTCTCTTCGGTACCTTCTCCACTGACCCTGCAAATACAAATATAGCTTCTCTCTCAACATATAAAAATAAAAAATAACGGTTCTGCCCTCCCAGCCACCGGGGCTTGATGCGAACACCTTTCCCCTCAAGGTCAATTTCTCTACCGCAAATATTGCCGAGTTAGATTAATCTCTACAAGGGGGCGATGTCAACACGCACCTCGCGTTTATTTTGAGGGCTCGGCTTGACTTCGGCTGTAGGTTGCTCTGGATGGCTTGGAAGAGCAGCTCCGACAGCTCGGCGGTCTTTTATTTGCTTTGGATTATAAATATGGCCATGGCGGTCTTTACCGGTGAAAACCATTGGCATTGCTGTCTTTAACATTCTTTGAACTCAAGGTAAGCTAGATTGAGCAATTATATATATATATATATATATATATATATATATATATATATATATATATATATATATATATATATATATATATATATATATATATATATATATATATATATATATATATATATACATATATATATATATAAAATATACATATACATATATATATATATATATATATATATATATATATATATATATATATATATATTATATATATTATATATACATATACATATATATAGTATATATATATATATATATATATATATATATATATATATATATATATATATATATATATATATATATGTATATATATATATATATATATATATATATATATATATATATATATATATATATATGAATTGCTCAATCCTAGCTACCTTGAGAGTTCAAAAGAATGTTAAAGACAGCAATGCCAATGGTTTTCAATATATACACAAATAACATTATATATATATATATATATATATATATATATATATATATATATATATATATATTATATATATATATATATATATATATATATATATATATATATATATATATATATATATATATATATATATATTCGCATCCAGATCAAGGACAGGAATACAGAAGCAGACGACACAGTAACCATTTATTCCAACGTTTCATGATTCGTAATCACATCATCAGGGAGATCTACGACAGTAAAATACAACATACACATGAATTCTTGTCTAATATACACATGTCACCCCTTTAAATTCACAAATATCGCTGAATATCCAATTCTCCATACCTTGGGAATAGTTTATAATCAAAGGAAATTATAACTGATGAGTGCTTGTGCACCGGAAGATAGCCGGGTAGTCAAAATCACTGTCTGTCATTTTCCCTAGACCAGCCCGCGATTCGATTCCTGGCCGGAGCAAAAGCATTTATCAGTTATAATTCCCTTTGGGGGTAAGTTATTCCAGAGGAATAATGAATTCGATGTTAAACTATATTTGTGGCTTCATAATTGTGAATATGAAAATGTCATGAGTGTATAAGCGACAAGAATCCATGTATGTGTAGATATTTATACACACACACACACAACACACACACACACACACACACACACACACATATATATATATATATATATATATATATATATATATATATATATATATATATATATATATATATGTATGTATATATGCGCATGTGTGTGTGTGTGTATTCTTTTTTTACCATGACCATTTTTCGTACCTGTAGAGACGTGGTGCCTGAATGGTAAAACCTTCAGGTTCTTGCCCCTTGCTCTTTCCTTGCCCCCAGCACCAGTTCACAACTGGGATGAATGGTCGGCGGAAGGCTGGAGTCGAATCGCGGACCATGCGAACGTCAACCCTGTCTTGTTGTGAATATTTCCTGCTTACGTATTTTCTCCCCATCTGTTACTCAGTTATTGTTTTGGTATGACGTTGCTTGCTCCAAACCCTTGCCCTCCCTGCTTGCGACCCACTGACTCTACAGCTCATTGCTCTTCGGTTCCCTAATTCGCTACTTAGGACTCGAAACTAGGTTCTATCGACTGTGGGGTGATTGTCTGAGCAATCTGACCACGCATTCCGAAGATGAACCCTATTCATATGGAACAAGCCCAAAGGGGCCATTGACTTGAAATTCAAGCTTCCAAAGAATATGGTGTTCATTAGCAAGAAGTAACAGGTAAAGGGAAATACAGAGAGAGGTCAGTTATTAGAAAAACAGATAAATTAACAAATTAACAAATAAATGAATCAAAATATAAGTGAATTAATAAAATACAGGGAGAATTGTATAAGGGTAGTAATGCACTGCGTCTTCGCTTGAACTTCTGAAGTTCCAATTGCACGACATCGTCAGGGAGGCTGTTCATCACAGTCCAACAGTGTGAGAGATATATCTTACACATTACACACCCACCCACCTACACACACATACACACACACAAACACACACACTCTGGAACAGATTTATGTGGAAGACTTAATGAATAATAACAATAGAAGCAACAGCAAGAAAATCAACAAATAACATTAATAATGATTGTCTTCAACCCAAGACTTAGATAATGAGGCAGAGAAAACAAAGGCAATTAAAATAATCCTACTTTTGATCCCAGAGTGAATCGTTGTTGAGTTGTACAGCTCAACTGGGACCAGCGGCTGGACTAATGAACTTTTCGCTTATGGACGGACCCTACCATTGAAGGAAGTACGTTTAAGTCTTCTTCTCTCATACGTACACCGAAAATGTGAACTGATGTTTGCACACGTCCAGAAATCACTTCCAATATTTCTTCGAGCTAAACATGGAAAGATCCATTTGCCCATGAATTCGTGTAACTTTTTTTTTATTAGATTTTAATTTACTTTGCTAATCTGTCTTTTTTAATCTCAAGACCAAACGAATAAGTAAACTTTAAAGAGTTTCTTTTTAGTTAGGTTTGGCAGCTGTGTATTAAGATGAAATATATAAGTACCTCCATTTTTAACGCAAGAAACATTGGTTTATAAACGTATTTATTTTATTTTTATTTTTAAACTCTTCACACTGAACATGTAAAGGGATTATTTATCCATTAAACTTTTTCTTCTCTCACTTCCCTTTATTTTTATTCATAAGCCTGACCTTCCGACTAATGACTTTGGGAAGGGGATGGGGAGGGTGGGGTGAGGGTGGGGGCTGGGGGTTGCCTGGGGGAGTTGGGGGATACTGGGTAACTGCGAAGGGCGTAGAAAGGGATTGCTTGTCTATTTTTCATGTTCACCGCGAAGCTCGAGGGAAAATGGAGGACCAATCATTCATTTGGTTGTCGAAGGGAGAAATTCGAGGGTAAAGTACGTGCCTCTTTTGGGTGTCGAAAATAATTAACGCATGAGAGAGAGAGAGAGAGAGAGAGAGAGAGAGAGAGAGTCTTTTGAACACAGCATGAGAGCAAATCTTGCCGTTTTGGATCACTGAATTATCATCCTCTTTTTGTGAGTTGCAGCGTTTGTGCGTGAGAGAGAGAGAGAGAGAGAGAGAGAGAGAGAGAGAGAGAGAGAGAGAGAGAGAGAGCGCAATCTACCATACAAAGAAATGTACCAAGAAAACATAAAAAACCGGAATCACAGCAAAAACTACTGCAGTTATTCGGTCTCCAATACCAATTTTGTTCTCCCTCGAGGAAGCCAACCCGAAATAGCTCCTCTTCTTGAATTTCTAATCTGGATTCTGAGTCACCCACCCGGGAGCGAAAATCTTTTTTTTTTCCCTTTTCGGTTCCCGAAAACCGCAGACGACACTGGTGCCCGTTTAGGTGTTTAGTCCAACGTTAGCTGTTCTCTTTAAGGAATCGCTTGAATTCTATTATTCAAATTGCTCTTCAGAAAAAAAAGGCTGAAAAAACAACCAAATGTTGCCAAGCACGCGAGAATTTTTTTTTTTACGGTCGTTAAGCCCTTTGAAGAATGCGGTACGAGGTCACCTATCTGTCTTTCTGTCTATCTCACTATCTATTTATTCGTCTATCTATCTATCTGCCTATCTCTTTTAAAGGAAAAACGGAAAACTAAGCACATTATGAAAACATTGATCTTTTATGAGTACCAGTTCCGCTTATAACCATAATAAGCTGAAAAATATTGTCCTTAGGGACATTCTTCATTAAAGTAATACTCAAGCAACTCCGGACAAACACACACAGGCAACATTTGAAG
>NC_089789.1:31681105-31683605 GCF_040412425.1 Macrobrachium rosenbergii
AGTATTTAGGAGCAACAGGTAGGAGATTCTTCTTGTACACAAGTGCTTGTTATCAACAAATAAAAATATAGCTTATGAAATGTAATTATTGTTATACTGGACCGATTCTTTACAACTAGAAACAATCAACATTTCAATAAACTCCAATTAGAAGTAAATAATATATGAATGATTTCATACATAATACAACAATTACTTAACAAATCTGAAATTGGCACAAATAAATATGATGCATCTTTAATAGAAACAAGTAAAAATTCCTGCGTTCAAGAGCTAAGTTTATTATTCTACGTTTAATGCAAATCTAACAGAGGAGTACAATTCTAATTTCTATTTGTTTCAATACATTTTATCTATTTATTTGTTTATTTAGCTATTTTTTTATTTTCCAACGTCCAATTTATTTGTTCATCATTATTCCTTCACTAATTAACTGATAAAATTATACACTTACTCGTTGTATAAACGATATAGAATGTATTCGCGGTTCAGTGACTTCCTTGCATTTTATCGCTCTTATTATATCATAATAATAATAGAAATACAACAACGTAGACGCCTTAATTAGTATTGTCTTCCAAGACTTGCGATCAGACATGACCTTTCACAGGAAAGTCAGTGAAACAAACACGCAGTTTTATAATCGTCACTGTCAGAACCCAGCTGCAAAAACCGTGTCAAGCTTGCTGACAAATAGACACCCTGATGGCTTTAGGTTGCAGCCCGACATAGCTTTTAAACGGAATTATAATTATGAAACGCACCAAGCAGACACTTTGGATTCAGCGACTGATTGGATCTGACAGCTTGTCATGACAATGTTCAAGGCAAAATTTAATTCTCACTAATAAGCTTCAGTCTCTTGTTGGTCTCTCTCTCTCTCTCTCTCTCTCTCTCTCTCTCTCTCTCTCTCTCTCTCTCTCTCTCTCTCTCTCGTTCTTTTCCTTCTTCTTCTTTATGGTCTTCTTAAGCAAATCCTTATATTTATTTATTTTATGCTATTATTTTTCTTTATTAATTTGATTCTTTTTTTTTTGTTTTCAACGTCGATCTTTGTATTATGATATTGACTAATTTTATTCGTTTGTTTATTGGGCATTAAATCTATTTTCTTGCTTCAGTAATAAAACTTTTCTTTTTTATCATTTATTAAAATAATTTTCTTCTATATTTTTACTGTATATACATTTCTCTATCATTTTGCATATATTTCCTATTTTTTTGGCTACACATTTCTTCTAATTCTTCTCCAACATCGGGATTTTTAAAACTACAACTATTTTCTAGCTTTTTGTTCTTAATCATTCTCTCTAGCTCGTTTCTTGATTTCTCTGCTTACATCATCATCATCATCATCTTCTTCTTCTTCTTCTTCTCGTGATCTTACTCTCTTTCTTCTTCCCTGTCGCAGTCTTTTTACTTCCTCTTCTTCCATCGGCTCACGGATAGAGAAAGACTCCCCCGATGACGCACGGGGCCATATTAATTTCTTAATTTACTAATTTCACCTTTGGGGCTAGATTGGGGTATCTAATGACCCTCGTGACCTTGCGTGAGGGTAACCTGGCTAAGGTGGAGAGGTCTCTCTGTGGTATCGAGATTCAACTGCAGCTTTTGTATGTATTTTCGTGCATGTGTATGGCAGTGCTCATGCTTAATTGTATAGTCCGTTACGTTGGTAGGGTTCATATGGAGAGAAGTGGATTATTGTATATTTGGAACATGTGTAATATAGCATTATTATGGGTAATGCATGTTACGGTATCTAGCTCTATATATATGCATATATATACACACATATTATATATACATATTTATATATATATATATATATATATATATATATATATATATATATATATATATATATATATAAGAGGGCATTGTGGCTTCTACAATTACACACACACACACATTTTATATATATAATGGAAAAAAATAAGAAGAGGCAAAACTTGAAATAAAAAAGGGGCATCTCACCGAAATAATGATAACCTATATTTCCTCATGTCCCGGTTCCCCAGTTAGAAAAACATTGCTCTCTCTCTCTCTCTCTCTCTCTCTCTCTCTCTCTCTCTCTCTCTCTCTCTCTCTCTCTCTCTCTCTCTCTCTATATATATATATATATATATATATATATATATATATATATATATATATATATATATATAAATATATATATATAATTATATATATATATATATATATATATATATATATATATATATATATATATAAATATATATATATATGTAAATACAACACATATCATAAACAACAAATAAGACGCTCACATTTACAAGAGACGACACAAGTATCCGCGCTAACCAATCGGTGACCCAGATCTATCTGTCTTCATTGAAAGATTAGGGCTTGCGACGATTGGGGCATGCTTAGACCAATCTGGAGGATTCCCCGTCATTTCCTCCCGCCAGACTCTCCTGAAGGACTTCAGCATCCTGCCAGTGACATTTCTCGCCGATGAAGATCCTATTTAGAT
>NC_089789.1:31693605-31696105 GCF_040412425.1 Macrobrachium rosenbergii
GGATAAAGTTTTTGAAGGTGAAATATGTATTTATATATACAAACCTTACACTTATCCGTTCTGCTATCCATCGTGTAACTAGGTGTCAATTATATGGAAATATTTTAGTCAACAAACAAGCCAAACAGGACTGCAATTAAAATAAGTCAATGGAAATATGGTGGTACATATCACCTTATAATTACACCTAATGCTTTTGTGTATACATCTCACCATTATGCATGAAGACACCTGATAAAAAAATCATTAGGATATTCAAGAAACCAAAGCGAAAATAAAAATAAAAGTTTTGTGCTTTGTAATATACGTGCACATGCATGTGTACACCATGTACATATAGGCACACGTACACGCGTATAAAACCACCAAGCAACGACTCGTGTAATGGTACAAAATCATTTGTATCCACAACAAAGCCAAAAGGAACATTACGTATACAAAAAAAAAAAAAAAAAGAAAAGCAGTATCCGAAGGGGTAAGTCACAAATATTTACTCTTTGAGGAGCAATAGACCCCAAGGTCAAAAGACTTTATCCTCCACAGGACGATTATGTATTTAACCAGAAGGAAACAAAAATGCCTTTCCTCATATCGCAGAAATTCAGAGTCATCGTTTAATCTGCCTCTTGAGAGATGGAGTTATTTCGTGGCTTTTATGAGGTGTAGCTATTTTGGGCGCTCTGTGGCTTTTGCATTTTGCTTTTGAGTTTTCTGTAGAAGAAAACTATTTGTCTGTCCGTTAACAGTTTTTCTGTCCGCCCTCAGATCTTGAAAAACTGCTGAGGCCAGAGGGGCTGTAAATTGGTATGTTGATCATCCACCTGAGCCCCTCGTTAAAGTTAAAGTTAGCCATGATCGTGCGGCTGGCAATGATATAGGACAGGCCACCATCGGGTCGTGGATGAAAGTTTCATGGGCCGCGGCTCATACAGCATTGTACGCTGTACAGAAAACTCGATTGCGCCGAAGAGACTTCGGCGCATTTTTTTACTTGTCTTTTATTGTGATAAACTTCGAGTCACGCAGTGGTGAAAGTCCCGTCCAGCTTTAGTAGTGTCTTTTGTTCCTATTTATGAGACGTAAAATATGAACCTTAGTTCGAGGAATTAATGTCGTGCGAGACAAACAGATATGTTATGATAATAATTTAGAAGATTTCTTTGACATTAATGTCGTCAAATTCTTGCACAATATGTCAAGAAAGGAGTTTTTTTTTAAATAAACGAAGCTAAATATCCCACTGAAATATAAAACAAAATAGCAAAGAGTACTTATTTTATTTGATGTTCTCTCTCTTCTCTTTCTCTATTGGCCTTTCTGTCTGTCTGTCTGTCAGTCTTAGATCCCTATTGAACAGAGAGACAAGTGATCTCGAATCTTGTGTGGTCTTGTGCTTGAGAGAGAGAGAGAGAGAGAGAGAGAGAGAGAGAGAGAGAGAGAGAGAGAGAGAGACTATGATTGATGATGGCAAAACGCTCCAAAAGGAATTCTCCAAATAACAGTTATTGAGTGTTTAACAGTGCTTTTATAACGAAAATCACAGATATTCGACTCTTTATCTTTCTTTTATTCTTCTTTATTAGTTGCTTGTTCAGCTGAATGATTAACCAAGCGTTTCCGGTTTGCTTTTATGCCTATTAGAACTAAACACCCTTGAGAAACTGCGCTTTGTCAGTTGATGGTTGTCCACTTTATGCACTGTGCAGTATACAGGTAGGTAACCTCAGTTATTTTTCGATACCTACTTGGTCCTCCTGACTGTACCGTACTCGCTGATCGACTGTTCTAGTCCTGGTGACTATAGAGAACGCTTCCTTTCTTTTGCGTGCCAGGATGAGGAGGGTAACTATCGCCTATCCAGGATTTTCGTTCATGATGTTTACAAGTCCTGCAGGGTTTTAAGCTTGATGAAAATGCTTTTCTTTTTATAACGTACAACCCCTTATGTTTTATTTATCTAGTCTTAACATCAGATTTTACTTTTGTACATAAAATCGTATGGCACTTTTACTTGTTACTTATGGGAAAGAATGCCACTATATGAGGATTTTATATAAATTTGCTTATAAACTACAGTCAATCACGAAATCCATTGGCGGCTTTCATTATCATGTTAGTCTTTACTCTAGTCTAGTTTGCAATATAAAACCAATCAGACTTCATAAAACCCATTTTCCAAGAATACCTTTCTTTTGTGGAGTGCAAGGACCAAAAAATGCACTTTGTCTAATACCATTACATTATCTAAAAATTTACTTCGCAGTCAAATCAGATTCTCCGAACTCTAATACCATCCTCAAAATTATTAACTTCAGATGTAATACGCTCATGAAGTGTTACTTGAGGGTGCAATTTCTTAACAAACGTGGTACATTGTACTTATAATTTAGCTGTTATATAAAGCATTAGTTTATTAAGTGATTTACTTATCACAAGTGACTTGAAAATCTAATTCGCTCAACTAAAGTGTTTCTTAAGAATCGAATTCATCTATCAAATG
>NC_089789.1:31701105-31718605 GCF_040412425.1 Macrobrachium rosenbergii
CTCGGGGCACATTACTGTGTGGAAGTTCATCATATCAATTTCACGGATAATTGCCAAACGCCCCCAGAGAGCAATGATGTTTTCTCTCGTGCATTCATTATGAGATAGCTTGCACATGAGTGGTCATCTTCGGGGTCTTCTATTCGACGCTGTGTTGTTGCTTTGCTATTTGTAACCAGGATGTAACGACTATAGAGGAGGATGATTGTGGAGAAAGTGTTTTTGCTTTGTGAAGAAAGGCTCCTTATAATTTAGCTCTTTTTTATTTTTTAGGAAGGGTGGACCAAAAGTGAAACAAAGAGGGTGAAATATGAAGAGAAATTCATGATTTTATTTTTTTTTTTGAAACTGGTATGAGTGAAACTAAGATGGATAATTTGCAGGAGAAATTCCTGAAAAATTGTATCTTTAATGAATGGAAAAACTAAGAGGCAGAACTAGAAAACTTACATCTACTCGAGTCTCTCCTTGAAAACAGAAAGAAAAAAATGGGGATGAGAATTTTTGCAGAGATGGCCCAAAGCCTGGCCGCCAAAACAGTTAGAAAAATAATACTGAGGACGGAGAATTTGTTAGGAAAGTTCTTTCAGAATTAAATCCCTCAAAGGCAAAAAGGAAATGAGGGGAGATTTCCTGAGTCAACAATTTCAACAGGATTGGCCTCGGCCCTTTAGAAAATTACCGAATTAAATGGCTTTTGCCATTGAACAACAAATGAACGCAAGCATGAAATAAAC
This sequence comes from Macrobrachium rosenbergii, assembly GCF_040412425.1. Taxonomy (NCBI): domain Eukaryota; kingdom Metazoa; phylum Arthropoda; class Malacostraca; order Decapoda; family Palaemonidae; genus Macrobrachium; species Macrobrachium rosenbergii. Next base: position 31,701,843 of record NC_089789.1, read on the forward strand.
AAAACAAGGAAAAAGTTCCTTGAAAGTAGTTAGAACATCATAATGAGAAATGATATACATACCTCGGTGACCACTCCCTCACCCCCCAACAAACAAAAAATTGGAAGTAAATAAAAAAAAACCCACACACAAAACAAAGAAAAGGTTCCTTGAAAGTAGTTAGAACATCCTAATGAGAAATGATATACATACATACCTCGGTGACCACTCCCTCACTCCCCCCCCAAAAAATGGAAGTAAATAAAAAAATAAAAAACCCACACACAAGACAAGGAAAAAGTTCCTTGAAAGTAGTTAGAACATCCTAATGAGAAATGATATATACATACCTCGGTGACCACTCCCTCACCCCCCAACAAAAAAAAATGGAAGTAAATAAAAAAAACCCACACACATACACAAAGGAAGGGTCGAGGACCTGAGGACTGAAGTGTAAAAGGGGCTAGGTGCATGGGCACGATAAAAGGTCATAACCTTACACGGGGCATACCGGAGAGATGACCTTTCAACGACGCAGTTGCATCGCGATGTTCTTGCGTTCTTTTGCAATTGCACATCTTAAGGGAAGAATTTCCCCTGGGAATGTCAAAGTGGCTTCCATGGCGATGTTCTTGCGTCCATTTCTTTTATGCGCATTCCTCAGTTGCTTGTGGTTACGGTACGGATTATATTTATTTCTCTTCTGTATTATTCTGTGTGGGGTAGATTTTAAGCGTGAACTTGTCATTGTTACTGGATAACTCAGTCTTGGATATATATATATATACATATATATATATACACATATGTATATATATATATATACATATATATATATATATATATTATATATATATATATATATATATATATATATATATATATTTATATATATATAGTATGTATATTAAATTGTAGGTTGCGTTCGTGCACAAGTGTAGAAGTCATAAATCAACTCTGAATACATGCATTGGGTTTACGAACATATCTTAGAGCGTACCTGCAAAAGAAAGAATTGCTTTCCTTTGAAAAATGTACAAAATTTAATTCTTAAATTCTTATTTTGTTTTTGTTAATCGTTATATTTAAGCGGCTCTCTCAAGAGCCAAAATATTCTGAATAAGCGAAATGAAAATACAAATTATCACTTTTTGCTTTATCATAAGACGGACCGCTAATCTGTCAGTCATTCGTATTTTTGTTTAACACTCCTGATTTAAGAAAGCACGCATACCAGCTCTTTGTGGGCATTGTGAAAAAATTTTTCATGGTGCTATTCAGGTAACTAGTAATTTTTCTATGGATTGTCATTGCGTAAAATATGTTTTTTTTTTAATTAATGTTGCACAAGCACACATGATTTTTTTCTGGGCTGAAGCTACGCAATCAATTGTTACAGATTTCTACCGATTGATATTGCTTACAAATGTCTTCATGGATTCTGACATTGTTTTTCCTTTGGAAAATATCAGGAATGTCCTGTATCAGCTTGGGTTACGGATTTTTTTGCCCGACCGGACGCTGTTATGCAAAGGCACGTAACCTCTTTATTCTACACCGTGTTACGTAAATTTCTTATCGGGGTGTGGAATTCGCCTCCAACCGCGAACTTCCTTTGACAAACCATGCGGAAAATCTCTAGGAGATTTGACTTTACTCGTCGTCACCTCTCTTTTTTTATTTATCATTTTTACTTTTCTTTGTCGTCATTTGGTGTTTATTATCAATATCTTATCTAATATTTTACTTTTGGTATGATTTGCTTTTTCGATCTGTCATTACTGTTCTGTATAGTGGTTTATTCTTTGTTTTCAGTTTCTTTTCTTTTTTTTTGACAATTTCACAATATTCATTATTTTTTACCTTATTTTTTCAATATTTCGTTGTTGATCAGACTTGTTTCATATTGATTAGTTGGCTGGATGTTAATTTTTATTAAAATTCATACTTCATCATCATTATTCACATTCTTAGTATTGGCATCATTACCACTGCTATTGTCCCCGTACCACACCCTTACGTTTATTAACTTGGCATCTATGAAACTTTACTTAGTGATGAATTAAACATTACAATTGACCGAATTCTTTCCAAGTAAAGTCAGTCTATTAAAATTTCTAAATAAGAGCCCGTGATGACCTAAAGCCCTCTTTAACACAGCAGTATAAAAAAAAGAGCTAAATTGACCTTGAAGATGGACTCCTCCACTATCTAGAAATCTGTGAAAATCTATGGGTCATTATTTTTCCCCTAAATATGGAAAGCGGACTCCACAATCTTATATCTTCTTTTCATCTCCTACAGGTAAGCGAAGCGAAGAGAGAGAGAGAGAGAAACCCTTCGACCACACAGCCTCCTTTCTGCCCCGGCCATCTCTCATTGTCAGGTAACCCAAGACTGCAATAGCTATCTAGGACGGGGCATGTGGCCTAAACGCGCAGGCATTATGAGTTATCTGCTTAGGAAAAGAGCGAGATTTAGTCGCAGATACAGAATGGGTACGGTAGTTGGCGAGCTTTTAACTACGGCGACTCTGTTTTTATGAGCCACTTGCGCGGAGTCGAAGTGCTCCGAGACTCCTAAGACAAGTAAGAAAGTGGAGGGATAAGAATCACTGCCTGATACCCCCGCCCCCTCCCTCCCTAAAGGACCCCATCACACCCCTAGAAGGACCGCCGACGCAGAAGGGCATTCAGACTCAACTTTGTGCATCCACCTTATCAAGAGGCGCTTTATGGCCTCTTCCTTACAATAGTTTATATCATTGTCGCATGAAAACGGGTCGTTTGGTTAAGTTACCCATCGTCAGGGGCATTTTGCTTGTGCCCGGAGTTTGAGGAGGAGGAGGAGGAGGAGGAGGAGGAGGAGGAGGGAATGCGAGTGGAATGTTCGTGCTTTTCCTTTCTTGCTACTCTATAATGGCTCGTTGCTACCGGTTATAATGCTCGGCGTTCGAATCAGCGGATCGCAGCTCGGCAATCGCTGTCAACTTTAGCGTTTATTGTTGGAGGAGTTCGCTCTGGGACGAACTACAAAGACGACTTTGAAACTGTGCGATTTAGATTTCTTATTTGATGTCTTTCTTAATGGCTAAACATTCGGATGGCATAAAATGTATTACTTTTTCGGGAACGTGCAGTACTTCCTGCTTGGTAAGACGGATAAAAAGTAAAATAGCAGTGTGGGATGTATATTCTTAGGAAATTGAATACGCAATATATATATATATATATATATATATATATATATATATATATATATATATATATATATATATATATATATATACATATATAAATATCTATATCTATATATATTGTATTGTACATGTATATAAATATATATATATATATATATATATATATATATATATATATATATATATATATATATATATATATATATATATATATATATATATATATATATATATATATATACAGTAGATGCAACAATTGTGAAATGTAGTCACTCGAAATAAACGACAAATAAAAAAATCTAGTATCAACAAATGTTTAGAACAGCTAAGCGAATTCAAGTGTGAAATTTAATATAGTAATCAGATCCCTCTTACACCTCTCTAAACCATAAGTCTTGAAAGTTAAATGCTCCCCTGAAATACACTTGAGTAATTAATCCTTACCATTTACTATTGCTTCCTATAGTCTCCCGTTCTTTGTTTCTCTGCTTTTCTGTTCTCATGTGTCGGTAAATCTGTTAGTTCTCTCTCTCTCTCTCTCTCTCTCTGTCGTATGTATTAATATATATATATATATATATATATATATATATATATATATATATATGTGTGTGTGTATGTTTATATATATTATATATATATATTTCTTTCTCTCTCTCTCTCTCTCTCTCTCTCTCTCTCTCTCGTTCCCTTTAGCCATTTTCAAGTCGCTCTCTTCCTGCCCCACAACTTCTTTATCTGTCTTGTTGTCTGTCTCACTCCGTATTACCCCTCCTCCCCTGACCACCCCCACCCCCACCCTCTCCACTCCCTCTCACAGACGCAGCCCGTCTGTCTGTCTGTTCCACCGTCTTTACCTATGTATGTGTCTCCTTTTACGCCCCAGTTAAGGGGACGAAAATCCCCAGACGAGCCACAATGGGACCTTGTCCCATATCCTTAATGATTTTCTGTGAGCGAGTGATGATAAACACGGCGGTGTCTCCGCAATCTCCACTTCACGGTGGGAGCCATCTGTCATCGGGTTAAGGAGAGAATGAACGGGAGGGGCGAGATTTTCGTTTGTGAATGCTGAGAGAGAGAGAGAGAGAGAGAGAGAGAGAGAGAGAGAGAGAGAGAGAGAGAAGAGATCAGTGCATCACCTGCACACAAACACACACACCACACACACACAGTAATGACAAACAAAAGGAGAAAAGTTATTCTAAAAATCCATGAAAAAAATTTCCATACGATTTTTTTATAAGCAAAACAAAGAAAAAGTAAAGAAAAATTAAACGCTTTGCCGAGCAGATAAAGATTTGATCTTCCTCTTCTCTCTTCTTCTTCCTTTCTTCTTTCTTCTTCTCTCTCTCTCTCTCTCTCTCCTGCGATGAGTGATCACAAATATAGCTATAATGCAAAAGAGGGGTAAATTTAAAAAAAAAAAAAAAAATGGAAGAAACTCCTTTATCACATTTCGAGAGGGGAGTTAGTTTCGATCTGTCAGACGGAAAGAGAACTGTTTTATTCCAGGATTTTTCTTGATAAAATTATTTAGTGTATTAGAAACTTTTTCAGTGAGAGCAAAGTCCATTTTTTTTTCTATAACCATAATATTCACTCAGTCTTTGAACATTAAATAACTTTAATCTTTATATTTTATTCTATGCTGTTCTCTGCTCTTCAAAATATATCTGTTTTTGGTTAGATTTGCAGAATAAACAGGATAATAAGTAAGCAAAGGCACTAGATTAATTTTCTTTACCTTTGTTTTCTACTAAAATAGCCTTTGCATTTTCTTTAATGAGTCTGAATTCAGAATAGATAAACATTTACGGAGAGAGAGAGAGAGAGAGAGAGAGAGAGAGAGAGAGAGAGAGAGAGAGAGAGAGAGAGAGAGAGAATTTTCTTTTAAGGAATCTGAATTGAGAATAGATAAAACATTTAGAGTTGAGATAGATAAAACATTTAGAATTAAACATAGAGAGAGAGAGAGAGAGAGAGAGAGAGAGAGAGAGAGAGAGAGAGAGAGAGTGAGAGAGAGAGAATTTTCTTTAAGGAATCTGAATTGAGAGAAAACATTTAGAGTTGAGAGGAGATCTGAATTCAGAATAAATAAACATTTAGAGAGAGAGAGAGAGAGAGAAAAAGAAAACAGAGAGAGACGAAGAAAGAAACAGACGAAGTCTTAAGACTTGTAAGTCAACATCCTCAGTTCCCTCGAAGTTGCAATGTTGTAGGGGCGCTGGTAATACATGCTGTCAGTTTAAGTGTAACGAAGGTATGTTGAGTATAGAGCCATACACAGGATTCTCTCTCTCTCTCTCTCTCTCTCTCTCTCTCTCTCTCTCTTACTTTCTTTTAAGACAATTGTTTAAAACTGTTAAGACAATTTTTCAAATGCTTTTCTTTTAAAAGAATTATTATTTCACTCCTTGCTCTAAGAGGAATTCCATCTCTTTTTTTATGCGGAAATACGTGAGCATAGCCAGGAAGTTCTTCTTTACTTTCCTTTTAAGACAATGGTTTAAAACTGTTAAGAAAATTTTTCAAATGCTTTTCTTTTAAGAGAATTATTATTTCACTCCTTGCTCTAAGGGGAATTCCATCTCTTATTTTCTTTTATTCGGAAATACTTGAGCATAGTCAGGAAAACCTCTCCTCTCTCTCTCTCTCTCTCCCAAGAGAGCTTCTGTAATCCTCCTCTCTCACCACACCTAATCCTTCCCACTTGTCTCGAAGCCCAGGCAAATAAGACCACACGAATAACGGCGTCTTCCATTTGACATCATATCAAACACATTCGTGGGTGTCTTCTATTGGACATCGTATCAAACACACTCGTAGATCATAAACAAAGACGTTGAAGGTCAGGACCACCTTGGTAAAAATGGAATGATTCTTGAAACCGTCGCTTTTTGTAAACAAAGGATCATTTTACGTTACCGTCTCAGATCGTCGTTGGGGGGAAGAAGAGTTACTACTCCCTGCTGTAGTTGTCACGTGATATTTAATTTCTCAGAAATACTAACTAATAAACTAATAAATAAAAAGTCCTCGTATAGGACAGGACTATTTCTTTCCTCCGTTATCTCACGGTTCTTTTGCAGTACCTAAGAAATACGCGGAAGAGGAAACTGTTATTTTTGGATGAAATTACAGGAGCGTTCGCTAATGTGATCACCGCGGCATCTATTTTCATCTTCTTACTGCTCTCGTTATTCTAATTCTAGCTGTTTTTGTCGTTCTTGCTCTGATATTAGCAGACCGTTTCATAAGCAACGTCAAGGAAGGAATCCTGTTCCCTCGACGCTAGGTAATTCAGACATAACATCCACTACGTCAGTCTTGTGGCTGATGTTGCCAGTTAGTGTTATTTTGCAAAGTCATAAATTTTTCGTTCAAGGTTTTCAAATGAAAGTTTCTTAGAACGCCTTAAAGGAAGAAGTAACAGAAGGAATTAGCAGAATTATATGTAAACAGAGAGAGAGAGAGAGAGAGAGAGAGAGAGAGAGAGAGAGAGAGAGAGAGAGAGGAACAATTAGCAAGAAACATAAACATTTATTTGTAGTTCCCTGAAGAAAGAGAACGAATAATTTATTTGTAGTTCCCTGAAGAAAGAGAACGGACAATTTATTTGTAATTCCCTGAAGAAAGAGAAAGAATAACTTATTTGTAGTTCCCTGAAGAAAGAGAACAAAGAATTTATTTGCAGTTCCCTGAGGAAAGAGAACGAATAATCTGATTACGAAGAAAAGAAAGAGACGAAGGAAAAAGTAAGAAGTCGAAACGACACCGACCCAAAAAAGGAAATATGTAAATTATGCCAGGATAGGATGAAGGATAGATGCCACAAATAACGAAACCTTTTACTTGCTCTGCGTTCATTTTACTTTTAAGAAATTGTTCTCCCAGGACTGATTAAAACAAAAGAACTGTTTTAATGCTGCAATGCTGGTAAATGATTTTAAAAAACCTACACGAATTATGAACAGTCATATAAATAATTAATTTGTAAGGTTACATGTGCACAAAAATGCACTCAAACAACACACTATATAATATAAATATATGCGGTCGTATGTGTGAGTATGTATGTTCGTGTTTGTGTGTGTGTGTTTGCGTGTGTTAACGTGTGTGAGTGTCTGTTTGAATGTCAGTGTATAAGAGAGAGAGAGAGAGAGAGAGAGAGAGAGAGAGAGAGAGAGAGAGGACCCTGTTGCGAGCAAAAGCAGTGGGAATTTCAAAACTAGACGTTAGCAGTGGTAGAACTTGGACCCCATAAAACAAAACATTATCCCTCGCGACAGTGTCCGCTTAGCTAACTGATTGGCATGCGACCACAAGAGTAGATGTGTTTGTTCGTCCGTCGTTGCGGGTTTGTTTGTGCGTTGGTGTGCTGATGCATGTGTGGATTGGTGTGTGGGACGGTGTGGGATAGCGGGGGCGATCAGAGGCTCGAATGCTGTCGAGGATGGTAGGGATTATGGTGGATACAACGAGACACATTAAGCGGCCGGCTGGATGTGAGGCGATGGCCACAGACACACACACATACATCGTCAGATTCTTGACCTCTCTCCTCGACAAAAAAAAAAAAAAAGGTCATGTCAAGTCACCTCACTTGCCCTCTTGAATTGCAAGTATAAAGCGCGTTGTGGCTCTAATAACTCAACGTGTGCTCAAGTTTAAGACTATCAGTATCTAAATTTCTAAAAGGATAACGTTTAGAAATGAAAGATAGCTCTTTGCCTCCCTTGTCTTATTCGGGAAAATTACTTATATATTAATAAAAAATGATTAATGTTTTGCACGCAGAAGATGATTAAGTTGAATCCTGATGTATGATATGAGGATTAACGTAACTTCAGAATGCTATTCTATCATGTAAGCCCACTTGGAAACTGTCCGATTTATAAGTTTCTCAACTACACCAGGGCAGAATTACCTACACTGAAGTTAAATAAATTTTTAATGAACTGCGCCGTGGATGAAACTGCCTCACTTCTTGATTCAGTCAAGATTTTTGGCTTTGTATAGTTATGATGATATATATATATGTATATATATATATATATTGTGTGTTTATGTGTTTCTATGACATGAGACAGCAATCTCATCCATAGTGATTTCATGAGAAACTAAAAGGCTTATGGTTTTATATATATATATATATATATATATATATATATATATATATATATATATATATTTATATATATATATTTATATATATATATATATATATATATATATATATATATATATATATTATATATATATATATATATATATATATATACAGAGAGAGAGAGAGAGAGAGAGAGAGAGAGAGAGAGAAATAAATTCCTAATTATTCTTTTCTGTTGAAACTGCTCAGTGTATCTTTCCTGTCCCAGCTCGGCGGTGCCTCAGGTACACCCAATACCCACTTATGCCCCTGAGGCATTCTTATCGTCCGACTGTCGGATTTACGGGCTTCTCAAAAGAGCAACTGCCCCTGATGGCATAAGGCCCGCTGCAATCTAACAACAACAACTACAAGATTGGCGGTATGTGGAGCATGTCCCAGAAGGGCAGCAGGCAGCAGGCAGCATCATAAGCGGCAGCGCCGGGCTGCTAACTGGCACCAAAAGAGGTAGCAATTTCCTCCTGCCTCATTCCTCTGAGACCCCCAAAGGGAAATGGCTCGGCTTCATCGACTTTGATTCTGAGCAGATGGAAGCTCTGCTCTCCCACTGCGCCTGCGCTGAGCTTGCACGCATGCGTATTCCTTTCTTTCTTAACCTTTGTTCTTGTTTATTATTCGTGTTTTGGTGAGTTTAATTGCCAAAGAAAGGCCGTTGGAACATTTTAATCATGTCTATGATGCTACTTCAACGTTGATTTTTTATTGTAATCCATAAAAAAAGAGTTTTGCCACTTTACTGCATGAACTTACAGCAGTAATAGGGCTGTTTGGATATAATGTTTACTGATAAGGACCCCTAAGTATTAGGATGGTCACTAAATAAGACACTTAGTGGGTGTATATGATCCCTTAATGGGCAGTTAGGAAAATGATGGTCACTGAAAAGTGCAATAAAAAAAATGAATGCTATAAAGAACATTAAAAAAAAGTGGTCTACCCGTGAAGTCTGTCAAGAATAAGTTGTCTGCTGAAAAGACTAGTAAGGAATATTTTTGGTTAACAAGGGTACTGAAGAACATGATAACCAATGAACGTTCAATTAAAAATGTTGTGACAACCGTAAAAAGTTGTGAAGACTATGAGGAAACACTGAAATGGCACAATAAGGTTGTAGAGACCACTGAAAAAAAATGAAGAATATGAGGGGAAACTGTAATGGCAATTAAGAACATAACAGCCACCTTGCCATGAAAGAATATAGCAACCAATGAAAAGGGCAATTCATATTGTGAAGGCTGCCACAAAGGAATATCAAGATTACGGCAATCACTGTAAAGGGAAGCTAAGAATGTAGTGACATCTGAAAAAAAATAATTAAAATAACAGCAGGACACCACTGAAAGTACAGTTAAAAGGGATGTTGATGATATGAAGCCCACCGAAAATGGTAATTGAGAAGGTAACGATTACTCCATTGCAAGATATCAAGAATATTACAACCATTGCAATATATCAAGAATATGGCGACCATTGCAAGATATTAAGAATATGACGACCATTGTCAGATATCAAGAGTATGACGACCATTCAAGGTATCAAGAATGTGACAACCATTGTAAGATATCAAGAATATGCCGACGAAGACTATGACGACCACTGCAAGACATCAAGAATATGACGACCATTGTAAGATGTTAAGAATATGGCGGCCATTGCAAGATATTAAGAATATGACGACCGTTGTATGATATCGAGAATACGATGACGATTGCAAGTTATTAAGAATATGACGACCATTGCAAGATGATAAGAATATGGCGACCACTACAAGATATCAAGACTATGACGACCATTGCAAGAAATCAAGAATATGACGACCATTGCAAGAAATCAAGAATATGACGACCATTGCAAGAAATCAAGAATATGACGACCAATGCAAGATATCAAGAATATAACGACCACGAAGAAGATAAGTAACGGAATATGACGATCACTGAAAAAGGAATTCAAGCATCCTGCACAGTCAGACAACGAAATCTCCTAAGAGCTTCCCTCCCGAGGACTTCCCCAGGACCTCCCCTCAGGGATAACACCAGTGTTCCGAAGGCCGTCATCTCCCTCGGGTAGGATGGACGGAGATGGTCTTGCGAAGGCTGTAAAAGGGATGAAGGTATTCGGGAGCAGATTGGCTCGGGATTTCCTTAACGTTCTCGGGAGACATTAGGCTTTGGATTCAATATGAACCGCAGGTGTTGTGTCGCTACAGTTGCTTTCCTCTATATTCTTCTTCTTCTTCTTATTCTTTTGTAGAGATGGCGCTGTCTTTATGGATAATAATAATAATAATAATAATAATAATAATAATAATAATAATAATAATAATAGGTCATTTCAGTCCAGCGCCGTAGGCAAGTACATTTATAAAAATACGCAAGCACAAACACATAATGAATAAAGTTAATTAAAGATAACAATTTATAACAATAGCGATCTAGCAAAAAGAAGACTAGCTATAATGTTGAAAACATGAACGGTGAATTTGCTGTATCAGTGGCACTACAAGTGAACTGGTGCTATATTGTGGTATATTTAAGGCCAGTCTCGTTTGTTATAAAGTCAAGTTTGTTTTTATGCTTATAAAAACATGCAACGATAATTTGCGAGTGAAGTAATTCTGGATTCCCACTCATGCTCTTTAAGCTTTAATACAATTATTCGGGTTCCTTGCTTACAATAGTTTCTATAATCGTTAATAAGCTTCGAATTCTGGCTAATTTTACTTTTACAAATCTGTGTTTACTTTATATACTTTATATATATATATATATATATATATACGTATATATATATATATATATATATATATATATATATATATATATATATATATATATATATATATATATATATATATATGTATATATATATACAGAGAGAGAGAGAGAGAAAGAGAGAGAGAGAGAGAGAGAGAGAAAAGAGGAGTTAAGTCAGGAGTGCACCCATCCGTAAAACATCTGCCGAAACCAATTGTGACATGAACCGTTTGAAAAGGCTCAATAAAAAAAAAAAGTGACTCAGGCTATAGGTTGCTGAGAAGAAGAAGAAGAAGAAGAAGAAGAAGAAGAAGAAGAAGAAGAAGAAGAAGACGCACACACATACTTTTTATATATATATATATATATATATATATATATATATATATATATATATATATATATATATATATATATATATATATTACCATGCTTGGCCAGGATAATCAACATTACATTACCCCCTCTCCTTGGACGTATGGTAATCTCAAACACAAAAAGGGTCTCGGAGAAAACGGTTATCCCCCACTTAAGACTCGTAAGCGTCCTGCTGCCAATGTGCTTTCCATTTAAGGAAAGACGATGGATGATCGTGTTATGGAACGCCGAAAATAGATGTTGACAGAAGCTGTCCACAGCGAGAACCCTCTCTTTCACGGCCCAGCGTCTGATTTGAATAAAATAGATGACAAAAAAAAAAAAAAATGTGTTACTTGCAGGGGTGACGTCAGTCCTTTATACGTGAACAGCTTAAGTTAAAGTTTTCTTATGTCAAAGAAGTGGTTAAGACGAAAGCATATTGTTTTCGCAGTGGCCTCGCTCCTTTGTTGTTCTCTTACTCTTCTTGTTTTTTTTTCACACCTGTTCCCCTGTTTTTCGTGACATTATCTCATTTACTAGTCATTCTTTATCTTGTTCTTATTCTTGAATGTCTTCCGCATTCACGTCCCGCGTTAGTTGCTTTTTATAATTTTCTTCATCTACATTTCATCCGCATAAGTTTTTTCTTTTATTCTAATTACAGCATATTTTCTCCGTTTCTTCTGCTCTCCTTCGAAAATATTCAAGCGTCGTGTTGTGAGAAAGACTGAGTGCACTTGCACTGCCAGTGAAAACACTGTTTTGTCTCGCATCTGATAAGTGTAACTTTTCTCCTTCCTGGATTTTTATGTCACAGAACGCTTCCTTATTCGTTGAATTCTTGCCCGGAGGACGATGTTTTGCTTTGCAACGGCTCTTCGAAGAAATTCACCGCTGAGTGCAAAGGTTATCGCCATTTTTGGGCAAATTATTCGATTATTCCTGTTATTGGCTCAAATGGTTTGTGGCTTTTGCTGATGCGTGTGATATAGTATATAATGTAAATGGTGGCTGAGACTTAAATCTCTCATTTTTCTTTTGTTGTTGTTCCAAATTATATACCGCGATCCTCTGTGATAGAGTTCAATTCACGTTCACGTGCCTTGTAAGAAAGGCAAAAAGATGCCATCTAAAATAATTTTCACTTGCTGTTTTTTTTTTTTATATAGCAGCACAACACCGCATATCGTTACGTCTAATGGGATTAGTGCATTCCAGTGCTGTGTCCGAGGGTTACAGCACTTCAGAAATGTTATTACACACAGCTACTCCGTCGAGAATGTCATGTCTAGCTCACACGTTCAAATGCCGAAACGAGGAATTGCCAAAAACAAAAGCCACCAAAGAATGTGTTAAAAACAAAGCTCTCAGGAAAGCGCTGAAATACAGGTAATTTATATCCCCAATGCATATTCGGGTAAAAAAAAAAAAACAATAATCACCCGCCGCCAGCCCTCCAAAAATAATAAATAAACAAGCCAATTCTCGCTGTGTTCTGTGCCTTTTTCTTGCTTTATTTCCTATTCTCTTGTACCCGTTCTTCTCTTTTCACATAAGGGTATTCATCTCTATGAAAGCTTAATTTGTTTATGGGGTATAGACCATATTGTACAAATATTTATACATTATAAGTTCCAATAAGAAAAAAATACAAAAAACGTAAAAGGTATAATGCAACTCCTGCAGATCTTCCAATCGCGAACTATCTATGTTCTTACGTTGCAAAAGCTATAAGGGAGGAGGAGGTATATTATGTAATGAATATTCTTGCAAATCTGTTCCTTAATTTTTCAGTTATTTTTACCATTTAATAATTTTGCTAAACAGTTAATTTGTTGTCCAGTTGTCACAGTATGAGAGGAGAGAGAGAGAGAGAGAGAGAGAGAGAGAGAGAGAGAGAGAGAGAGAGAGAGAGAGAGAGACTCAAAACAGTATTTCCATGTCTGATATGCATGTCTGTGTTATGTGATATGGGTAAGATATCTTATCCAAGTTTTGAAGACAAGTGCTGAGCCAAATAAAGTGTTTAAAGAATACATTAATTCAGTGAGTCAATGTTTTGCTGAATAAAGTCAGGTGCTATATGTGAAATATTCATAACATTTGTATTCCTTGTTTTAGTGTATTTACTTTTGGTATCGATACTAATGGCTGTTTATTGGTGGTGGAAATGAATTCGTTATGTTAAACATTTTACAGTATTGAAGGTTGAACTCTGAGATAAGAGTTTTTTATCGATTTTGCAGGAATAATACTTTCATTCTTCGTTTTATGTTTGCTGTCATAACAAACTCTTGTGTCACGAAGAAAAGTTGGTAGAATTTAATAAGGTTTATCGGAATATGAAGAAAGAGTTGAACAATATCGTGACAATGAAGAATAAGAACGGTGGCTAGAAAGCCTGTCTCAAATGGGGCTTCGGGCTGCACATGGAAGAATCAGTGAAATACAGAAGGAAATAATTCCGGGAAGATGTGATGTAAAAGAGAGACTTGAAATTAGTGACGATAATAATAACAACAGTAGGTTTTTGGAGGCTTGTTTGCTCTTTGAAAAAACATTATAAAATACTAGTATTAGTATATAGCATAAAAAAGACTGAATGTAATGTTTAATAAAGCTGCCTATTATAACTCTGTACTTGGTTATCAGTTCTTAAAGACATTTTTAATCGGGCGTCAACCACCATCTTCAGAATTCCTCACGACTTAATCCTATAACGCGGCCGGAGGTCTTCCTTTCCCACCCTGCCCGCCGGAGGAGGCTGCCCGAAGGACCCGAGAATAACGTCATGCCACCGGAATGAAGGCTGACTGGCCCTTCATCACCCCCCCCACCCCCACCCCCTTCCGCACCACTCCTTCACACCAAAGACTCACTCACACCCCTGTTCAAACACCTCAACGGCAGCCATTGTTCCCCGAATGATTACCGAATGACAGGGTTATTCATGCTTTGGTCTGCGCTTCTGTCAACATGCATTGTATCCCCTTCGTGGTTCCCTTTTGTGTTCCCCTGCGGCGTTCTCGTCGCTGTTCGCTTTTCTCAAGTGGTTTCGAGTAGTCTTGCGCTTCCTTGCTGTCGTCAGTTTTACACGATTTCATTTAGAAGTTTTTTTTTTTTTCTGTGTTGTTACAAATCTTTCTCACTTCTTTTTTTCAGTCAGTATTGTTACAAATCTTTCTCACTTCTTTTTTTCAGTCAGTATTGCTACAAATCTTTCTCACTTCCTTTTTTTCAATCAATGTTGTTACAAATTTTTCTCACTTCCTTTTTTGCAAACAGTATTGTTACAAATCTTTCTCACTTCCCTTTTTTTCAGCCAGTATTGTTACAAATCTTTTTCAGTTCCTTTTTTTCAGACAGTATTGTTACAAATCTTTCTCAATTCCTATTTATTTCATACCTTTTTGAAGCTGTTTATTTTATTGGATCATCGTCCATTTAAGTTTCCTGTCTTATATTCATTGCTCGCACCATTTTCTCATGATTCTTCCCACTTTCACTATCACTATCCCCCCAAGGCGAATCTCTCTCAGTTCCGCTTTTTGTTACCTCAACTTATTAAGATGAAGTGCCCTGCCTCATATTCATTATTCGGGCATTTTCTTATCTTTCCCTCTCACTACCAATATCACTATTCCCTCACTGGTTCAACTCGTGATTAATTTATCATTCATTTTAATCTTTCCCGTACTTTATTTTTCTTACGTTCGAGGTTTCATTCATTTTTCCGTCATCACTCCATCATTAGCACTTTCTTCTTATCATAATCATCTGTAATTCTCATTGATCTACATATTCTTCATATTTATCTTCGCTTTGTTTTGATCTAATTTTCACATATGGTCTTATTCTGTGACAACCTCACATATTAGGAGGACAGGCCTTACTCATAAGTCACAAATTCATCTTGACGAAAAAGATACTAGGAATTCTCTCAAGAAAAGACGCAAGAGACATTCTTCAGGAAATTCGTTTTATCTCGAGATAAAACGAATTACGTTAAAGAAAGAGACAATGAGAATTATCTGAAAGGAAAATATATGAAGAATTAGCTCGAAGAAAATGATACAGGGAATGAACTTAAAGAGAAAGATACAAACAATTTTCTTAGAGAAAAAGATACATGAATTCTCTTAAAGAAAAAGATATAAGCAAAGAAAAACGAAACGAGCAATTTTCTTAAAACATAAAAGGTACAAGGAGTTACCTCAGAGCAAATTATAAAAGGAATTCACTGTAAGAAAATGATACACAGAATTTCCTTCAAGAAATAAAAAGATACAAGAAATCGTCTTAAAGAAAATAAATACCACCCTTCGCGCACTCAGCGAAGATTACTTTCAAGTTTTCAGTAACAACATTGCCTTGTGTATTTGTTTACTCATTCTTAAGTGTCTCCGACAGGATTTTTCGCTGGCTGAAATTGCATAATATTCGCCATTACGAATGACGTCACTTGACACTTGTAGAAGCGGTTTCCTCTTTCAAATGAGGCAGTTTCTAAAAAAAGATCGGCCTGCAACAAAGTACTACGACTCCGCTTTCGCACGAAGAGCGAACTCGCTCGCGCCTGGCGATTGCATCACTGACACTCCTGGATGGACGCTGGTCTTGGAATAATAAGAGATGAAATAAAATTTTATGGGGATTTAAGGAGCCCTGAACTTTGCTCTTCGAAAGGCACGATTGTACTTTGATCGTTGGAGAAAAGAAAAAGAATTTTGGAGGTTTCTAAAAGACATTCATGGACTTCGTCGGTAGGATAAATAGAAGAGAATCTTGTTTGCATTCTAGAAAATACTCTTGGGCTTGGCCACACCTTTATTTTGCTCTTGGATTAAGAGAGAGAGAGAGAGAGAGAGAGAGAGAGAGAGAGAGAGAGAGAGAGAGAGAGAGAGAGAGAGAGAGAGAGTTTATTTTCTTTATCTTTACTTATCTAAAGACACTCCCAAACATATCTCTTAAAAAAGGGGAAGATAAAAAAAGGACTGAACATTTTAATTTACTCTGTTGAAAGTCTTCTACTTATATTTTACTCTCAACAATTAACTGGCTTACATTTTGTATTCAGTGCCAAGGCTTCTTTTTTATAACGTTTTAAAACATTCAGCTCGCTTCTCAGACCTCAGTGATCCACCCCCCGCCAAACCAACATGTCAAAGTTAATGTGTATCGAGAAATATCGTAATCTGTTTTGCAATGATCCATTTTCAATCAAAAATTATGCCAAGTTCATTCTTTGTAAAATCGCTGGTACATAGTGTGAACCTGATCATGGGTATAAAATTGT
>NC_089789.1:31721105-31736105 GCF_040412425.1 Macrobrachium rosenbergii
AGAGATGACACAGAACATGATTTCATGGTTTGTTGCTCGACTGCAAAGAGAGAAGGAAAAAGAAAAAGAAAAAAAAGCTAGACGATAATAGAGTGACAAGTGTGTGAAGGGAGTCTGCGGTTAACGAGGTGGTAACAGCGGATCACTAGGTGAGAGAGAGAGAGAGAGAGAGAGAGAGAGAGAGAGAGAGAGAGAGAGAGAGAGAGAGAGAGAGAGAGATTTAATATATATATATATATATATATATATATATATATATATATATATATATATATATATATATATATATGTAATGATAGCAAAAATAAATGAAAAATTAACTACTGATTAACAAGTATAAATGACAATCAATAATACACACACACACACACAAACATATACATATATATATATATATATATATATATATATATATATATATATATATATATATATATATATATATATAAATACTCACACATGTGAGTAAGTATGTTTGTGTGTATAGAGAGAGAGAGAGAGAGAGAGAGAGAGAGAGAGAGAGGTTGTCCAGGATGAGGAAACGAACGAATGTTGACCAGTCATAAAAAGATGACGAAGTTTTAAAGAATGAGAAATAGAGAAACGGAGAGAAAGATGTATATAGCGATAAACAACTAACACATACCCAAAAAGAGAAACATATTGCAGATATACACAGAGATAGACCATTCACGTGGACATGACGATGAAGAAATGTAAAAAAAAAAAAAAAAAAAAAAAAAAAACCGACGTACGTGACGGGAATCAGTCTGCCAGTCTCTTAGTTTAAAAAAATTGACTCTTGGAATAATAATAATAATAATAATAATAATAATAATAATAATAATAATAATAATATCAGTAGCTGTAACATTCACAGTAATAAAAACAAACCTCTTCTTAGGGATTTGACTCGCTAAGTGGACACAGAGGTGGCCTATGAATAACAAGTCAGCGGTTCAAATCCCACAAAACGAGGTTTTTCTTTATTATTTTTTTTTCCAGGCGAGATTGCCTAGCTAATAACGCAGTATTATTATCATTATTCTTATTATTAGCTGTCTTTGCAGTAGCCGCGTTCGTAATGGTAGTAAGCAGGAGCAGTTGTATAGTGTTAAAAGAAATGCAAATACGTCATCGCCATTCTCGCTCATAAGGTGACAATTTAATGAGAATTATTCATATCACAGACATGAAATTACCCCGTTCATTTGGATGCATTGTTATCGTTAAAAGCATTTTCACAATTACAGTGTTATCATTTTTATAATTTCTAACAATAATGATATTGTTATTTCGTTTTGTCACTGTATCTTTGTCTCCATTGCATCAGTATTATTATTATTATTATTATTATTATTATTATTATTATTATTATTATTATTATTATTATTATTATTATTATCATAAAAGTCTATTACTGCTATCTTACCATCATCATGATTGTAAAATATGTTTTCACTTCATCCTCGTTCAAAAAAGTGAAAATATGATGAACTAGTTTCAGATCACATACATACATACATACATACATACATACATACATACATACATACATACATACATACATACATACATACATACATTCCCGTTTTATATATACTAGGAATCCTCATATGTTGCCTTTAACAATTCTTAATAGATGTGGACTGAACAAACTTAAATCTAGAAACAAATAAAATATAACTGTAGTCAAATAACTGAACGAACAGTATTTGAAAATGCTCTGAAGAATTATTTATAAAATGAATTATACAAAATCTATACAACTTGGGCAAACATTTGAGCAATCAGTTGCTTTATGAACGAGGAAATTTCCTGAAGCAAATGAATAACCAAAACTGATTATTACTCACCCAGTAATTTGTAACTAGTACCCAATAAAAAAAAAAAAAAGTTACAACCTCATAAATATAAGGCGAAGCGGTTGAATGACCCAGCCCAGCGAAGCAGGGGCGGGGGGCGGGGGAGTCGGTGAATAGTCGCGGTGGGTCGGTAAATAGTCGGGAGGCGCGGGAGCGGGGGCGGTTGTCTACGGGGCTGGCAATGGTGAGACCAGTACCCATACTCCCAACATGTCTTCCAGTGACAATTTTCAAGTTGTTCGCTAAAAGGGATTCTTTGGAAGAACTAAAACTATCTTTTTATCAAACTACTCAGAAGTAATGTGCAAACTGTTACCATGGGACTGCTGCCATTACTACTATGTAATGCTACCACTAAACTGCCACTACGATATCAAGAAATTTCACTTGTTTGGTATGAGCCCTCTGTGCAGGTGTGTGAAGAGGGAGGGAGGGAGTGAAGGTTTCTGGATGGGGGATTCGTCCCTAAGTCTGAAATTGTGGGATGTATTAGATAGCGGCTGCTGTCTTGTTATCACTAGAGCCAATTCCTTCAGGAGATACTACACCACACACACATACATGTATATATATATATAAATATATATATATATATATATATATATATATATACATATATATATATATATATATATATATATATATATATATATATATATACATACATACATATATATATATATATATATATATATATAAATTATATATATATATATATATATATATATATATTATATATATATATATATATTTTATATATATATATATATATATATATATATATATATATGTATGTATGTATGTATGTATGTATGTATGTATAAAAGGGAAAACAAAATTATTATACTTAACATCATCTGCTTTCAGCTCCAGACAGCATGAACAACAAAAGAATGAACGGTAAGACAAGAATGATCCTTCTTGACTGCCATGAATAAAGAATGCAAACAATGATTGTTAATCTCTCTCTCTCTCTCTTTCTCTCTTTCTCTTCTCTCTGTCTCTCTTTCTCTCTCTCTCTCTCTCTCTCTCTCTTTCTCTCTCTCAAGTCCGTATCACGACCAAAGAGCCAGAGATAATCCTCCCCGAGGTCATCGTTCGCTTGACTGATGGATTATATTTAAATTATACCTGAATTATTATTCAAAGCGGACCGAAAGATAAGAAGAGCCTTTATGGAATGAAAACAAATACTTTTATAGGTACTTCAACCGCTTGGAGTTGAAGCCATAAATGCAAGCACTGCGAGACAAACAGACGTATTAAAAAGAGATGGATAAATAGATGGGTAGAGAGAGAGAGAGAGAGAGAGAGAGAGAGAGAGAGAGAGAGAGAGAGAAAGGAGTGCTACTTCATCGGCGCATTAGATGGGTCGTCATCGTTCAGCTGGCAACGCTGACCTTGACCATGGACTTGGTTAGGGACGGTAGCTGGGGACCCTGTGGGATTCCTCCACCTCTCCCGGGAGATGGGAGAAGGGCTTTGTGTTACCTCATCTGTATTTGTTTATGACTCAGTGAATTTACTGCCATTGTCTTACCATGTGTGCCTTCATGGTGGATTTTGGGACGTAACTTTTTCTTGTCCAGGGTTTTTTTCCAACTTTTCTTTTTTTGAAATTTGCGAGGTTTTAGATTTGTGCTTTTGAAGAGGTCGTTCATGAAAATTGTTTTTTCGTTTTTTATAGTTTTTGTTTTGATGTTTACGCTTTGTTGTCGTTTTTGAGGATTCATATCTGTTCGAAGTCCAGAAAAAAAGGACATGTTGACCAATAGGATTAACTCCCCACAGCCTTAAAACAAACAAGCGTTAACGAAGGTTGCAACAATCCTTAGCCACCTAGTGCGATCGGTAAATGGTCAAGTTGAAGGCCGAGAGCCAACAGAAAGAACGAGATTGAGTAATTGAATGCCTAGTTTATGCATCCAAATGGCGTCACTACAAGAAAGGCCATCGACACAGAAGAAAGCGAAAGTGTGGGTGTGTGGGGGGGGGAGGGGTTGGGTGGGGGGAAGAGAGAGAGAGAGAGAGAGAGAGAGAGAGAGAGAGAGAGAGAGAGAGAGAGAGAGACGTCTTAAGCAGAAAATTATTTCATTTCACTTTTATACACTGGAAGCATTTAGTTGTATGTATACTTTTGATATGGACGCATTTTATAAAACATGGATTATCTGACGATTGAGTTAACATTAAGTCTTTGACTTTCATTATTCTTCTTCCATTTTTTTTTTATCTCACGGTTATCATTATCAAAGAGTGGATGGCGGGAAAGAACATCAGTGATAGTGCACAGCAATTGGAAGATTAGAAGCTAAAACACCGACGTTTGGAGGCTAACAGAATCGCAACTCACTTCACCAACAGCTTTCAGGATCTGGAAAAACATAGTGTTTGTGAAGCCTTAGATCATCTGTGTGGTCTCCATTATGTTTTGACTGCGATTTCATTTCTCTTCATATCTGCTGAGGGAAATTAAGCTTAGCTTAGTAGGATTTTATTTTTCATGGGGTTGGGGCAGATTTTGTTAACTCTAGACGTAGCAACGTTAAGGTTCTTGCAATATGTGTGGCTATATAAAGATTTAGTGGGGATTATATTTTTACGAAATTTCTAATTAGGGAAAATGAAGTCTCAGTATTTAGTATTCCTAGTGGATTTTATCCCAGTGGAAAGTTTAGTCCGATAATAGGCCAATTCCATTTTCCAAGAGGGTTTTACATTACGGACGATCCTCGTGAAGACAGACATTCCTCTCGATGTTACCACGTTTTAAAGGAGTTTTATTGAAAAGGGGTTTATTTCTTCCTATATCTGCTCAAGGGGGAAAAAGTTTAGTCCTTCTGTATTTTATGTATTTAATTTTTCGAATTTTACTTATTACCTCCAACACAGTTTACGAAATTTCGTCTTTAGGGGTCTTGACGACGCGTTGAAGATAGCTATACTGATCCTTACATCTAAGAAGAACCGAATAACAAATAAAAAATGCACCGAAAATAGATTTATCTTTCGTTGGTCTCGGTATAATACTGTGTGACCCGCGGCCCATGAATCTTTAACCATGGCACGGTGGTGGCCTGTCCTATATCGTTACCAGAAGCACGATTATGGCTAACTTTAACACCAAATAAAATAAACACTACTGAGGTTAGATGGCTGCAATTTGGCATGTTTGATGATTGGAGGGTGGATGATCAACATACCAATTTGCAGGCCTTTACCCTCAGTAGTTTTTAAGATCTGAGGGCGGACGGACAGACAAAGCCGGCACAATAGTCTTCTTTTACAGAAAACTGATAGGGGGAACCAATGACAGGATAAATTTGGTTGCATTGTTTCATCCTTAATCAACTCCGTTTTCTCATTAGGACTACAGGTATCATTGTGACCCGTCTCAGAATGCATCAGGCTTGTTACAAAGTCAACTCGCATTGCTTTTGTATTGTCTGTGAAAAAAAGTGAAGAAAAATAACAAAGGAAAACTTAATTCGATCTTTTACGGTATTCCATACAATAGGGTACTTTAGCATTAAAACTCATATAACTTACCTATTTTGATAAATCCACTGATGTCATTTATCATGTTTACTGACTGTATTAACACGGCTTGTATTTGATACGCTTTCATCAAAAGAGAACAAAAGGACTTTGAACAGTTAGATTGCCATTACTATTTTTTTAACTTTCTCACCCGGCAGATCTTTTTTACTTTCATGTAGCCAATATTATGTAATTTGCCTTTTCTTTTTTATGAAGTATATCATATTTTCTCTATATTTACTCAGAAGGAAGTTTTCTTTTTACTTACATTTTTTCTTTTTTTTCTTTTAACACTGATTACTTGCACCTGTTCAGAAAAGCAAGCCAAGACCGGTATATAATGTCGGCCATTATCCTCCTATCATCAGAGAAAATAAAAGTTGCATAAAAAGAATGGAATTTACGACGTTGCTTAGCCACTAGATTTTACTTGAGAGAGAGAGAGAGAGAGAGAGAGAGAGAAGAGAATTAGTACCTCTTTTCGGAGAGAGAGAGAGAGAGAGAGAAGAATTAGTATGTCTTTCAGAGAGAGAGAGAGAGAGAGAGAGAGAGAGAGAGAGAGAGAGAGAGAGAGAGAGAGAATTAGTACGTCTTTCCTTGTGTGAGAGAGAGAGAGAGAGAGAGAGAGAGAGAGAGAGAGAGAGAGAGAGAGAGAGAGAGAATTAGTACGTCTTTCGCTTGAGAGAGAGAGAGAGAGAGAGAGAGAGAGAGAGAGAGAGAGAGAGAGAGAGAGAGAGAGAGAGAGAGAGAACCAGTACGTCTTTCGCCTATCTCACCCATTTTCTCTCTTCATATGTTAACAAAACATACAGAAGTAAAATTTCTTGATTGAAGGACGGACAGACTTACAGATTAATAGGTCCTTCTGCATGATTTCCCTTACAGTGCCAAACTCGAGTCTACGAAGTTCTGTAGTTTCCAGCAAAGGCCAAAGCACATTTGGGACTGGGACAAAAAAAATCTGAGAGGGTGAAATTCCAGTCTTTATATCTGGAAGCATCACGGGCCTCTTAACTTCACTGTCATTACAATATGGCTCTAGCTGCTCTGTTCCCTTTTTTTCACTAGATGCAATTCCCTCTCCATCTGCAGTACTCTAGAAAATGGCAAGATTACATCTGGTAATATGACTTACAAAGGTCGGGTCCAAGTGGTCTTTTAACGGTGGTATGTGAATGCTAATAAATAACGGGTGAAAGGGGAACATAATCAATACAGGGAAGTCTTCGACCAGGTGTAAGTCGAATGCCAATGTCAGATCTGGTTACATGAATCATAATTAATGGGGTCAACGTCCAATATAATTCACACGGGGAAGCCTTTGACCGAGTGTTCGTCGGATGATACAGTCAGATGTGGTAACATGACTCATAAAGTGTGACCAAATCTACAAGGGAAAGTCTCTGACCGAGTGTACAGCGATTGCCAATGTCAGATCTGGTAACATGACGTATAGTGGTCGGGTTAAAGTTTAACATAACATTCATGCGGCCGTCTTTGAGCTTGTGCAAGACTTTCCCCAAGACCTTGGGATTGCCTATTGTAGGTTATACACGGGAGGTTCTCTAATAAGTGTATGAGTGTTCCCTCAAGTTCATGATAATATCTTTTATGACCTAAACATCAGGAGTTCTCGAACAGGTCGTGAGCTTTTCTTCAAGTTAGTGTTACTAAGTCATGTGATACACACATGGAGGTCGAGTATTTTTGTGAGTGAGAGTAGATTCTCGGACAAGTGTAAGAGAATTCCTTCAACCTTAGTGTTATTACATAGATAATTCACATATGGGAAGGCTTCGAACAGTTGTATGAGGTTTCATGAAGTTCTTGAAGTGTGATTTGTTTCCCCTAAATTTTGGAATACCTGTTGTAAGCTGCACAGACGAGGTTCTCTCATAGGTGAGCAAGTATATCCTCAAGTTCGTGGTAATTCCCAAAATAATGCGTAAGAGGTGGGCGGGTACTTAAAAGATCGGCGCTCGTTCCTTCCGTATAGTGGTATTCACTAACATGATCTGTATTAGGGAGGTCCTCGATCATGAGTGTGAGTGTTTTCAGAAGTATTTGCCGTTATCCAGCAGAATCTACTGGGGAAGATTCTCGAAGGGGTGAGTGAATGCTACCCGAAGTTTGGGTGGGGTATTGGCTAAAATAATCCATGCAAGGGAAGTTCTCAACTAGGCAATCCACTCGGTAGTATTTCTTGAAGTTTGCGGTGTGATCTAACATGCTTAACGCAGGCAGGGAGGTCCTCGAACAAGTGTCGAGTGCTTTCCTGACTTCGCAGAATGGCCTAACATGATCCCCTTAGGGGAGGTCGTCGAACATGTGGCGAGTGCTTCGCTTCCCTGAGTTCGCAGAATGACCTAACATGATCCCCACAGGGGAGGTCTTCGAACAAGTGTCCAGTGCATCCCTGAGTTCGCAGAATGACCTAACATGATCCCCACAGGGGAGGCCTTCGAACAAGTGTCCAGTGCTTCCCTGAGTTCGCAGAATGACCTACCATGCCCCAGCTCATGGGGGGTCCTCGAACAGGTGTCGAGTGTTTCTCTGAGTTCGTAGAATGACCTTACTCGACGCACAGAGGGAAGGTCCTCTAACAGATGCGTGTATCTATCTGCAAGTTTGTGGTATTACCTTACACAAACATACCAAGCTGTTGAGTTTTTCTAACTCCAGTCACTCTTTTGTGTTTTGTCTCTTCCAAAGATATGCATGCACCTGCACTGGGGCAAACTCATCTCTCCTCGATTTTGCGTGCGAGTAGGCGGGAGTCTCAAGTTTCGAAATCCTTGCAAGAATTATGTGATCACTTAACGACTAGGTCTTGTGTTGGGACATTTTTATGATCTTGGTTTTACGTAGTCTGTGTATGTTATATTTTTGATTACGGTACGAGACAGTATTTGAGCCAGATACATAGGAGCTAGAGGAATCTTTTTATTTTTGTATACCTTACATACCTCGCACGCACATAGACACATATATCTATCTGTCTATCTATATACATTTATAACTGCACACACACACACACACACACACACACACATTACACACACATATATATATATATATATATATATATATATATATACATATATATATATATAAAACGCAGACAAAATCTGTTTATTTGATTTTTGTTTGTGGTCAAGTTACAAGTTTTGTCGAGACCACAAGGTGACTTCACACCTACGTTTGCAAGGTAGCCCTGTTCGGAGGTTTTGGGGTTATCCTTGAGTGTAGGTTTAGCAGGAGGGGAAGGATGATGTTACCTACCAATCCATTAAACCCCAGAAAACCCCACCCTTACGCCCATGTCGAAGAGGGAAAAACGACAATATAAAAAAAGTGGTTATGTAGGCGTGTATGTTTGAAGGTTGAAAGCACTAGATTCTTCTATGTGTGTGTGTGTGTGTGTGAGAGAGAGAGAGAGAGAGAGAGAGAGAGAGAGAGAGACCTGTAGGCTATCACGTGGTAAAAAGCCTTCAATTTTTAATGAAGTTGTAGTATGCATCTTCTCTTTCTCCTCACTGGGCAGGCCCCTTCCTCTCCCTCTCTTTCTCTTTGTTCACTTCTGCTGCTACCCATCATAGTCGACTGGCTACCAAGTACACGAATCACTGTTTAGCAACACAGAATTGTTTAAAAGGAATAATGCCAAATTTAGAGTAATTCCTAGAACGGCTCCCCGCTACGCTTCTCAGACCTGCAGGTGTCACCTCCCAGTAGCGAAGTACAGCCCATTTATAAGTAATGTGTAACAATTCATACATGACATTTACAACCCACCGTAGGGCTTAGCCGTGCGAGCCAGCCCCCTCCCCACACACAAGCAGCCCCCAAGCACACGCTCCTCCATCACAGCTCTCTCACACTCGAACCCCACACACTTCTCAGACGCGGGCCATTTACGTCAAGACGCCGCCCGAAGGCCCGATGTAATCGCGCGCATAAATCACGAGGGGGTTGCAACGCGTTTTTAACACGTTCTGTCTCATTGTGTTCCTTTCGGATCAAAAACGCCATGAACGTCGACGACCCGTTCTAATATGATCCGGTCCGAGATGTGTCTTTAATTTAGCAGCGGTCGTAAAAACGCCAACTTTGAGGGACTTAAAAGCATCATTATCAAACGCTAGGGTGTTCTCGTTTTCCCGGAGGTTAATTTCAGTCACTGTGCGGTATGCGAGGAATCAGCCTCTTTGCGAGTGGCGTCTGGGTTATAACCAGTAGCCGATGAGGACCATCATCTCTGTCTGTCTGTCTGAGTTTGATTTGGAGTTGATTCATGGCACGATGAATAATAACCAGTGGTTAATGAGGACTTCTCTCTTACCCTGACCACTCTGCCTTTCTGCATATCATCTGTAGAGGCGTCACTGCAAGAATTATTACTGCTTCTTCGTACCTGGGCTAGATAAAGGGACTGAGTGACGTAACGCTGATATTACTATTTACAAAAATCTTCATAACTTATCTTGGTACGAAAGATCCTACTGTTTCAGCTGCTTTGCTCTCATTCTGTTTTACAGAATTTCCAGGGGTTTTCAATTTCTATTTATTTTCATTAAATTTTTTCACCTGTTTCTCCGAATCTCATTCGTAGTTGATTCATTACGAGATGAAATATAACCGTAAGGGAAGATATAAACTTCTCTCTCTCTCTCTCTCTCTCTCTCTCTCTCTCTCTCTCTCTCTCGATGTTTATCGTAGAAGCTGATAATGAAGATGGGCAATAAAGACAAAACTTGTTTCCTGTGAAGGACAGACGCTCGCATCTCACCGGTTGTCTTAATTTAGTTTGCTTGAAAACAGGAACATTATCGTCTTCAAAATGGTTGCTACTTCTAATCAAACTTTTTTGATATTTTACTATCAAACAATTTCACGCATCAGTAATTAGCAAATTAAAGGAATGAGAGAGTTTTGTTTTAGAGATTAATTCCAAAGCACATCCCCACCTCGGGGTCAAGTCCCATCTTTTTTCATTTTTTCCTTCCCTTTCTCCTCCTCCTCCTCCTCCTCCTCCTCCTCCTCCCCCTACTCTTCTTCTTCTCCTTCTGCTTCTTCGTACCTGGGCTAGATAAAGGGACTGAGTGACGTAGCACTGATATTACTATTTACAAAAATCTTCATAATTTTCTTGGCACGAAAGATTGCGCTGTTTCGGCTGTTTTGCTCTCATTCTGTTTCACAGAATTTCCAGGGGTTTTCAGTTTCTATTGATTTTCATTAACTTTTCACCATAATTCCAAAACTTGTTTGTAATCAGATCATTCGTATGTCATTTATTGTCTCTTTAATTTGTAACTTTCACGTTCTCCATCCCATATTTTATAGTAATTTCATCTGGCCTTCCTTCATGCTATGCAATTTTTCATCATTAATACTATCATCATCTTTCTAAATATCTGGAGCGTTCTTCCAGTTTGTTATATGAATCTGAATGCTCCCAAAAACAATTGTCATCCTTATTCTAATAGCTGGCTCCTTCGCTACATTTTGGGTTAAGCATATTTTTCTAAAAAAATTTTATATGTGCCTTCAGGTCCAGCCGAAATGCAAGTTCTTAGTATCCCTGGCCGTCGGCGTTCTTATAAAAGAAACCCTTCACTAAGCTGTTTTGGAATATCCAGTTCTATTTCCTTTTTTAAAAAATAAAATGCCACCTTTTTCATCCTTCCATTTTAAAAAGAATTTTTTCTATTACTGCACTCTGAGTGCAATGTTTGGCTTCAACCAAGACCATCAATTTGTCAGGTGCATGCTTCTCTTTCCTCACTACTCAGCACCTCAGTGCTTTCCTCTCTTCTACTCAACACCTTTTTCCTCTCCTCTATTCAGCACTTTCCCATGCTTCTCTTTGCTCTCCTCGATACCCCTTCCATGCTTTTTCTTCTCCTCTATTCAGCACTTTCCCATGCTTCTCTTTCCCCTCCTCGGCACCTTTTCCATACTTTTTCCTCTCCTCTATTCAGCACTTTCCCATACTTTTTCCTCTCCTCTATTGAGCACTTTCCCATACTCCTCTTTGCTCCCCTCAGCTGAGGAGAAGCGACGAGATGAAGACACACATCCTCTGGCATCTTTATGCGGCTGCAGATGTTGGCAAGTGCCTAGCACCATCTTCGCTGCGCAACACTTAGATTTCCTTAAATAAAAAGATGAGGTTTTCATAAGCTGATGTCCTCTGGTGCTGTTCGTTCTCTCAGGTTTTTCATGGTTCTTGACTGCACTGATTTACAGCTTTGTCTTCATAGAGGTCTTTTTCTATTTATTTATTTTTTTTTATACACTTGATCTCATGATTGTACCTAATGTAGCTGTTTTTCACTCTTGGGCTCGTTGTATTACAGGCCGCGTTGGCTGAGACTTCATTTCCACGAATGACTGTATTTTATTATGATTTGTTGGCCTCTGAGCTGCTGCCGTGTCCTTGGGACTGACCGTTCTTGGTACTTTTTTTCTTTTTTTACTTCATGTAACTAATAGTGATATAAGTAGTATTAGTAGCAGTCGTCGGGTTGATATGAAGCACAAAATATGAATATCAATGACGGACTTGTCAGGCTCCGTTGTGTTCAAAGCTTTTGCGTTCATAAAAATGAGATGTATAAATTAAGTGGGTAGGTTTACAGGGTAAACGTTATTTTGTCAAAAACGCGGATTTCAGTGCTCACCATAAAAACATGTTGTCATATCTCTGTGGCAGAAAAGTTTAAAGGAAAAGAAATATTCCCCAGTTACCTGGTCAGCATCAAAGTCTTCATAATCGTAGGATTTTAAAAATTATTTGTCATTAACAACATTTTAAAATGACTTAGCATATCAGCATCATGAATTTGAACACATTTCAACTAGAAATCTTTGAAATCAAGAGAACAAGTAAAAAATGCGTCGAAGTTTCTTCTGCGCAATCGAGTTTTCTGTACAGCCGCTACAGCTTATAATCAAGGCCACAGAAAATAGAATAGATCTATCTTTAGGTGGTCTCGGTATAATGCTGTATGAAACTTAGACCACGGTCCGGTGGTGGTCTATCCTATATTATTGTCCGAAGCACGATTATGGCTAATTTTAACCTTAAATAAAATAAAAACTACTGAGGCTAGAGGGCAACAATTTAATATGTTTGGTGATTGGAGGGTGGATGATCGACATAACAATCTGCAGCCCTCTAGCGTAAGTAGTTTTTAAGATCTGAGGGCCGACAGAAAAAAGTGCGGACGGACAGACAAAGCCGGCACAATAGTTCTCTTCCACAGAAAACTAAAACGAGTTTATTTACTTAATAATTATGCAAAAAAGCAGATAATATCCTTCATACTTACACGTCTACATATAGATAATATAGCGGACAGAAAATGGAAGAGGCAGATTAACTAAACCGTGAGTTACAGAATAATAAAGTACAAAACAGAACAAAAGCATATTGTATGAACTTGGAAGTCTCAGCCTAAAACATTCAGAGTAATAGCAGCAGTCATTGTATTTTATCTGGAGTACCAAGAGCAAAAGCATTGATCACGATATATACTAGATTTTGTTGCTGTTTGTGCTGTGAGTTTTTCCTGTAATGGCGTCACACGATTATGCCCTGTTGTAAAAACCACCTCTTCCCTGAAGCGGAGAAAGTTTTGAGATAAATGGGTTAAGAGTTACTTTGAATGTGGCCTGAGAATTTATTTTATCAACATTGTCATTTGATATAAAGTTTAGCATATCGAAAAAGTTGCAAGAAAACCTTGGGATGTTCTACCCAGAGAGAGAGAGAGAGAGAGAGAGAGAGAGAGAGAGAGAGAGAGAGAGAGAGAGAGAGAGAGAGGTCTTTCAAAAAACGCCAGTCGGAGATGAGAAAGTTTTATTTAGTAGCATTCAAGAAATTCTCAGACATATGACCAAGACGCCAGCGAAGAAACATTGAGTAGATTAAAAGAACGATGCCTGAATGTTTCTTTTTATCTTCAGTTCTCTCCCCCCACCCCAACCCCGCCCCACCTCTCCTCCTACACGCCATGAGCATAACATGCATAAATTACTTGTTGGTTGTCTACGGTTAGTCATACACTGGCCAACCCGCTGATTCCCTCCTACCCTCCTCCTCCTCCTCCTCCTCCTCCTCCTCCTCCTCCTCCTCTCCCTCTAGTATCTTTTATCAACGGCAGCTGGCCATGGGATGAATGACTGTACTTCAGGCATACTTACACAATCAATTTTAATTTTTTCCCACCCTTTGGATTTTTTGCCTTTTGTCTTGGTCTCCGTTTTCTTTCAGCTCCGAGGTCAGATGGCTGCTCTAAATTCGCTGAATGCGAATGCAAGGTCAATTGGAGGGAAAGATATTGGCATGATAAAAAGAATTTATTAAGTTTAATGGACAGATATTAATGCTTTAGATGTTACAGCAGCTCAGGATACAATGCGTAGAATATAATGATTTGACGAAATATAAATGTTTTATATATGAATTCAGCTCGAAAAAATATTAAGGTTGTGTATTCGAAATATCAGGAACTGAATGTTTCCTAATGACATTTAATAAAAAAAAAAAAATCTCGGATTTCACACAAAAAGAATATAAAGTAATTTTTCAGACGTATGCGACTGAAATGTAGATTCATAAACTCCTGCTGGTGCAATGCCTGACAAAAGGGGAGGGTTGAGCAATGCTGAAACTCGAAACAAACCTTAGGGGTCTTGTGTAAGCGGCAATGAATCCTTAAGGCACGAAAACGAATAGAGCAAGGATATCAAGAGCAGCGAGGCAAATTGAAAATTAACAAATGGCAAGTAATGACAAAAAAAAAAAAACGTAAAAAATTCACAAACGAGTTTTCTGTACAGCCGCTACAGCGTATAATCAAGGCCACCGAAAATAGATCTATCTTTCGGTGGTCTTGGTATAATGCTGTATGAGCCGTGACCCATGAAAATTTAACCACGACCTGGTGGTGGCCTCTCTTATATCGTTGCCAGAAGCACGATTATGGCTAACTTTAAGCTTAAATAAAACAAAAACTACCGAGGCTAGCGGGCTGCTATATGGTATGTTTGATGCTTGGAGGGTGGTTGATCAACATACCAATTTTCAGCCATCTAGCCTCAGTAGTTTTTAAGGTCTGAGGGCGGACAGAAAAAGTGCGGACAGAAAAAAAAGTGCGGACAGAATAAAGTGCGGACGGACCGACAAAGCCGGCACAATAGTTTTCTTTTACAGAAAACTAAAAAATGAATATTACTGGGGCTATTGCTTACCAGAAAAGGACTAGACATGACAAAAATGAAATGAATAACTAATCCAGATGATTGATCGCGCGAATGACAACTCAGTTCTTTACTAGTAATTCATATTTTTTTTATTTTCCTTTTAGTTTCAGTTAGTAGTCAACGAAGATTAAGCTTGGATGCCAGAGTAATTATTTTTTCTTCATGAATAATATGACTTAAATTTTCCCCCCTTTTTTTATTGTTCTTCGCCATCACATCGGTTCTTTACTAAAAAAAAAAAGAGGAAGAAAAAAGATTGAAAAACATGAGATGTCAAATGAGTGATGTCACAAAAATTGATGATATACAAGACAATTGATAG
>NC_089789.1:31746105-31836105 GCF_040412425.1 Macrobrachium rosenbergii
ACAGTTTCATCGATAATTTCTTTTCCCCTCTATTTTTTTTTTCTTACCCTCAATGTTAAAGAACAAATTTTTTCACATTAGTATCAAGGAAGCTTTTCATACAGTTTCACCGATAATTTCTTTTACCCTCTATATTTTACTCTTTTTAGTTTTCTGTAAAATGAAACCATTGTATTGGCTTTGTCTGTCCGTCCGCACTTTTATTCTGTCCGCACTTTTTCTGTCCACACTTTTTTCTTGTCCGCTCAGATCTAAAAAGTACTGAGCTAGAGGGCTTGCAAATTGTATGTTGATTATCCAATTTCCAATCATTAAACATACCAAATTGCAGCCCACTAGCCCCAGTGCACTTTTTATTTATTTATGGTTAAAGCCACCCATAATCGTGCTTCTGGTAACGATATAGCATAGGCCACCACAGGCCGTGGTTGTTTCATGGGTCGCGGCTCATGCAGTATTATACCGAGACCACCGAAAGATAGATCTATTTTCGGTGGCCTTGGTTATATGCCAGAACGGCTGTACGAAACTCGATTAGCGCCGAAGAAAACTTCTCTATGCATTTTTTTCTTGCTTCTATTACCCTCAATGTTTAAAACATATATATATATATATATATATATATATATATATATATATATATATATATATATATATATATATATATATATATATATATATATATTTTTTTTTTTTTTAACTGTAATAACTTACAGTCTCTATTTTTCTATTTTATTTCTTTTGTGAACGGCCGCTGTCTGCTTGAGTATTTTCTCTCGCATATTTATCCCTTTATTTCCTTTTTCTTCTTTTTAAATCACTTCCAAGTTGACAGAGCGTTTACTTAATTGTATATTTGCGTATGTTGTGTTTACAACTTTATAACAACCAGCTTCGTCAATACAAACAAACAGACAGACACGTGTCAAGGGGTAAATTGATGAACTGAATAGATTAACACGAAACCAGAAGACAAGTATACACTAATGAAGACGAAGAACTTAAAAAAAAAGAATGAATGAAGAAAAAATAAATAAAAATGAAAGAACATAAAAAGTGAGGCGTAAATTTTTTAATAGCTATTTCGCAAAATTATTAAAAAGGTAGCACAAATAGATAAATAAGTAGATAGATAAGTAAATATATATATAAATAAATAAATAAATGCATTGTACATTTAATAGATAAATGAATAAATCTGTTTGGTCAGAAATAATGGGATTTATGCCAAAGCTAATTAGAATGCACAGTGCATCGTGTCAGACCCATTAGACGAGGCATACATAATTCGTTAAACCCCTCTTGTGCCATTCTTCGTTTGTTGGCATTTAATTTACTCTGGGTAATACAAAGCGTTTGTTATACACATGCATGGGGTAATGCACAGACATACGTACAAACTCACGCATATATATATATATATATATATATATATATATATATATATATATATATATATATATATATATATATATATACATATATACATATATACATATATATATATATATATATATATATAGAGATATATATATATATATATATATATATATATATATATATATATATATATACCGACACACTCATAATCACTAAT
Source organism: Macrobrachium rosenbergii (assembly GCF_040412425.1). Lineage (NCBI taxonomy): Eukaryota > Metazoa > Arthropoda > Malacostraca > Decapoda > Palaemonidae > Macrobrachium > Macrobrachium rosenbergii. The sequence continues at coordinate 31,747,703 of NC_089789.1, forward strand.
TCCAAAACACACACCCACGCTCAAATGGACACACAAACACACACACACACACACACACACGTGTACACGGCAAGAGTGGGGTGATGAAACAACACCACTGAAATACAGAGCAAGATATAAGCTGATGTGATCTTCAAATGCAAATTGAAAACATCTCAAGCAGATAACCATTTCCAGTGCGAGATGAAATGATCATAAACCGTTGAGAGTTTATTTCGCATGGAGCCGAGATGAAACGAGATATAATATATTGACCCGGGAACAGTGGGTTCTCCTTTACCTGAGTCACTGTTTTCAGTTGAAAAATTATATGGAAATCCCACTGTTACACCATTTATCAAGCGGAAAAGTTCATATTTGTGTGGCAAAACAGGTACGTTTCAAGTAGTCCAGAAATATTTCATTTGATAAATTTTCAGGAATGTTCGAAGGCACAACACATGGTTAGCTATATCCATTATCATGTGAACATTTTCAGTAGTAGGACACTACTTATCGATATATATATATATATATATATATATATATATATATATATATATATATATATATATATATATATATATATATATGTGAGTGTGTAAATGAAGAGAAGTCTTTCCTTGGCATGACATATTGAGGGCTTTCAGAAAAATACAGTAATTGAACTATATCCAACAGCTTTTAACCATGAACCATAAGCAGACTGCTTTATAAAAGAATGGTAATATGGCAAAAAGGGAGAATTCAAATATGCAAAAAAACTGTCGACAGTGAGGACCTGCAAGAAACAGTAACCAATCGACCAAGAGAATGTCATCACAGCATTGTCTTCTAAGATCATGAATGTATCTTAGAAGATAATTTGGCGTCTTCGTGGTAATACCGAACAGTATCACCATCATGTAGAGGGAGAGAAAATATGACCAATGCCTTATATAAGCCGACATGGCAGACAGGTATCTGTGTACCCCTCCAAGCCGGCAACATCCGGCACACTTTCACAACCGTCCAAGCAAACTTGCAGTGTCATAAAAAGTCAAGTGGTTTCTTACAACACTTTGCAGAGGCACTCGACCATAGATGTGAAAGGGTAGCCACTTTCATTATGAACCAACATCATGGAAAAGGCATTACTTATAATAATTTGCATTGTCTGATTGTGTATTCCACTCTGAATGCAGATATAAACAGCTAAATAACTGCATATCAACCAACATTAATGATGGTAACTATAGATAGGAGACAAGAAACTATTCGTTCAATGTTACTGGAAAGCAAGTGGAAAAATGGTGATACTAATGAGCAAGTGCATTCACTCTCAGGGCTTTCCATGATAAATCACGTTTTTAAAGACAGTCTTCTCACTGACAATGCAACTGGGATCTTTTGAAATAGATTTATGTGCTCTTATTAAATATATTAACCTGATTACCTGAAGAGTGCTACATTACTGTCACCTCTGGTTCCTGTAAAGGAAAGAAAGAACATATACATGTATATATGTATACATATGTATGTATGTATGTATAGAGTCTACTGGTCACTTTTCACCAGTTACGTGTGTAATTGTAACAAGCATTTAGAATTCCTCACCCGATTTGGATACGGTTGTGACTACAAACCCTTAGGTCCAAATGCATTGAGATCAATGTATATATATATATATATATATATATATATATATATATATATATATATATATATATATATATATATGAGACTGCTTGACAACATCAAGAAAGCGAGCCATATCAGTGTCCAGGAGATGGAACAGTTAGTCCCACTCACCAGATATGTGTCAACACAAGCAGTAACTCTCTCCCAACTTGTCTTTGATGCCCCGGCGTCTCCGACTACCCCTGGTCAAGGAGGAGTCCTGTCAAGTCCTTTGGCTAACCCCCATGGCAATTTCAAGCTGTGAAGAAGACGATTATTGTCTGTAACACGAGAGCGAACGCGACTTTCCTTCTGTCAACGGGAGGGGGGGGATCTTTCCTAGTCAAATTTCTGAACCCTGTCTGGAAGGTTAGTTCTAGTTTCACACGGTTTATCTCTCTCTCTCTCTCTCTGTCTGTCTGTCTCTCTCTCTCTCTCTCTCTCTCTCTCTCTTATCACATTACTTAAGCTCTATTTGCATTAGTCATCGTCTCTGTCTGGGTCTCTTTCTCACACAAAAAAAATGAGTAAGCTCAAGTGTCTCTACATTTTACATGTATTGTTTTCTGTTTACGCGTACAGGACGAGATGAAGTATTGGGAGGCTAGGAGGCGTTAGGTTGTTCTCTAAAGCTTTTCATAATTTTGTTGACTCTTGATGTGCTTTTTTATTCGTAAAGAATATAGGTAGGTGTAAGAAATAGGAACAGATCTTTTTACCTGTTTTCATCAAATTACTTATCATTATCTTCATTTAAGATAATTTAAAACCTCCTAGCACACACATACATATATATTTTCAAATGACCTTCACTACATTCCCATTTTATTACTGAAAAATATACAATTAAATTTCTTTTAGTCTTTTAGTATTATTTTCTTTTATAAAGTATATTAAAAGCAAGCAAAATAATAATAATTTATAGTGCTCCTCATATTTGATGTTCATTTTAGAACATAATCATCATCATTATTATTATTATTATTATTATTATTATTATTATTATTATTATTATTATTATTATTATTATTAACCAAAGAAAACGAATAATTAATTCTATTTGTGTCTATTAGCACGTTATCCATTTTATTGCGAAATATCTTTTTATTAAAAACGAACTAAAATTTTCATGTCTTGATCTACACATTTAATTTATTCAATAGTAAAAACAGTAATAAGCGTCTCTTCAGCTTCACCCTCCTTCTCCATTTGGTTTTTTGTAACATTTTACTTTTTTTTTTTTTTACAATGTTTATTTTTCTTCTTCTTCTTCTTCTTCTTCTTTCTTCTTCTTCTTCTTCTTCTTCTTCTTCTTCTTCTTCTTTCTTACACTTACATTTTCTCCTTCTTTTTCTTCTTCTTCTTCTCTCTTACACTTACATTTTCTTCTTCTATTTCTTCTTCTCTCTTACACTTACATTTTCTCCTATTTCTTCTTCTTCTCTCTTACGCTTACATTTTCTCCTTCTATTTCTTCTTCTTCTCTCTTACACTTACATTTTCTCCTTCTATTTCTTCTTCTTCTCTCTTACACTAACATTTTCTCCTTCTATTTCTTCTTCTTCTCTCTTACACTTACATTTTCTTATGAGATTTCATTTCATTTTCCAACAGAATCGTTTCAATTCCGAGGGTCTTCGCCTCTACGAGTCGTTCGGAGACAGCCAAAGCAGCGACCAGCTCAACTTGGAAACGACCGAATCACCAATCAAACCTTACCACAGGTAAGTTTGGCACCGAAACTTTAGTTAGGCGAAATGAAAATGATTGCTATCAAAACGAAATGCATAAACCAAAGTATTGATAGTTTAGGTACATACACTTGCGTTGGATATCGAAAATAAAGTTATGATCCATTTCAGAGGAAAATGTTGACACCCGGAAACAGGTTAGGTATCACGTCCAAAATAGAAATTTAAAACAAAGCACTAAATTTTAGATGCCTAGATAAAAATGTTAGATATCAATGCTAAAGTAGGATCCTAAGAAGTGGAAACGGTTCAGACACCAGAAACAATGTTCGACACAAGAAGAAACGTAAAATTAAGGTCTGAAAATAATGTTTACAGTTTAGACACAGGGAAAATGTTAGGAATAAGAAACAAGAACTAGAGCTTTAACAATTTTGACACTAAATAAAAAGATATACATTTAAAAAATTGAATCGAAAGCAAAGCCATTTCACTTTTTAAAAGAAAACAATTAATTTAACCCTCAAAACTAAAGGAAGATTCATTCACAAAATTTATCACCAAACAGGAATACGTAATCATCGGAGTTAGAAAAAGTTTATCACAGCAAACACAAAACTGCAACCATTAAAATAACAGATCAGCACCAGTACAGACAATTTAGCACCAATTTAAGTTAGAGAACATAAAAGTTAGACATCAGAACAGAAATAAAAAGAAATATGAGTTGAACACTAAAGTAAGCTCTGAACAAATTACCATATACTTCCAAGTGCTTCAGATCTTCATTGTAATTCAAATATGTTTATTTCTATTTAAAGATTTCGCTTCTACAAATACAGATAAGATTTTGGGATGGATTTAATTGAAGAAAATGTGAAATTTGTGAAAATGCTGTTATCTATATCATTGAAATATATGATTCTAAGTAACGTGGCAATGAAGACATCATGGTTTTATTACAGATAAATAAATTCATATATGTATTTGATACATGTATAAATATAGAATATTTACAGTAGAATGGTTCGAATACATGATGGTATGTGTCATATCTTTTGAAGGATGAATCTAGGGTAAGAATCAAATTATAGATTTTTTTTTATTACTTGTGGATCATCCATCACGTCAGGCACTCTCCTAAAATGATTGCCTTTCGTTTGATGATTTATGTAAAATAGGCAAATGTTAAAATACACTGATGATTTTGAGAATGCAGGTAACGTCTAGATGAGAATCACCTAAACAAACTGAAAAAATTTTGAAGACTTAGGTGAAGTGTGGAGAACAAATAATATCTCAGTACACTGAAGATTTAGGTATGTAGAATCTCACCATTACGTAACTCAAGAGTGAAGGCTCTTATGACACAGTACTATGGGCTAATGTATGAACACAAGAAACAGCGTCCTGAAAACCAGTACAGTTGTGTTCGCTGTTCAACCTTCTTTTCTCTTTCACTCTCACTGGCACCTCTAGGGACGGAAGACTAGACCCGAGTGGTTCTCGTATCTTCCCACTTCCAGAGTAAGTTTTTCCAAAAAAGAGAAATGGAAAACGTTTCTTTGTAGTTAGATCTGTTTGCTTGTCCGTCCCAAAGAAAGCTCGACTTTTCTTTTATTTTCTTGCTTGTTTTAGTTTCCCCCCTTGTTTATTTGTCTGTCCAAAAACGTTGTATATCCTTTCTTGATATTTTTTGACGAATTTCTTCCTTTGTCCCTTTTCCTTTCAGGAGAACTTTGCGTTTTTATTTTTTAGCTTTCTTCTCAAGTTTCATCAAACTCTTTGTCCCCTCCAAGAGCAATGAAGTATTTACAGATTTTTAGTAATAATTGTGAATCTGTCTTGTCATTATATAACTGCTGAGGAAGAACAAGTTCTCAGATCTTCCTCACGTAACAAAACTTCTTATTAGATTTTCACTATTCCATTACACGAATTTTTACCAACCCGGTTACAAAATGTTTCCCTCCCTCAGTAAAAAGTTATAAGTTCCCCATTGCAACATCCTCATCCACCCAATTGTATCAATATTTTTCCCCCTCCCTGACTGGAATTATCGCTTTCCCTGTGACAAAATTCTTTGCTTCCTGTTTACAAAATTCTTACCACAGCAGTACAACATTCCAAAATGTGTGCTGTCAGTTGCTTACAATAACGGCAAGTAGTTTTGTATGCTAATGTATAATAACAGACGAATAGTCTCAGCGTTTGATAAGTTTTCTATTAATATTGTTTATTAATAACCTTATAATAGATCTATTGACGTAATTAGCTTGACAAGCAGATCACAAAGATACACAAGAAGTGGCCATGCTACTTGGTGTATCAATACGTATCACATATGTATTTTAATTTTGCTTTTTCAAGGCATCAGGTAGAGGTGGTTTTAATAATGGTGTTGTATTGTGTCCTTTTGGCTTTATTTATTTGAACTGTCTAAGTGTTTTAGCTTGCATTTTGATCTGAATTGTGTGGATAACTGTTTAAGAAAAATTACTGACCTAACCAGACTCAAAGGTAAGTATCTAGCAATATGTTTTACTTTATACTGTGAAGAAATATACATGTATCATTATATGCTTTATAGATTTATAGATCTCGTAGATTTACACAGCCATCTTAATCTCACAAAATTGTAAAAATTTTTCATTGTACTGTACTGTGCTGGAGCAAGAATTGAAAAAATTTATCACCAGCTTTATCAGTGCTGAAAATAAACATGTAATTTCTATATGGTTTAGAAATGATTGACAATAAGTTACATAGACTGTTAATTCTGAGGCTTTTTGTATTCAGATAAGTGGGTTGTAATTTTGGGGCCATGTACCTCCAGGTAATTAGACTGTCATTTTTTGGGCCTTTTACGTTCAGATAACTTGGTTGCCATTTTTGGAGCCTTTTACGTTCATATAACTTGGTTGCCATTTTTGGGACCTTTTGCATATACATAACTTGGTCGCCATTTTTGGGACCTTTTACATATAGATAACTTGGTTACCATTTTTGGGACCTTTTACAATAGGTAACTTGGTTGTCATTTTTGGGGCCTTTTACGTTCATATAACTTGGTTGCCATTTTTGGGACCTTTTACATATACATAGCTTGGTTGCCATTTTTGGGACCTTTTACACATGAATAACTTGGTTGCCATTTTTGGGACCTTTTACATATAGGTAACTTGGTTGTCATTCTTGGGGCCTTTTACGTTCATATAACTTGGTTGCCATTTTTGGGACCTTTTACATATACATAACGTGGTTGCCGTTTTTGGGACCTTTTATATATAGATAACTGGGGTGAGGTTTTGGGGACCTTTTATATATAGATAACTGGGGTGACGTTTTTGGGACCTTTTATATATAGATAAATGGGGTGACGTTTTTGGGACCTTTTATAAATAGATAACTGGGGTAATTTTTTGGGGTTCTTTTACGTTCAGGTAATCGATTCGACATAATTTAGATCTCTTCATTTTACACGAATAAATCGAAATAGATCAGATAAATCAAAAGGTCTTTCTAAAAGTCTTGTTCAGATGAAAGATAACTGAGATGGAATTTTAGTGAGTTGTTATTGTAAGAAAATTTCAAAATGGAGTAAGAAATGCCAATGAGTAATAATCCCAAGATAAGTAATAAATACTACAAGTTCAGTTGGGTTATATTACTTCTGGATTAGCTAAAAGTGATATACAGCATGTATTTGGCACATGTCAGAATTTTTCATAATTTGGTTAACTTGTAAGTTCGAAAGTCAGTCCCTTCATATTGTTCGCACTTAGGATGTGGAAGTCTCTAACTTCTGTCACACAGATAGTTTGTGTCTTTAAAGAAGGTACATTAGAATAACTGATTTCTCCCCCTCTTCCCCTTCACCCACCAACTGCCTCTCCCTACTTTAATATCCAACTCAAATTTTATCTGTCTTGCAGTCTCGATTTTCTGACTACAAAAAATAATATCTCGTAAAAGACAACGAATTATATTTAAAAAAATGAAGCGAGATCGGTTAATAAGAAGTAAATCAAACGAGTTGAAACTTCCAGCATCAAAAATATGTCATCACAAAAGAAGTTCCAAATTATATACTAGTAATCAAGCCAAGAGGCAGATGAACATTTCCTTGGGGGGGAAATAAAGAATAGACACCTTTCCAAGATCAGGTGAAGGAAAATAATTAAACTCGAATCGCTGCATGAGTTTCACAAACAAAGGCATCGGAAGACAAAGGTCAGATGAGTGAGTTTGAATTTGTTTGACTGACAGTCCTCAACGTTGCATCGACATATTTACGATCTTCGATCAGACTCACTCAGACTAACCTAAAGCCATGAACTATTTGATATCGCAACAATGTTCAAAACCAGCTTTGCTGAGATGGATTCAAGATGAGTTTTTCTAGGACACAGAAAACACGACAGAAAGTGTCTCAGAAATGACAATATTGAGACTAAAGGAGACATTGGTTCCTAGTTTTTCATTTTCCTCCTCGTTACTTCCGTATATCCAATAAAGAAACATTGTGTTTGCTGAGTAATAAGCAACTCCGTGGTAAAAACAGTCAAATAAACAGGATAAACACATAGGTAAAAGCTGTTGTAAACAGGAGAAACATCGGAGAGACTTGTTCAAGAAATGTGGTTCTTGTTCAGGTGAGTAAACCTGATGTGACATATCTCTCGTCTATCAGATTCCTTGTATTTAATGTTAGAGGAGCTCAGACACAGTAGAAACAACAATAACAACAACATAACAAACAGCTACAACACCCTACTGTCGTTTTCTCCAGATTCTTCCGCGTTTGGGAGAGGTAAATAAGCAACTTTCAATAACTCTCGCGATTTCAAGACCTTTCGGATTAAGCGAGAGAAGAAAATCTCCAAGAAACCTTCTCGTCTTCGTGAAATCTTTCGAACAACAACTGGAAACTTTTGTTTCCAAGAGGTTTTCGAATTCAAACAAGAAATAAAAACAAGTTACAAAACAAAGCGCTCAAAATATCTCTCGTTTTCTCCCGAGACCTTGTAGACATATTCAAAGCAGTTTTCCTCAAAAGGCCGACCCAGAGAAAATCCCGTTTGCCTTGTCACATTTTCTCTCTCTCTCTCTCTCTCTCTCTCTCTCTCTCTCTCTCTCTCTCTCCCACACCCCTTTCCTTTATTCTTTTTCAGTTGTGTGTTTAACACCGTTATGTTAAGTGACGTGACACACACTTTTCCTGTGAAGACAATGGCAACATCTAAGAGAAACGTTTGTTTGACTGAGGTTAACTGGAGAGAACCGAGCTATACTATAAAGCAATTAATTGGTTTCGCGATTGACGGATGAACCAAGGTCACTAATTAGGCCTCCATTCATTTGAGACCATTTCCCAAGGAAGGAAAAAAATTAATTGAGTATATCATGAAATATGAATCCTAATACAGAAATTCTGTATTTGATTTTCCCCCGGGAGAAGAGGAGTCAGTGTGACTGAACTGTAGGTTCTGTAACGGGTTACTGTCAATCGTGGCTTGCTCTGCCTTGTGGGCAAAGCTCTCTCTCTCTCTCTCTCTCTCCTGGAAGCAAGCACCGGTTGGTTACCCCTGCGAATGGTTAGCAAAAAGTTTTAATTTTATCTCTGTAATGAAAGTTACGTTCATGACGACGTCGTAATGGACTTATTCATTTCACGGTAGTTTAGACAGAGGCAAACTAACGAAAGTCAAGGCACACACACACACACACACACACACACACACACACACACACACACACACACACACACACACACACATATATATATATATATATATATATATATATATATATATATCAAGAAATAATACATAAGTTGCATATAATTGCTCTATGAATAAAACGGGAAAAATTTCGTTTAGACATTAAAATATATTTACAATTTAAAACAACCAATGCCAGCTGGGTGAAGAAGACCCTGAAAACGTGTAATTACCTTGCATCATACCGTTACGAGCCTGGTACCGTTAGCAGGATGCCTTAGCTACCTGCAGAAAGGGAACATAAATAGTTGCGAGTGCTTGTTCCACTGGTACAAAGCTCTGGATTTCTCTTCCTGCCAATGTTTTCTCTTTCTTGTTTATCAGGCAATAAACAGCGACAATTAGATTGCTTTTAGTGTTGAGAAATTTAGTTCCACTTCGTAGAAACCATATTTATGACGTGAGCACTTGTGGAGTTTAATTCTTATCTTGTTGATAGGAAGTAATGTTTGATAAAAGACACATTCTTTAAAAGTATTCAAAGACGAGAGAGAGAGAGAGAGAGAGAGAGAGAGAGAGAGAGAGAGAGAGAGAGAGAGAGAGAGAGAGAGATCTCCGGTCTGATTGTTTGTTGATTTAATGATAACGATTAAGAAAGTCCAGTTTTTTATTGCGTGAACGCTCACAATTATGAACGATATTTTTATTGAATAGTAAAATGTAAATATTTTGGAAAAGTTTGAAAAATTCCTTCAAACTTTGTTGCAAGCTGTTTAGCTCTAATGAAAAGCAGGTTCTTTTAGACACCCCCCCAAATTCGCAGAGGTTCCAAAAACAATGGTTATTCCCCTCAGCAACAGAGCAATCACGGAACCGACATAACTGAAATTCTTTTCTGGCGACGTGATTTGACCAGCAGCTTAAATGTCGACATAGGTTGAAGCTATTGTCTTTCGTAGGCCAAACACCACTCGCTGATTGTCTTCCAATCTGGCAGAGGAGGAGGAGGGGGAGGAGGAAGAGGAGGAGGAGGACCCTCAGGGAGTAAAGGCACTGGTCGAAGGAGCCTACAGGAGGAGGGGCTAGGAAAGGCGTCATGAGGGGCTCAGGGAGGGCGTAGGGCGTAGGTCATGTGACGCTAGAATCGCTAATCCAGTGAACCCTTAGTTCAACAACACAACGGTTGTTAAATCTAACATTCGCGATAACTGGCTGGTATTATTGTACATGATGTTCCCCGCCCCTCCTCAGCAACCACCTACCCCTCCCCTCCCAACAAAAAAAAAAAGAAGAAAGGTTCAGCTATGACCAGGAGTGTTACAATGAACTGGGACAATCTTCATTTGGGAGATGATTTGACGCGTGGATGGTCAAGTGACTCTATCAACAAGCACAATACCTTTTATCATTATATTTTTTACTCAAACTAATTCAGATCTTCTCCTCAGCCTACGCGACTTTCTTCTCCTTCTTCCTCTTCTTCAACCCCACCCTCTCCTCCTGCTCCTCCTCCTCCCCCTCCTGCACCTCCTTCCCCTAACCTCCGCCCCCGCCCCTAGCGAACATTCCTGGCGTTCAAGGCATTACAAATATAGACGCGGAGCCAGTTTATGTTGCATTAAGAACGCGGATGCCTTTAGAATTATCCGCCATGATGACTGTTCCGTCTTGGGACGAGGAAGCGGTAATGAATTAAGACCTTTTCGCTACGCGAGGGCTCAAAGGAAAACAAACTGGAGGCGATAATGATTGGAACTCCATTTCAAGAGACCTTTATTTTCTTTTGCTTTCTTGAGTGTAAAGGGCAACTACCACCGTTAAGATTATTCAGACGCTGTTAAAGAAACTTTTTATTTACGATTTTTTCTTGACGTTACGAAAGGCAACTGAAAAACAGGTTTTGCTTCAGTAACTGACGAAGATTTTGAAGTAATTATTTGAATTTCATTCCAAAGTGCATTTTCGCCTGTATTTATTATTATTTTCTATTTTTCTATTCCAAAACGTGGGCGGGTGTATATATTTTCTTGGCAAGAGTACCGAGAGTTTTCCTTATATGTTTTTAAAAATTTTGTCTAGTTCTACATCTAAAACACCGTGTATGCTTCCGATTACTGTCGTCAGCCACGCGTTTCGGAAAAGAAAAAAATATTCAAGACCAATTTTAACGTTTCTCGTAATAGATGTTTCTTGAAAATGCCTTTGAAAGTTATTTTTAATTTTAACTTAAAACTGATTATTTTAAATGTCGGATATCGATGCAGGGCATAATTCAGTGTCTGCTAATGCCAGAGTATTTTTGAACATAAGATAAATATAAGATTCTAGTGGCTTTTCACTCTCTTTGAAGACAGGGCCATTGATATCGATATATTAAAATCTGTTCATGGGCATAGACTAAGACATAGACTAAGGCATAGACATAGACTAAGACATAGACATAGAATGAGAATTGGTTAAGAGAGGGTAACGAAAGATGAGAGGGGAATTTAAAATATTTTGAAAAAAAAAGTACCGAAGAATTGGAAAATCCAAGACATGGACCAAGACATAGACATAGACTAAGACATAGACTAACACATAGACATAGAATGGGAGTTGGTTAAGAAAAGGTAACGAAAGATGAGAGGAGAATTTAAAATATTAAAAAAAAGAAGTACCGAAGAATTGGAAACTCCTCATCGCAACCGCGCGCGAATTACCTCAGAATGACGAAGCTATTTATACTTACAAGGAAAAATTACGCAAAAAAAAAAAAAATTGCTTTTGTATCCTACTCGAACACAAACATCGATGATGCATATATTTCGAGATCTGCCTTTCGCGCATGCGCACGCTCCCGAGAGTAGAATTATACCTCAGAGTGACGAAGCGATTCACGCCCTGAAAGAATAACCATAAGAGATAAAATGGACCTTTGTATTCGGGGACTCCATCATGATTTGCAGCCCTCACGTCGCTGGACTGAAGCTCCTGCCGGCGTTCAGGAGAACAGAGGCAAATGAGGCGGTCAAAAACGACATACCGGCTTCTGAAAGTCACTACCTTAGGAAGGTCGGGGTCAGGCGAACTTGGGAGTGGAAAGGTTATTTATTTTATGTGCTTGTTTGGATGGATTCGTTCTTGGAGTTCTGCTGCTTTCGTGTGTACTGAGGTGTGATTTTGTTTACTTTAATATATATATATATATATATATATATATATATATATATATATATATATATATATATATATATATATATATATATTATATATATAGATATATATATATATATATATATATATATATATATATATATATATATATATATATATATATATATATATATATATATATACCCACACGCACAGAGATATGCTGTATATGTGTGTGTGTATGGTGAGAGTGTTTAAGTTAATATATTAATCTATGTATGCATATCAATAAGGAAATAGCTGCAAGACCTCTAAAATATATTGTGAATATACAAACGTATCCAAAGAATCACAAAGTGAAAAATGGTGAAGAGATAATAAGAAATTAAAAAGGATTTCTTTGTTGGCCACTTATTTTACATTTATATTACCCCTTGCCTCCAACCAAGGGCGAACTTCGAGGCTCGTGAATTAAATTTTCTGAATCACCTTATACAAGATATTTTTACGTCACGGTAATATTCACAAACCTTATTCATCCGGCGTTTCATAAAATTTTCGGGAAGGGTGAATGAGGACCATAGAGGTCATTCACACTGGTCCGCTGGTATAGTGGTCAGTGCCGTGGTATGCCATTCAGATGTGGCGGGTTCGCGTCTCCCCCAGGGCGATGAAAAATCACTGGTTCTCTATCATGATCAGTTACTGCTGCAGTGTGGGGTCTGCGGTGGGAGGTTGAAACCAAAGTTTATTTGGAAGTTTGAATTTCAAGTCAATTGGCCCTTTGTGGGCTTGTTTTTTGTGAATAGGTTTCATCTATAATAATAATAATAATAATAATAATAATAATAATAATAATAATAATAATAATAATAATTGTAATGTTGGTTCGGTTGCAGATCAGGAGACAAGTTCCTACAGATGTGTTAAACTTTAGTGCCAATTATGTACAAACAAGATTGCCTTGGAAGCTTCCATTTCTCACGTGGAATTTATCATACTGAGAATGTGGAATATATCATAAAAAAATATATATAATTTTGTTGAAGTTAATTTGATATAGCATATAGTGTCTTTTATGTCGACGAGAATACTTTCCCAGTTAAATAATATTTACCTTTTGTACTCAAGCGAACTTACAACGTTCTGGGTGTTGATGACCAATACGTTTGCGATGCCAATTATGCTGAAGACCCAAAGGAACAGAGGTTCCTCACGGGCTAAATTACGAGCCACGAACAGCATAACAAAGCGGGTGACTCACCCAACACACCTAGTTCGCATTACTGTTGCCTAATAGCGACCGAGTGACCTAACCAAGGATCGAGTTTCAGCACAAGGCCAAGGGTTGACTGTATTGCAATATCTGTTACAACACTGACAAATGTTGAGGATACAGAGACCTGTAATGGGAGATTGTGTACCCATAGATCACTGGCCCGTTTCTTCCTGTGCATCCGGGAATGACATAATCCCCTGGAAGTCTGGAAGTCCTGAGACCCCAGTGAAGGATTTTCGTTGGATGAGATGACTGGAGGACGTCAGTCAGTGGACTGGGGAAAAATGAATTTCGTGTGTTCACTGTCGAGGAAAATGACACGTGCCAAAATGCTCACGTAAGCGAACGCATGAAAGGTAAACATATCAGTATAACCATGCGAGAATTATAAGCCTCAGTAGTGTTAAAAATATTTATGTACAGAGTTTAAAACGATAGGGAGAGACTTTCAGATGAGGGATACTGAGTAGTATCTGAAAATCTCTCCATATCGTTTTTAACTCTGTACATAAATATTTTTAACACTACTTTGGCTTTTAATTCTAGATATTATAACCTCGTTACAGGGTCACCTTGTTTCAATATAACTATTGCTTTTCCAAAAGTGCTTCTCAGTGAACTGATAAGAAGCAGCATCGATAAACAAAGTACTTTTAATGAAGCTCCCACGATAGATAAAAGATGCTTCTATTTAACATTGTAATCATGAACTCATTAGTAACTTTTATCAGTGATTCAGTAACATAAAACTCTATAGAGCACAGTGCTTCAGTGCTTGAATACCTCACTATAATCATAAAAGAACAGACCATATATGTTGTAGGCTCATCCAGTCGAGGTTATAATTAAACGAGTTCGGGTCGTTTCGGCCGTAAGTCATTTAGGCCGTAAGCACGTTTACGTGCAAAATGGGCGCCGTGTTTAGTACCATCCCCTTGGGGATGTAAGCAAAACATAAAATAATAACGGTAAATACCATAGACATAACGGTAAATATCATAAACATAACGTCTTACATTGTTTTGGATGTTACGGCCCAAGTGACTTACGACCGAAACGACCAGGACCGTTTTAAACACGCAAACATCATGGTCCAACTCATGGTCTAACTCCAGAAGTGAACAGGTAAATTAAGAGCCTAAATAGGCCATCCGTAAAATGTAACTCAAGCAGTATACAAGGACATCCAGTTAATATGCAGTTAATATGATTTAAAGCAGAGCCAATGTTAAGCTTCCAGTTAGATCAAAAACATGCAGTTCATATGAAATAATACAAGGAGTTGGTAGCAAGCTCCTAGTAAGACCATAAAAATGTAAGCCATATGATACAATTGTGACAAGCAGGAAGCCTCTAGCAAGATCATTCCTAATTAAGTCATAAATATCAACTAACATAATAAGCGAGGACAACTTGTAAGACAATAAGCGTGCCATCCAAATGCTTTATCTCCTACAGTAAACAGGCTAATCCCAGTAAAAGATAAACCTGTTGTCCATGAGATGTGATACACGTAGTTAACAGGAAAATACCGGTAAGATAACAAACATGTCATCTGCAAGATCTATGGCCTGTAGTAAATAAAAGAATATAAACATGCAATCCACACGATCTATCCCATGCGACAGAATTATCACGCTTGCTTTATAAACTGCCATTTTCAAAATGTGCTAGATACAATCTTTATCTGCATGTTTGTTGACATAATGCATAATCGAGATATGATGGCATAACAAAGTAAAGGCCGGGAAGTAGCACTTTGGGACCTGAAGAGAGACTTTGTATTCAGTTGTGGAGAGAGAGAGAGAGAAAGAGGGTTAATCTGTATTAACATCTTTAACAGACAGAGGAGAGCATTCTTATCACTGGAATCTGTAAAAGAGAGAGAGAGAGAGAGAGAGAGAGAGAGAGAGAGAGAGAGAGAGAGAGAGAGAGAGAGAGAGAATTAATCTCATTATAGAATACCTGTATCACAGAAAGGAGGCTGTTATTTTTAACTAAAGTCTATAAGAAAGAGAGGGTTGTTGGCTTTCATTAAAATCTATAACAGGGAGAGAGAGAGAGAGAGAGAGAGAGAGAGAGAGAGGAGAGAGAGAGAGAGAGAGAGAGAGAGAGGATATACCTGCGTGAATATCTATATCAGACAGAGATCGTTATTTTTCACTAGGATCTACAAGAGCGGGAGAGAGAGAGCTAAAGGTTATCCATTAACATCCATAACAGAGAGAGAGAGAGAGAGAGAGAGAGAGGGGGGGGAGTTAATTTGCATTAACATCTATAACAGAGAGATCGCCATTTTTCACTACAACGTAAAGAGAGGTAGAGAGAGAAATAAAGATCATCTTCACTAACATCCATAATAGAGAGAGAGAGAGAGAGAGAGAGAGAGAGAGAGAGAGAGAGAGAGAGAGAGAGAGAGAGAGAGAGAGAGAGAGATAATCAGCATTAACATCTATATCAGAGTGAAAAAGTTATTTTTCACTGAAGTCTATAAGAGAGAGAGAGAGAGAGAGAGAGAGAGAGAGAGTTAAAGGTTATTCATTAACATCCATAACAGAGAGAGAGAGAGAGAGAGAGAGAGAGAGAGAGAAATAACAGAGAGAGAGAGAGAGAGAGAGAGAGAGAGAGAAATAATCAGCAATAACATCTATATCAGAGAGAAAAGGTCATTATTTTTGTACTGAAGTTTATAGGAGAGAGTGAGAGAGTTAAAGGTTATTCATTAACATCCATAACAGAGAGAGAGAGAGAGAGAGAGAGAGAGAGAGAGAGAGAGAGAGAGAGAGAGAGAAAGAGAGAGAATCTTGACCCTGCAAGCACCCAGATACTGCCAAAGGCCTCCCCTTACCCTCCGCAACAAACAGTTGTGAGTTGGATCCTCATTACCTAATGCCACGTGACCTGGCCCTTATTAATGCGGGCGGTGTCACTGTGTACAAAATATGCGATAAGAACAATCCGGTAACCATATATTAGGACTTCTGGCGCCGCTCGTATTGGCTAGCATGTGTCTTTTAGAAGGTTCTTTTTTTTAT
Source organism: Macrobrachium rosenbergii (assembly GCF_040412425.1). Classification (NCBI taxonomy): domain Eukaryota; kingdom Metazoa; phylum Arthropoda; class Malacostraca; order Decapoda; family Palaemonidae; genus Macrobrachium; species Macrobrachium rosenbergii. The sequence goes on from NC_089789.1 coordinate 31,764,204, forward strand.
GCGTTTCTCTCTTTTTTTTTTAGCCTATCTATCTATCTATCTATCTATCTAGCTATATGTCTGTCTGTCTATCTATCTATAAACTTTTTCTGTCTAATTGACCCTATATTTCTGTAGAATCATTTATCATCTGTCAATTATGGTTTAATTTTGTTGTTCTCTAAGATATTATCGATATCTATCTATCTATCTATATATATATATATATATATATATATATAGTATATATATCTATATGTATATATATATATATATATATATATATATATATATATATATATATATAATATATTATATATATATATATATATATATATATATATAAATATATATATATATATGTTTACTTTTTTAGAATAATTAGAAAACGACTGAGCAAACAAAAAAAGCAAGCTTTATCTAGTAGCCCTGATCGTATCTTTGTTTACAGAATTGAAACATGACCCTGGGTCTCATTGTGACCTATTGCCATTCGCAACGGACCCTCATGAGGTCAGCTGCACGACTCATTAGCAGTGGTTATTTTGTTTTTCGAGATGGGGCGTTGACCCTACACTCATCATGTCGTCTCATTTCTCTTGCCTGAGTGAATTGACTCCCAGTGCAGATGTACTCGCACAGATGAGAAATATGTAGTAGTTCACTGGAATTTTCAATTGGGTTGAGATTTTTTGACATTAAATGTCTCTCAAATTTTAGGTAGAGGTTTTAAAATAATACCATCAGGTGTTTTTAACTTTCCAAACCTGATATGAACCTATGGCGTTTCTGTGAACTTCTTCCAAAAACTTTCAATTTACTGTTTTAGAAGTTTTGAATTTGCTAAACTTCATGGTGAACTTCGAAGATCTCTGGCAACCGCTCTCGTTAAAGCAATCAAAGTTTGTCGTTAAAACTGAACGAATTTCCCTAAAATCTAACTGCAAAAATGAGTGAAACTGATTAAGTCAGACTTTTAATCTTTGTAATGATTAAATCAGACCTTTTCGTTTTTGTAATGATTAAATCAGACCTTTCATCCTTGTAATGATTAAATCAGACCTTTTCATCTTTGTAAACCTCTTGGATAAAGGTTTTACCCTTTCAATACCCTTAGTGTAATTAAAGAAAGAAAAAACTGAGCAGAGACCAAGACAAGGTTATCAATATTAACGAGTAATGACAAAAGTGAGGCTCGAGAGGTTATAACATTAATTTTTATGAGCTCGGAAAAAACGAATAGCTTTATGAGCTGCGACGTTAATCTATGTGGGCATGAAAAAAATAATTAGCTTTTGCCAGTTAGAACTCAATTTTTATGGCTTCGTTGAACCCGAAGTCATATAATGTATGTACCAAATGAATTTCACGCCGATGAAATAAAAAGAAAAAAAAAAAGACACACAAAACAGTCATGGAGTCTGTTGATGGCCTTGACAGTGAATGATAACCGCTGATGATGGAAGCTCCCTCGAGACTTCATTATATGTTGAGCTTAAATGCTATCAAGATATTTTTAGATGACTTTTTTTTTCCTTGATATGATGCAAAGAATTTGTATCTGTGCTTTACTGAGGCAACATTCCCATGAGAGCGTTTTTCTGCTCATTACAGACATCTATCTCACTCAATCTATTTCTGTTCTCCGTCTTCATACCTTCCTTTGTCTCATACCTTCCTTTGCCTCGTTTATAATTTCCGTTTCTCTCTCTCTCTCTCTCTCTCTCTCTCATATTTTAATCATTCTTCCCACATCTGTAACACTTTCTCTGAATCTCTCATTTACTCCAATATTATATTCTCTAATACATTTTTTCACCATCTTCCTGTACATCTCTTAACACTTCTTCTGAATGTCCTTACTACTCCAATATTACATTTTCTCTCATTCTCTCTCTTTCATTTTTTCACCTATCTCTCCTTTGTATATCTCTAACACTTTCTTCTGAATCTCTCATTTACTCCAATATTATATTTTCTCTCTCTCTCTCTCTCTCTCTCTCTCTCTCTCTAAACTCTCATTTTTCACCATTCCTCCCTGTATATCTCTAACACTTTCTTCTGAATCTCCACACCCAACATTACATCTTCTCTCTCTCTCTCCCTCTCTCTCCGAACCAGTTACTTATCTTTTCTCTATATCTTTTACCACCACCACTACCCACCCCCCAACACTCACCCCTTCTCTCTCCATATTCTTACTCTCCTTCCAAATCTTATCACGCTCTTCCTTTTATTCCACTTGTCTTATTTCATTTTCTTTAACCCCTCCCCCAACTTCAACCCATCCCTGCTCTTCCTCCTTTTCTAACACCCCACTCTTCCTCCTACCTCCCACCCACCCAACCCCCCTCCCCCCACCAGCCTCCACTATAAACAAGCCACCGTATATGATTTATGAGCGACTGTTTTCCTCATCATAGTCCGCCATCCGAGGAGGCAGAGGCAAAGGTAACAAACAACGAAGTAGAGACTCGTCTCCCTGTCTCTCTCTCTCTCTCTCTCTCTCTCTCTCTCTCTCTCTCTCTCTCTCTCTCTCTCTCTGTTTGTTTGTGTGTCTGTCTGTTCGTGTGGCTGGCCTTAGCAACACGATTGATTCCTCGCCCGTTTAAGCTTCTTGAAAAGTTACTCAGTTATTCGTTTTAGTTTTCTGTGAGAGAAAACTGCTGCGCCGGCTCTGTCTGTCCGTCGGCACTTTATTCTGTCCGCACTTTTTCTGTCCGCCCTCAGATTTCTAGGAAACTTCTGAGGCTAGAGGGTCGCAAATTGGTATGGTGGTCATCCACCCTCCAATCATCAAACGTAACAAATTGCAGCCATCTAGCCTCAGTAGTTTTTATCTTATTAAAGGTTAAACTTAGCCATAATCGTGCGTCTGGCAATGATACAGGACAGGCCACCACCGGGACGTGGTTGAAGTTTCATAGGCCGCGGCTCATACAGCATTTTACTGAGATAGATCTATTTTCGGTGGCCTTGATTATACGCTGTACAGAAAACTTGATTTCGCAGAAGAAACTTTGGCGCATTTTTACCTTGTTTTTTGTTAATAAGAAAATGTATAGAAATATATTTTAAACGATGTTTGCTTAAGAGTTCCTGTCACTTTTGACGGGACAGGTACACCAGTCAAAAGAGAAATCGAGTGAGAAGCTGCCATTCAAGTGTCTTTCATAAAATTAGTCTGTGGGGTAATTTTCCGATTAATTTAGTGGAAAAAAATTTAAATAGACATTCATATGGTAACTTGTAAACAATATACAATAATTTAGAATTTTTTCCTGAAGATCTTCGGGGAGAAAAGAGACAATATAAAATTATTTCCAATTTTTCTTGATATCACACAAAAGCAGTCGTTGTGTCATTTAGTTTCGTGGAAGTGAATGACTTGAGCCGAAATGGGAATGTCATCTTTCCATTAAATAAATAATGAGCTGTTGCGCATCTTAAATAAATAAATTAGGCGAAACTAATTTTCTGCCGGCTCCTGTTTGCTTTAGCGTCTTGAGAGAGAGTAATGAATCAAAAGGAACTGTCCTTTTCTAACTTCTAGATGAAATGAGAATTGAGGGCTTCATTTTGGACTTACGATCGTGAGAGAGAGAAAAAAGTGAACAAGAATGGACAGTGAATATACGGCAATTGCTGCTATTAACTTCCTAATTAAACAACAGTTGCGACGCTAGATAACTCCCGCTCAATCAAGCAGGCCTCCCTTTATAGGCTGATGAGGCTGATATTATACTGGAGGTGTTGGGGAATATTTTTCCAACCCAACCTCTTTCGTTTTATTTAACCTCCCTGGCGAGTGTTAATTAGGAAAAAGCAAATACTTTTTTCAACCCAACCTACCCTCTCATTCTTCTCTGGGGTTAGATGAGGTTGAGTTAAACAGGGAGTAAAGGAAAATCTTTTCCCCTCAGTCCATTCACTTACATCCTAACGCATTCTTAATACGGTTGGAGGCAGAGGCGCCTCGCCACTGCAATACTAAGGCGTCTGGCGCCAGCCGAGGTCAACCAAAGAGGCAGGTCCCCACCGGATCTAATCCTTCTGCTGTAGCCATAGCGTGGCGACGAATGTGACGCTTGGATCCTAGAGGCAGCTACTGAAGATTCTTTCTATTTTTTCTTTATGAAAGTCAAACAAAACGCGAAGGAAATCTCATTAAGAGAAGCATGAAACTCAACATTGGAAATGTAATCACACCAGCAACCACTACCGCTACTACTATATTGTTGCTGCTACTACTATTATTGTTAATAATAATAATAATAATAATAATAATAATAATAATAATAATAATAATAATAATAATAATAATAATAATTCTGATACAAAACTTATACAAAACGGTACCAGTACTATAATCTAATATAAATTCCTATGAGCACCTTTAATATCTTTTCTTTAACTTTCCCTCTCTCTCTTTTGGTGTTAAGAGCAAATTGACGCTATCACATACTCTTTTCTCCCATGTATGGCGCGCAGGATATGTCCAAGCCATCTCTACCTCCCTTTCATTGTTATGTCTCTGATGGAATAAAATTATTCAGTTCCGTCCAATGCAGATTATAAGAAAATTATAAGAAAGTACGATAAACATTGTACTTTCTTATAATTTTCGTATGACTTTCTTATCATTTCCTTATCCCTGTTAACAGGTCTACTTTACTTAAGTTGCAACAAATCATACTTTTAGTTTTCTGTGTGCCGAAACCATTTTGTGCGGCTGTTTTTTGTTCGTCCGTCCGCACTTTATGTTCGTCCGCAGTTTTTCTGTCCGCCCCGGTCTGAAAACCGCTGGAGGCTGGAGGGCTGAAAATTGGTACGCTGATCATCCACCTCCAAATCATCAAATATACCAAATTCCAGCCCTAGCCCCAGTAGTTTTTATTTTTATTTAAGGTTAAAGTTAGCTAATCGTGCCCAGGCAATAATATAGGATAGGCCGCAACCGACCGTGGTCAGGTTTCCATGGGCCGCGCTCATACAGATGTTACACTGAAGACCACCGAAAAGATATATCTATTTTCGCGGTCTTGATTACACGCCTCCATGGCTTATTAAATCCTCGGATTACCCAAAGCCTCGGAGCATTTTTTTACTTGTTTTCTAACGATTCTCACTAAAAAAAACTAATTGGCTCACCCATTTATAAGCCTATTTTATAAGATCAATAAAACGTAATTCATCTCTCTATCACTCGGCGTCCGATCCCTCCCAGTCAATCAGATATTTGTGGTTTTCCATGTTTACAACCTCAGATAATGTTTTTACTTTATAAAAGATTGATGTTTCTTCGATGTTACAACTGATAATTACTCCTGATAATTACTCCTGATAATTTCTAATTAGCCAGTTATTTATGTTCTCCCGATGTTACGACACCCGATAATGTTCTACACGAGTTATTTATGTTCTTTCGACGTCAGGGGTCTTGACAAAATATAATTAGTGGCTTCATTATGTCATTTTCGTGTCACTTATCTGCTTTATTTCCTTCCGATAAAGGGGTCGAGTGTCATTAGCATAAGTTGATCTCCGACTCGGGAGAGAATAAAACCAGTTGCTTATTTAATTAACTAAATAGTATTATGTTATTACAAAAGGACAGAAAGTGGAGGAAAGAAGCAAAGAGAAAATAGCCAAGATGGAGGTATTGTTGCAGAATAAAATTATTGAAAACGAATAAAAAAAAACAAAAAAGTGAAAATGGTGGTATGATTTTAAGGAAAATATGGAGCACTATAGTTAATATTACTAGTTAATATTACTGTATTAAAAAAAGAGATGGAATGCGGTGCAATGAAAAATAGGAAAAGAGTAATCTATCTGGGATACTATCTTAATACAAAAGACGTGAAATATGTTGAAAAGAACAGAAATTTAATAATGATGTATATGTATATGTATTGTATATATATATATATGTGTGTATATATATATATATATATATATATATATATATATATAAATATATATATATATATATATATATATATATATATATATATATATATATATTATAGTATATATATATATATATATATATATATATATTATACATATACATATATATATATGTATATGTGTGTGTGTATATAAATATAACAATAATACAGAAATATGATAATAATAAATTTGAACATTACTTGAGATGAAAAAGACGATAAGAATAGTAATGATGAAGATACTATTTTAGTATCAAAGGATGGAATAAAGGTAAAACGAAGAGAAAGAAAGAAAGATTTGAACCAAATTTTATCCTTTCTAGATTTTATCTTTTCTATCTTTGTGATCATATGATACCTTCACTGGATATCTTCATCTGAAAATTAATAGATAAAGAATAAAAACAAGTAAAAAATGCGCAGAAGTTTCTTCGGCGCAATCGAGTTTTCTGTACAACGTATAATGCGCATGAAAAATCTCAGCCGCGGCCCATGAAACTTTCAGCCACAGCTCCGGTGGTGACTCAGTTGTTGGTGCAATTCTAAGCGGTGCCAGATGCATCGATCATGGCATAACTTTTAAAAATTACATAGAATAAAAAACTACTGAGGCCAGAGGGTTGCAATTTGGAATGTTTGATGACTGGAGGGTGGATGATTAACATACCAATTTGCAGCCCTCTTGCCTCAGTAGCTTTTAAGATCTGAAGGTGGACAGACAGATAAAAAGCCATCTCAATAGTTTTCTTTTACGGAAAACTAAAAATGAATAAATGTTACTTGAAGAAGTGAATATTAATTTCTTTCTTCTTATCCTTTTTTTCCCCTTTCTCCTGCATTGCGCCAGGTCGTGAATTTTTTCCGTAAATAGAAACTAATAATAACTTGGTTTTATTCATAACATCCAGGGAATGTTTAGTGTTATTTATAATTTTCTTATTCTATTCTTAATGTTCTTTGCCCTTTCCACGTAGGGACTTTCTGTTTTATTACCTCTTCCTTGACAAGCCAATAGTCTTCTCGGATTGAGTCGTTATTATGGTCCTTATACAACAACAACAACAACAACAACAATAATAATAATAATAATAATAATAATAATAATAATAATAATAGCTGTCCAAAGTTCATTTATTCCTTAACGTTTGTGTAGTACAGCTTTTATATAATTTACCTGCTGCCACGTAGAAACTCATTCGGGGTATAATAATAACAATAATAATAATAATAATAATAATAATAATAATAATAAAATTCTTTGGTAACAGACGCAGAGAGAAGAAGATACAAATAACAAACACTCCTTGTGATTGCAAAATAGCAAAGTGCGTCTCTCCTTAACAGATATATACTCTGATTTACTTGTCTATTTATTTATTTCCTCATGTTTATCAGTAACTGAGTAATTATTGTAATTTTCTGTGTTTTTTCTTTACGCATGATTATTTTATATTGCGGAAGTTTCATGTTTAGGTTAACTGACCTTTCGGTTTGTTACGCAAGAATATGCGCACATTCTGATAAATAATAATAGAAGCATTAATAATAATAGTATGATAATAATTTCCGATTTTTAAATCAGTCAAATCTAGAGTATTGAGCACTTTATCTTAACGACCAATTGCCTTTATATTATTCCGAAGACGTTCAGGTACAGCGGAGCTAAATATTCAAACCTGCCCCCCTCAAAGGCAATAAATAAAAGCAATAAATAAAGAGAAAGAAAATATCGGTTTAGAAAGGAATGCAAAATTCTATACACACTCCTTCTCTTCAAAGGTCAACGCGATGATGTTATCGCCAGTGGTAAGCTGGGTCTTTAATCTTTCAACGCGGGGCGAATACTTTGGGTTGGCTCATTCTGGTTTGGCGTGTTTTGTATGTATGTGTGTATGTATACATGTTATATGTAATATATGTATGTTTATATATATATATATATATATATATATATATATATATATATATATATATATATATATATATATACACACACACACGCGGTATATATGACGAAAGAAAGAAATGGTTTACCAAAGATGGAACGAATAGAAGCTGAATGTTTGCATGTTTATTTGAGAGGGAGAGAGAGAAGAGAATGACTTTAATGTTAAAGGAACCTACATGGCTGATTGCATGACTCAGTGCATTGCAATCCTTTTATCACGCACATTACGTCATCTGTTGAAGTGGTACTTCTATTCCCGTAGGCCTGATGTTATTTATATGTTTAAATTATTTATATATGTATATATATGTTTGTATACACTGTATACGTACACACACTATCTATCTATATATATATGTATGTATATTTTTTTTTTTTAACGTTAGTTTAACCAGACCACTGAGCTAATATATATATATATATATATATATATAATATATATATATATATATATATATATATATATATATATATATATATATATATATATATATATGTATATATATAAAATGAACTGAGCACCAAGAAATTTGAACCAAGATGGGTGGCTCTAAAACTAGATAATGGTCACTGCCTCTATCATTACATTTTTTAACTACTGAATAATGTATGAGCCCCTTGTGTAAAAACTTTTTCGCACCAATAGACGGCCCATGCACCTCCACATAAGGCTTATGAGCAGCACATTGAACCACTGCACAAATTGCACCATTTATTTACTTTTATATTGCTTGAACTATCTTCGTTCCCTAGACGTTAAGGAACACGCTTTCTGTTATCTCGCTCTTTCTAGGATTTTCTAGCTCCTCTCCTTTTGGACTCTAACCCCTCCGAATCATAGTTCGTTTCACCAGTCTATTATCCTCCAATCTTTCCACATGACTGAGCCATCTCAAAGGACTCTGATTCATCCTCTCACGTACGCTAATCTTTTTTCCACTGTTACGAATCTTCCCATCTCTCACCATTCAAACTATTCTTAAAAAATATGTAGTTCATGAGCAATTCATTGAAACAGCTTCCAACTTTTATCTTTTAGTTTTCTTTAAGGAACTGTATTTCATTACCAAAGCGGAGAACCTGATTAATGCACACCCTAATTATCTTTTCAGTCTTTCATTATACAATCCAACTATTCTATATCTATCTATCTATCTATCTATCTATATATTCAGTTATTTATTTTTTTATTTTTTTATTTATAAGATGTACGGCGTGCAAAGATGAACCAGACTCTCCTCGCCCTTTGCACGTCCCCCTCAAGGATTAGTTTACCTGAGGTGACGTAAGAATCACTCGTTCCCCTTTCTACAGTTACCGGGCAAAGCATCCGATGTCCGACAGCTATTAAGGGGCGACGCGTCCGTCGCTAGGAATGCGGCGTTCTCACAATACAGCAATTTATTAGTTGACACACTTCCACGCACTTGCTAGGATCATCGAAACAGGACACCTGCATTGGGACATGTCCCCTCGAGACATTGGGTGTCTTGTTTTGACTGAGCCGTTCTTTATGACATGTGACCCCTCTCTCTATTGTATATCCAAGGCAATGACGTAACTGTACCTTGTTATGAAATACAGGAGGAATGTGAGCATTCCTTTCTATCAATGCTGTTGTTACAATTTCGCATCACTTCTCTTAAAAGAGATTATGTACTAACAATGTATATAGCCGTAAAGTAGTTTGGAAGGCCCTCATAGGCAAATTCACCAATGTACTTAACAAAAGGATACAACTTTAATTACTGGTTAAGACTTGTAACAAGTTTGTAGTTGTAGATTAATGTGTGAAAAACAAAATACTTTGATGTTTTCATGATCCTTTTTTAACACATTTACATCTTTCTGTAACATTTCCAGACGTAAACATTGCTACAGTCACTAACACTGGCTCACTACATCCCAAATAAATAGCCACCGTAACCTCTTGGTCATACACTATCCACATTTGGCGCTAACAATGGCCGCCATCTGCCACCTCCTTCCGTAATTGTCTCTAGACTCGACTTACTGACTGAAGCCTTCACCCTTATCAGAGTTTCGAACTTGTGGGTCCCTAAGAAGAGACGCCAGCGGTACCCACCAGCTTCAGGCCCTGAACTCTCCCCCAGGGCTCAAGTCAAGGCAGTAGATGACGACAGCAGCGACTACGAAGACTACGACGCAGAGAACGTCGCTCTCACTCGACAGGGAAGTGGAAGACGCCGATCTCCGGTCCTTCAGAGGAGCATCCGCGTCAAGGTAAGACTGCAGGCTGTCAGCTCTTTGGCGAATGGGAATGATTTTGTTTCTCTCCACAAATGAAAAAGAATGGCATGCTTTTGATATGTGTGGCTACAGCACCATCACCAATGAAAGGCCAAGCGATAATCTATGGGTTATACTTCATTCAAGATGGCTGCTATAAAACAGTTGAGGAGCTGAAGGTCACTTTTACCCATATCTCTATGTTTGCTGTTTCGAAGTAGATTGATATTAACTTTTAACGGGAGATTTATGGTTTTATGTGTAATTGTTTTTGGATGTTGATTACTGAATTTTTGCCTTACTTTTGCTATCCTGTAGATATGTTGTAACGTTTGACGTGACAGCCGAATTTGCATTAAAAACTCTACGTTTGATGCTAGCCATATTTAACAGTATTTTATTTCTGTATAACTTTCTAGGGCTATTGAAGAGCTACATACATCACGGCGGTTTCCAGACTTCTTCAGTTTTTAGAATTATTTCAGATGATCGTGAATACTTTATCCTTTAATGATTAAAAAATAATTTCATTCATTCCATTCTCACGCCTGGAAACCACTGTGCAACCTGATAATGGCCTGAATTGCTCATGATTTTTTTCACGTCTTGTAAAGTGTATGCTAATCATTTGCAGACAGTAATCATAACGAAGCATGAGCACGTTCTCATGCTAGTAGCCAGTATTTTATTTTAATTAATCCAGCAGCGTATACCTTGTGTATTTGTGAATAGTAACACTACTTTTGGCAGTGCATATGAGGAGTGAAATCTATCATCTTGCTTCGCACTCCAAGTAAGGTTTGCCATAATACAACTTTAATGAGCGGCTATTTCATACCTCTGCTACCTCTACCTACCTCTACCCACACAATGTACCCAAGTCCCTTTCCTTTTTCAATCCTGTATACCCCGTTTATGGGCAAGGGGCATTACTTACTAATTGTAGTCTATTAGATTTCCTGATGCAGAGTTACGGGAGGCTAGGTATTCTTTTGTCCTTTATAGCTTGTATTTTCAGCCTTCAAATCCAGTTTTTATATCCTGCGTATTTCAGGGCTTCCTCATATCCTTTTTATTCTAGTTTTGCTTATGTATGTTTTTCACACCTTTCGAATGTATCCCACTTTTACTAAAACTTTTCTTACTGGTTTTCATTATTCCCTTATATTCCAGTTATACTCACATCCTCCATATCTCAGTTTGATCTTACACGCGTGGCATAATCCACCATTAAATTGTCCAATTGTATCCTTTAGATCCTAGCTTACACTTGCCTCTAAAAAAAAAAAAAAAAAAAAAAAAAAATATATATATATATATATATATATATATATATATATATATATATATATATATATATATATTATATATATATATACATATATATAAATATATATATATATATATATATATATATATATATAAAAATATATGTATATATATTTATATATATATATATATATATATATATATATATATATATATATATATATATATATATACATAAATATATATGTATATATATATATATATATATATATATATATATATATATATATATATATATATATATATATATATATATATATATATTGCAAACTTCACGCACCATCTAAGCAGTCCCTTAATTCCATTGCATCTTTCACTCCTCTGGATCCTCTACGTATCCTACTTTTCCCGGAAAATAACCCAACCTGCTGTTACTGTTTTTTTATGCTGTTGCCGCTGCTGTTGCTGTTACTACTACTGCTGTTCCCGCTGTTGCTGCTGCTGTTCTCTTCCCAACCCAAACCCCCAACAGAGTCTGCACGGGGCAGGCAGGGAAATTCGTCGCCGCCAGAAGTCACGTGACCATTCTAACCAAAATCCTGCCAATGTGCTGTACCGAGATTCGTTTGTGAAGGTAGTTAGTCTGTGAGTGGTTAGAGGGTGCTGGCCATTTGCTGCTAATGCATAAGTACGCGCTTAGAGGGTTCTGCTTGCAAAGAGAGCAAAAGGATTGAACAAACATAAATGACGGACATCCTACAGACTGCCGTAAAAGAATTGTACGTAGGAAGGAGATAACGAGGATACATGGTTAGATGGCTGCATGCAAAGAAAGAGAGAGAGAGAAAAAAAAAACACACAAACAACAAACGATACTGGACGCAGAGAAAGATTCTTAAAAAGATAGCAAAGGAGTAACTCAGAACTGAAAGAAAGAATTAATTAACAACCAAACCTTATATGGCTGTGTTTTGACTCCTGAAACCGATAGAAAAGAATGACGGACTCCTAAGGCTGCTCGCCAAACTCAGGCAAATAAAACAAAGATAAATACTTTTGTCCTTTGCGAGGGATAATGTATTGCATGAGAATGTACTCACATTTGGTAACTAGGCAACGAGAATATACTTTCATTTTGTAAATAGGCAACGAAATAAAGAGAGTCAGAGTTTTAGTCGCATATTGTATATTATCAATTAGTACATGCTTTTAGCTTTAGTGAATTAGAACGATGGTAGTGTATCCTGAACTTTGATATCCGAAAGATGGATTCTCCTAAAATTGATTATCAAGAATGTTCGTAATCACAGTGCATGTTTAGGAATAATCAACTCGAAACTAAAATGCATGTTTGGCTGTGCATGATTTAAGAAATGGACGCCACAGCGAGAAACTTACTAAAAGAGTAAATGGGGACCTTTGGAACGTGTTTTTTATTTTTGACAGTGGAAAGGAAAGGAAATTTTCTATATAATTCATCACTCGAAAACTGTTTGTTCTCGGATAACAAAAAAAACTATAGACGGCTTTCATGAGAAGAGGATGGAAAGTATGCTTTTTTTTTTTTTTATCTGAAAAAGAGGAGATGAGAAACTTCCGCTCTCACTTTTTGGTAGACGAAAGGTCAGAGAATTTGGGAATTTTTCTTTCCAAAAAAGGCTATTCTTTTTTTTTTTTCTCCACAAACAAGGGGAGGAAGTTTTTTTCCTTCCGTGAGACTAAATTACAGACACGTTATTTTTTTCACATTTTCACCACGGGAGAACAAAAACTCATTTTCAGTAACTGAATAAAAATACTATGTATGTTTTTCCTTTCCACGTTGAAACGGAAGAGACATTAAATATTGCGCCTTTACAGAAAAAAGAACATGTAATGCGTGAAGCAGCTTCCTGGGAATGGAAAAAAAAAAGAAGTGTTGACCTGTCTTACTTTACCAACTCTAGAGCGACGAAGAAAAACACTTTTCTGCATATTTTCCCAAAATCTACAGCTGTGTCTGTATGGATAATCCAGTGTCTCTACATACTAGCAACAACCACAGACTGCTTTTTGCTTGCGCTGCCTTCAACAAGAATAAAAAAAAAAAAAAGGCTTGAGCGTCTTTTAGTTTAGCTTTTAGTTTTTAATGCTTTTATTTATAAGTTACTTATAATAGTTCACATTATTTTCTACATTTTTCTTCTTACTTTCATGATTTTAGCATATGATTTATTTTATTTGCATATTTCCTCCTTGTTTATATATGTTTCATGTATGTTTTCTGTGATAGATAATCAAAGCATATTTTCTTCTCTTTTGTAGACAGCTATATATTTTGTTGTTTTTAGCCTGACCTACACAAATCCTTTCTTTTATCCCTCTTCAGACTTCTAATCAGAACTTGGTTTTCCAAATCTGCGCTTTCCCCTCATAAGTTTTCTAGGACGTAATGTGGTAGCCAGTTTCTTAAATCCTCAATATAATAGTTGACAAATTAACTTTTTAATTCATTCAACTGAATCGTGATCACGACGATGGCTAGTGTTTCCAAAGAATCCAGTCGTATACAATGGTCACGAACCTTGAGATTCTCTCCAGAGAATAAAGCTGTAAACGAAGGCTATTCATTGTTATTCTTTCCGTTCAGTTCGAAACAAACATTGGCCGTTGATATTACGATTATTTCCCTTCCACACGTGACTGTTTCCCCTTAACGCTAATTTGAGACGTTAGTTGGCCAACAAACTTGTGAAACTTTCCGTTTGAACATAAATTATGATAATAGTTAGCATTAACTTAAGACTATTTCCTCGGAATCTGATCACAAGCAATGTTCAAGTTCCTTATGAGTCTATCCCTTGAGTCTTTACGATAAATATTAGCCATTACTTCCCTTTAGAACCTAATCATAAACAAGGGCCATGAACCCTGTGAATCTTTTTCTCAATCGTAGTAAATACTGGCCATTAACCTTTTGATTATTCCCCTAAGAACTTAATCATACCAATTGGCCATTAATCTTACAATCCTATTCCCTGATTACTCAAGATAATATTAGTTCATCAGGCTACTGATCTGATTACATGAATCCTCAATACTGGCCAGTCAGACTTATAATCCTGTATCTTGAATCCTCATACTATTAGTCCATCAACCTTACAATCCTATTCCTTGTATTTCTTTATATTTATTCATCATCCTTATGATCTTATCCATTAATCCCCTGTAATGTTTGTCCATCAACCTTATAATACTATTACTTGAATTCCTATATTATATGTCCATCGACCTTAAAATGCTATTCCTTAATTCCTTAGAATTTTTGTCTATCAGCTTTATAATCCCTCTACATGGATCCCTATAATATGTATCCCTCAATCTTGTAATCCTATTTCTTGAATCCCTGTAATATTTGTCCATGAAACTTATGATCCTATTCCTTGAATCCCTATTTGTCCACAAACCTTATAATCCTATTCTTTGAATCCCTGTTTGTCCCAAACCTTATAATCCTATTCCTTGAATCCCTATTTGCCCACAAACCTTATAATCCTATTCCTTGAATACATGTTTTCCACAAACTTTATAATCCTATTCCTTGAATCCCTATTTGTCCACAAACCTTATAATCCTATTCCTTGAATACAGGTTTTCCACAAACCTTATAATCCTATTCCTTGAATCCCTGTTTGTCCAAAAACCTTATAATCCTATTCCTTGATTCCCTGTAATATTTATCCATCAGCCTTATAATCCTATTCCTTGAATCCTTGTTTATCCACAAACCTTATAATCCTATTCCTTGAATTCCTATTTGTCCACAAACCTTAAAATTCTATTCCTTGAATCCTTGTTTGTCCACAAACCTTATAATCATATTCCTTGAATCCATGTTTTCCACAAACCTTATAATCCTATTCCTTGAATCCATGTTTTCCACTGACCTTATAATCCTATTCCTTGAATCCTTGTTTTACACAAACCTTATAATCCTATTCCTTGAATCCCTATTTGTCCAAAAACCTTATAATCCTATTCCTTGAATCCCTGTTTGTCCACAAACCTTACCATCCTATTCCTTGAATCCCTATTTGTCCAAAAACCTTATAATCCTATTCCTTGAATCCCTATTTGTCCAAAAACCTTATAATCCTATTCCTTGAATCCCTGTTTGTCCTCAAACCTTACCATCCTATTCCTTGAATCCCTATTTGTCCACAAACCTTATAATCTTATTCCTTGAATCCCTATTTGTCTAAAAACCTTATAATCCTATTCCTTGAATCCCTATTTGTCTACAAACCTTACAATCCCATTCCTTGAATACATGTTTTCCACAGACCTTATAATCATATTCCTTGAATCCATGTTTTCCACAAACCTTATAATCCTATTCTTTGAATCCCTGTTTAACCACAAACCTATTAATTGAATCCCTGTTCGTCCACAAGCCTTATAATCCTATTCCTTGAATCCCTACAATTTTTGTCTATCAACCTTATACTCCCATTCCTTGAATCCTTACAGTTTTTGTCTATCAACCTTATGAGCTTATCCCGACAATTATTTAATCACAATAAAAGCCGACCATCAACGGTACTCTTCCCTTGAATTAACCTTCATCATAACCGCTGGCAAATAACCGCCCCTTGTTCAGGCCACAGCCCGCAACGACGGATTCCCCTCCACCGGCGTCAACAGCGTAGTGCCCCAAACCTCAGCGGCCATCGTGGTCCCACAGACGCCAACAGTCGTCCGGCAAGGACCCCAGTCCTTCAAAGCCGCCGATGCTCTCGTTAACCCTTATGCTGGGAAGGTAGGGAAGGAACCAGCTATCTGGTATCTGAGGGATGGCTGTCATCTTTTTGGTATCTGAGGGAATGTATTGCTGTCATCTTTGTACATTCACTCACACACATTTTATATATATAGGCATATATATATATATATATATATTATATATATATATATATACATATATATATATATATATATATATATATATATACATATATATATATATATACACACACATATACATATATATATATATATATATACATATATATATATATATATATATATATATATATATATATATATATATATATATATATATATATATATATATATATATATATATATATATATATATATATATATATATATATATATATATATATATATATATATATATATATATATATATATATATATATATATATATATATATATATATTATATGTGTGTGTGTGTGTGTGTGTAGAATGTATGTACATAGTTTAACATTACTGTTTATGCAAGTGTTACAATGTTAAACATCATAATTTTTTAAAATATGGATTTTCATTCCACATTTCTAAACGTTTTTTAGTAAATGACACATGATCAGGTCTGCTTAAAAAGCACTATAAATTCTAAATATTACACCTGTGAGTCATTTACTGAATGTTTACCTATTTTACCAGAAAAAAATAAAAACTAATGAACCCTGTTCAAATAGAAATAAATTTTTTTTTCCTTTTACCAAATTCATGACTTGATTCTCGTTTAACCCAATGCCCAAATATAATATTGTTTTCTGACATCACCGACCTAACTTAAATTCTGTCACGAACAAACTAACCTCAACTTTTTCTCCTTCGATTCCAAAGGATGCCAGGAAGAAGAGACCTAGGAAGAAGTCCTCACGCCGTGGGGACCGCAGACGAGGAGCCAGGTCAGCCATCACCCTGGGACATTTCGTGGCCGCTCCTGCTAACCGGACCGCGCACCATGGTATGATATCCTGTTGGTATTGATCTATGATTTTGGTTATAGATTAGATGAAATGGAACACCTGATATGAAACTGAGTAAGGGAAACCAATCTTGTACGTCACAGATAAGATACAAGGGACATATGATACGAAATTGAATAAGAGTAACAAATCTCGGATCTTTATAGTTGATAGATTTTTCATAGCTGATAACATAATTAAAGTCTAGATACAAGGAACATTTTTTTAAAGTTAAATGATATCAAGCTATAAAAAAGATACAAGGGACATCTGGGACATCTGATATGAAACTGAATAAGAGAAACCAATCTTGGATCTTTATAGTTGATAGATTTATGAGTTTCATAGCTGAAAATATCTTTGATTAAAGTTTAGATGCAAGGAACAATCTTTGTAAGTTAAATAATATCAAGCTATATAAAAGATACAAGGGACATTTGATATGAAATTGAGAAAATAAACCAATCTTGGATTTTTTTTTTCATCGCTGAAAACATATTTGGTTAAAATTTGATGCAATAAACAATTTTTTGCGAAATAAAAAAAAAGAGAAACGCAATCTATCGAGTTTCCAAAGCACATAATTTGTTGTGGCCGATAAAAAATTGGCTTTAGTTTTGATACCAGAAACAATTTTCATTTTATCAAATAAAGCAAATCAATCTATTGAGTTCTTGTAACTTATAAAAAAAATTATTAAAGTTCTGATGCAAGAAACGACTGTTATGAAATAAGATAAGACAAAATAATCTTTTGAACGATGTAAGCTAGTAAATCAGTGAAACCTCTGATTCTATGAAATTCACCAACTTGGAAATAATGTGCAGATGAAATTGCGTTCTAAGTCAAACCACTCTCTGGAATTTTGTTAAGTGACGAATCATTGAAAGAAACCAGCGCGAAAAATACGATATCGAGTTGGGTAAAATGTCAAGACATGAAATTATATTCCTGAAGCATTTCAAATTTAGCAGTCCTTAGGAAGGGCAAGCTCTGCATCTTTGACTTTAGGTGGGAACCAGGTTTGTCAGTAGATGAAAACTAATTCATCAGTGACTTAAGACAACAGAGAAATTCATTGACGATTCAAGGAAACAAAATAGAGGTTGCATTGAAGAGAATTCATTTGAACAGAGGCTTAAATGGTTTGATTAGCCACTGACTTATAAAAAAAATCAAAGAAAGGAAGCCAAAACTCACTAACGACAAAGAGAATCCAACTAACTATCACTGACTCAGAAAAACGCGACTTGCCAGTGACCTATGGAAATAAAACTTAGGCGAAGAGAGGAAACCAAATAGCCAGGGCGTCTTAACAATAAGTTTACCAGTGAGTTAAGGAAGTGAAACCATAAGGCAGTTAAGAAACCTACATTTTGTTTGTGACTCAGGAAAAGGGAAAACCAGTTCAATGATGATTTCAGAGTAAGATACATGTCTGCAAATGACGCAGAGAGAAACCATTTCAAAAATGGAAATCATATTTCATCACACTTCCCATCAGTTTTGTTAATTAGCAAAAATGACACGGAGATGTTAACGCCTTTTAAACTGTATTATAACTGTTTGCACAAGTCGCTTAGGAAGGAGAAATGAAATTCATCCTAAAGAGTTTTATGTTATTTCAAAGGTCTTAGTGATCTTCAATTCCCTTTAAAAATGTAGATTTTTTTAAAGAAAAATTTAAACTGACTTTATGCCAGCACTTATTCTTACAGTTCTGCGCATCCTTTAATACATTTTTTTCTAGCATCCCCCCGTACAAAATACTGAGTACTATACATCCTAAATAGTTAAGAATTATTATTATTATTATTATTATTATTATTATTATTATTATTATTATTATTATTATTATTATTATTATTTTCTTCCTAGTATCTGGCAGCGACATTCACGATGAATGGACCCCTGCCGCTTGGATGGACAATCTGGGATTGAACAGAAAATATACTCTCAGAAGAGGACTGGTCACCGTCAAAGAGTCTGGTCTTTATTACCTCTATGCTCAGGTAAGCTGGCCTTTATCACCTATTGCTCAGGTAAACCTCTATACTCAAGTAAGTCTGCCTCTTTTACCTCTTATGCTCGGTTAAAATGGAACTTATTTTATTCAGGTAAGCTAGCTTGCTTTTATCGCCTATAAGTTCAGGCAAGTTGGCTTACCTAAGCATACACAGATACGTACGTACACACATACAGACAATTTATATATATATACACATACACACACACACACACACACAATAATAATAATATATATATATATATATATATATATATATATATATATATATATATATATATATATATATATATATATAAATAAATTCTGACTCACGTATCGAACCCAGGTCTCTAGGTGTGAAAGAAGGAAGTTACCCACTGGGCCATACAAGTCTATAACCTGAGCAACTGCACCTGGAATTACCCTAAGCTAACTGCTTGCATACCAGCGAGTTTTCCCAACTTCCCGACTCAGCAATGACCCAATGGACAACATTTCATCATGAATTATCCCTTCTGAGTGAATAAGATAGAAATATCAACACACAATCACGTGTGGAACAGAAATATACTCACGTGAGTCAGAAATTTATTTCTGTTCCACACGTGATTGTGTGTGATGATTTCTACAATATATATATATATATATATATATATATATATATATATATATATATATATATATATATATATATATATATATATATATAATTTCTAATTTGTGATGAATTCTTTATCTATCTTTACATTTATTCTCCATCTGAACAATATTTTGCCCTTTTTCTACTTATTATTGTCATTCGACAATAACTTTCCGACTTTTTTCAGTTATACCTTTTAAATAAGTTTGTAAAAAAAAAAAAACAAGCATTTCATTCCTTCCCTCTCCGATATCCTCACCAGATATAATCATTAACAGTATCACAGTACCACGAAATTTGGTCTAAAACGAATTACTTGTAACACCAAGAAAGGCAGAACGCCAAGGAGGCATTCTGACGTCAGATCTTTAAGCGCAAACATTGCCGTCATTAAATGAATGTTCATGCGCCCGCGATGACAGCTTTATGCTTCTCAACACTATGTCCAATTCATATCCGAACCAGTTCATAAATACGTAATAAGCAATAAATAAGAAATAAAATGGTGATAAAACCTTTGTCAGCATGAGGTGAGCTGAACACGTCTCTCAGGTTCGGCAGTTTTTTGCACCTTTCATTTTAAAATTTGCACAGACTTTTATTTTGACTTTCTTTTGCATAAGACGGAAACTTTTATCCACTGTTCTCTCTCTCTCTCTCTCTCTCTCTCTCTCTCTCTCTCCCGTGAATCTTTCACTCATCCCTTCTTATTATCTGAAAATTTACTTCTTTCTCTCTTTATTTCTTTCCTTCTTTTTTTTTTCCTACGAAGTCTTAAACTTCTGACGACTTAAAACATGTTTTGAGGACGCTGTTAAACAAACAATATCATCCCCGTCAAGAAAAATCAAAATAATGTTTATGTCGACGTTACTGGCGTACGCACGAACATCGCATAATATACCGCATACACATCTTCATACACACTCACAAGCACTCCTGCATAAACATACACAACAAGTTGTTGCAATACTCGCAAGCATTTTTACATGAATGCTTGCTCTCAAGAATAAACTCACGGGCACGGAATCTTGCTCTGTTTGTCTGCCTCTGTTCTGTCTTTCTCTATTTGTTACTTACAGATTATTTTCAAGAGGCTTTGTATTCTTTTTTCCATTCACGTATTGTTTATAAATAATATATTTATATTAATTCTCATGTCATTATGCAGGCTGCAGCTGTTTGCCTTACATGTAATTGTTCAGACAGACATGTTTGGTATAGGTGCTACTGTACTTGTATATTTGATAAAATATCATATACCATATAATATGTTCACCCACATTCCATGATACATTTTCAAAGGCGCACATAGCTAATATTACACTTTTTGAGGCTACAACTATACATGCATGCACAGCTTTGATATATAAAATGTAACAAGAAAATGCAACCAACTTATATCCTGCTCAGCTAAGTTCAGGATAAAACTGAAAATATCTCTGACAATAATAACGAGAAAATATCCCTTTCCAGGTATTGTATGAGCAAGGACGCTTCGGCACAGGTTTCCAGGTGATGGTCGACGGTATTCCAGTCATGGACTGTACGATGACACCATCACAACCGTCCAGCTCTTGTCATACGTCTGGCACGACATACTTGCAAAGAGTGAGTCTTGTTATCCTTTACATCTCTGTCTGTTTGTCTGTCTGTCTGTCTGTCTTGTCCTTCTTTTCATTTTAGGAAAATCATTCAAATACGTCAGTTAAAATCTGATATATTTTTCTTTATAAGCCTTTATCTCGTGTACTATGAAGCGTACTAAAACCTATCGCATATTGCTCGAGTGTTCTCTCTCTCTTTCTCTCTCTTCTCTCTTTTTCTATATATATATCTCTATATATATATATATATATATATATATATATATATATATATGTATATATATATGTATATATATATATTTATATATATTTATATAAATATGCACACATACACACACACACACATATATATATTATATATATAATTATATATATATATATGTATATATATATATATATATATATATATATGAGAGAGAGAGAGAGAGAGAGAGAGAGAGAGAGAGAGAGAGAGAGAGAGAGAGAGCGTCGAGCACAGCCAATAAGTTTTAGTGCTCCTCATACTATTTGAGATAGATGGAATATTCGTTTCATTCATCATCTACTTAATTAATCCTTTGAGTTACTAATCTTCTTTTCGCGAGTGAATAAATAAAGTAGTACATGTACTCATTTACTCCTTCAATGATGCAATGATTGATCGTCCCTCCATTCTGCGTTATCCTTCGATTCCCAAACATTTTTTTTTCACGAATGGGTAAAATGAGCGAGTGAATTCATTCATTCTTTTAGTGATGTGTTGACTGATTCATTCCTTCATACACTCAGTTTTGATTTCCCAACCTTTTATCCTCACATGAATCAGTGAATGAATCCTTACACTTCTTTGCCAATGCAGTCACTTTCTCTAAATATTCCTGAATCTCAGCAACTTTTTGTAAGTAAAAGGGTAAACGAACGACATGTTTCCACTCCACCACTGAAAGGTTTCATTCACTACTCCCTCAGAACGCCGCCGTGTCCATCCGCGACCGCGAGAGTCACATGAACGCCGTCAGGAGAGAAGAGAACAGCTTCTTCGGTCTGATCAAGCTCATGGACGCTCCGGAATCAGCCGAGAAGCTGCTCTTGGGATGAGCCGTCCCTTCCTTCCCGGCAAGTCTTTGAAAAAGAAGAAGAAGAAGAAGAAGAAGAATCTACAAGCGGTACCTGAGCGCTTCATTCGGTTGCAACAGGATGTAAACAATCGTGCTGTAAAGATGAAATGAGTCTTCGAAGCAAAACAAAGTTTGTTTTTCTTTTTTTATTAACGATTAGGTTTGGTGTCTCATTTTCAAAAGAGGGTTTAGAGTACATTGAAAAGTATAGATTTATGTTATTTATCGATTGCAGTACTAAACAATTTTGCTGTTAAGATGGAATCGAGTCTTCAAAAGAAAACAAAGTTTGTTTTTTATTTATGATTAGGTGTGATATCTTACTTGCAAAGGGAGACTTGAAAAACGAGAAAAATATAAATTAATATTATTTATTGATTGTAGCAATAAGACTTTATTTATCTCCTGACTATTTTGCAAAGTAGATATCATGGATTTACTTAAATTTCCTGTATTTTAAGACTATAATTATGGCAATTTACCGCAGCTAATCAGCAATAATCCTTATCTTTTTCTCACTTCCTAACTGAGTAATTATCATTTTCCTGAACACTTTTTGGATTCCACAGAAATTTTATTGGGGGTTCTGTGAATTCGTTCCGGGAGCTTTGGAATCTACAGAGAATTATATTTAGCGAATTCTGGTCTTGTCTGTATATAGGAATCTACAGTGTTCGATTGGCAGCTAGTGAGCAGGGAACTTCAACCATGGAACTGGTTGGAACTAACGAGAAAAAAAAATTATTCCTTATATCCTTTTTTTCCTTTAACATTTTTTTTTTGGTATTTCGTTTATGTTTATCGCCCCTACTTTTTTTTAACCTTTGTAATTGTACTTTGTAGGACTTTGCAGGTGTTCAAAGTTTGACTAATGTGGCGTCAAAGAGTTTTTTTTTGTCCTTAACTTTGCCTCAACTGTGTGTTTTCTACCCTCTTCAATGGGATGATGAATTATGTAAAAATGTAGTGTATCTCATATACAATATTAATAATATGGGAAATTCAACGTGTGGTTATTCTTGCAAGCTTTTTTTGCTTATAATGTCTTGAAGTGCTTGTTTAGGAAGCTTGGTTTCCTTTTTTTCATTTTCCTGTACCTCGTCCCTCCATCGTTTCTATACTTATGTCCCCCTTCAAAGAAAGCAGGGCGACGGGCTCTCTTCTGCCCCATTTGATAGTGAGCAGGAGTAAATTTTTATTCCATGATGTTTTGCAGTAAACGGAAAGAAAACGAACGAAGGAGAATATGGTGAGGGTTGAAGAAGAAATGACTATCCTTTACGGGGAAAATTCGCAGTCTTTAAAATACCTGTCCTTTTTACAATTTCATTCTCTGTCTCCTACATATTTCTTTCTAACGTTAAGAAATGATAACTTACTTCGATGTAGCCTAGTGACAGATGTGGATGTATATTATTTTCTTATCGAGAATTATATATTAACCAGAACATGTGCTGTTAATAAAAAACCGCTTTTTTTTTTAAATATTATCCAAAGAAATATAATGTTTATATACGTTCATTAGAGGGAAAAACTTTATTTTTATTTTTAACACTGAATGTTCCGTCGAAACCACTTAAATAGAATAAATTCTTACATTGGTTTACGTTCATTACGAAATACTTTATGCTTCTAGAACAGCAAGCTTTAACTAAGATTAATAAGTGAGTAATATTTATGCAAAGAATCTCTGTGCCAGTGTCCTAATCGGTATGTGATTGCACTTAAACTCGCGATTTCTGTACATGAAAAGAATTATCTACCTGTATCATTTTCAAGTGAATCGCTCTTAAAAAAATGCAGCAATGCATGTCATTGATAATTCGTTATCCTTAACATCGTCTAAGATATTATCATTCCACATAGAAGTAAATTTTTTTCCAATATTTATTGATTATAGAAACTTCTTAGAGAAAAATCGGATTAAGCTTAAAACTTGGAAATGAAAAACTCCTATCTTATTATAAGGAAGGTAATTTTCAATGATATAGGGTCAAAATGCATTTCAAAGGGACATCTGTTATGTCAGCAAAACTATTATGTAAATATTAACTGATTTAAACTAGCATCTTGTACCTTAACTATTAAAATAATGAGTAATATATATTGAGAGACTAACTACGCATATATATATATATATATATATATATATATATATATATATATATATATATATATATATATATTGTATATATATATATATATATATATATATATATATATATATACAGTATATATACATATATATATATATATATATATATATATATATATATATATAGTATATATATATATATATATATATATATGTATATATATATATATAGTATATATATATATATACAATGTATATATATATGTATATATATATATATATATATATATATATATATATATATATATATATATATACATATATATGTATCTATGTATGTATGTATGTATATACATATAAATACATATATATATATATATATATATATATATATATATATATATATATATATATATATATACTAAAGTATGACATAATTACGTGAAACATAGTTAAATGGCCCATTTGTAAATATTATATTACTTATAATTATCGCACAAGACTCAAAACAATTACGGAGTTTCTTTCGGTCTATAATTCTGTTGACTTATTACGATACAATGCATATTTAAAGAAATGTAGTTTTTAATTAAAATAATTAATAATGAATCGATTATTTATTTATGCATACCTTATAATTTTGGTAATGGATTAATATGGTAAATATTATACAAATTCCCTTTATTAAGTTCTTTTGAATAATGTCTTGATTAGTGATAGTGCAAAAATTTCTTTTATTAAATCATAAAATTCATCGTGTCTTTGAGCCTTAGAAAGTGCCTGAATTCTACGGTGCTTGATGTGGATTCCTGTTTTGTGACGGTTAATATGTGATCAAGACCGGGTGTTTTTTTTTTTTCTTTTACCTCCCCGGAGGTTGTTTGGGCAGAAACCTTTGAAAGGCAACTAATACCAAGGTGCTATTACTTCTGTTGTGGAAGAGACAAAAAAAAATCCTATTACTTCTGTTATGGAAGAGAAAAAAATCCATTACTTCTGTTGTGGGAGAGACAAAAAAAAATCCTATTACTTCTGTTGTGGAAGAGATAAAAAAAGTCCTATTCTTTTGTGCAAGAGAAAAAAAAATCCAGTCCAAGTTATTTTTTTGTGTAAACAAGATCCCTGTTATCCCACGGATTTAAAAAAAATGTTCTTAATCTGTAGAACTTAACAAATGGCCGAACGAAAAACAAATGTTATAAAAAAACTGAAAACCTAATTCTTTCTCATTCATTATCCAGTCGCATTTATTTTGGAACTTCATATCAAAAGAGTATTTGTAGGAAACAACAACAAGCTGCCCCTCTTCATTTATTTTTACCCTTCAGCCTATTTGTCTCTTCTGTATCAGACGCAGTGTCATCACCAACTGAATAGTCGTGTTTGTCAAGAAGCATTGGACCGAGCTAAAATAGAATGTAAATATCGAGTACATTGTTTTTTAATATAAATTCTAATAAAAGTAATATCACATGTCATGACGACTTTTACTTACCTAGTGTGAATATATTTTGCTTAGTACCTACTTCTATTATATAGTCATTGTACCTGCATTATAAGTACATTAATTTTCCTATTATTCGTAAAGGTTCTTTTAATAACAATGAGATGTTTAAGGATGAAACTGAAGAGATGAAAACGCAAGATAATTTTCAATGTCTGAGCTCTGTGAATAAAAAAAAAAAAATTGGAAGATCTTCATCTTTGGATTAAAAATTATATGGGATAAGATTACAAAGATTAAAGACAGCAGCAATTCATACAAATAAGTGAAAATGAATGGTGTATCTAGATGTGTTGACGATGTGTGTTAAACAAATGAGAGCCAGGTTCTGAATTACAAGTAAAAAACATTCAAGATACTATGTATAGTTCATGGCCTTATAAATTATCAGAATATATTATAATGGATATAATGAATTATTATCAAATAAACCTCTACCTCGCACTGGGATTATGGGTTGTCGTCATTATTATAAATGATATTATTATTCCTAATGTGCATGCATTTTTACGGAAGGCGCCATGAGCCAATAATTGCTCAATTATAAGATGGAGCCAAAAAGACCTAAACATACATACAGTATATATAACTGACAACAATTAACGACAACTGGAACCGAGACCACGTCATTATTGATAAGCGCAATAAGGCAAATTTAATAAATGTTAGGCCCAAAGAAATAAAGAAGGAAAGTCTGGTTAAGTGTTCAAGAAAGTGAACTTTAACTCAAGACTGTGGAAGGGTATGATAGAGGTTATAGCACAGCTCAGGATTTGAATACAGCTGTTCTATGGTCCCTAACCGGCTCAAAAAACTTAATGTACGTGACACTGAAGATGACCAAAGCACATAGGTCAATCAATCCAGTGATTATGCTGACTAATCTATCAGATGAGATATCTTAGAGTACCTATAGGAAATCATTATTGAATTTCAAAAGGATGTGTAGATTTCACAATATAAAGAAACTAAAGGATTTTAATGAGAAAATTCTACAGTACAATTGGCCTCACTTTGTGGTTTAACGCAAAAGACCTTGAAATAAATTAACTTCTTTACCTAGTAATAAACTGAAATAAAGGACAAATTTACATACTTCATTTAAAAAGCCATAGCAAAACAAAAATTTTTTCGTAACTTTCTTTTTATTAAGATACAAAAACTGAGTATACAGGACTATAAGTCATGTAACAAATTATCATTAAAATATCTTATATATAATATATGTATATATATTATTATATATATATATATATATATATATATATATATATATATATATATATATATATATATATATATATATATATATATATATATATATATACACACACACACACACAATCAATATATCACAGGTTCGGGGTCCTTCTAATAAGCGATATTTCCCTGTACAGTGAAACATTCACATTATTTAGCACATACTCCGACAGAGTAGATTCGTTGAGTTCGAACGCAGCTAAATGAAATCCAAGATCTTCCAGGCTTTCGAACACGTCAGTTGCTTGTAGTGCGTTGTAGTATGTGGTTTCTAGATCGTCTCCAGTGGTTAGGAAATCCAGATGGACTTCCAGTAATATCTGGCGAACATTGTTCAGTAAATTCCGACTTTCAGGAGAACTGAGGATCTGAGAGAACACTTTCCATTCAGATCCCTCTATATCCATTTTCAGCAGGTGAACATCCGGGTAGTCTAACAACTCGATGATTGACTGGTATTTCCTATAAGACATTTGGTGCTGTTCGGTCCTTTGGTGCCGAAGGTCAGTGAAATTCTGAACGAACTCGTGATCTCTAGCGTCTAGGCCTAGACGGATGGCCTGGATGTTGCCCGGTTGAACTGTATTGGTCAAATTGATGCTCGTTGGGTCGAAGGCTGTCACCCGGCAGCCGTACTGGACGAGAGCCTTTTCGAAACTCATGTCGTACCCGATGCCAAAGCTCAGAGCGTGGCACGAGTTGGGCACGGGGCGCACGTCTGCATCAAGACAGAGGAGCTTGCCTCCGTCTACGATGCATTTGTGACAGTCATCACACGTCACCAGCCCGCCAAACCTCGCCATTCGGCGGCAGCGACTCCTGACGGTGCTGACGTGACGTTGAAGCTTCTCTACGGCGGAGGCAAAGTCTTCCAGCTGTAGATACTCGCCCTCTACAGGGGCTTTTGGGTTCCCTCCTGCAGTGGGATGGGTCGTCCTGACACTGACGAGCCGCAGTAAAAAAAAATTGACAATGAGGAAAACGAACACAAAAACACTTCTCTTTCTTATGGATCTTCCGCAGGCGACCAGAGGCCTTATGATGGCTACTTGAGACATACTCTTCGACAGCATCATGGGAGATGATCTGAAAAGCGCATCACGTCATATTGCGATGGAGATTCCGATTGCTTTTCTAAGCAAACATATTCTGAAAATTTCATCTCCGAGACACGTCATATAGAAAATATTAGAATGAACGACATACTCGATTGTCTTTCACATTGACAGTAAAGACCGCATCATCAGATGTAAAAATCGTTATTCCAGAGAATTCATCACAGGTCCACCACCTTGCTTAAACATTTCAGCTACACTGCCAGAGGCTAAACACCATTAATCTTTGAAAACATTAACCAGACACATGAATTCTCGACGTTTTGCAGAGCTAGTTGGAAGTCAAAATTCCCGCACAGAGTATCTAGCGAAAGAAATGATCACCAAACTATAGTAGATATCTGGTCCCACTGAGCTCATGAGCAGAATGAGCGACGTGTCTGATCATAAGTGATGTCGTGTTTATGAGACAGGAAAAATGGAACCAAATTCATTTTTCCTTGACGTCACTAGAGGGAAAGCTTGGAAATATGAGTGCGAGTAAAAGAGGCCCATAGAGTCTGAAAGAAGAAGCAAACACGCAAACGCTCACACACACACACACACACACACACACATACACACACGACACGTGTGTATATATATATATATATATATATATATATATATATATATATATATATATAAAAGTCTATATATATATATATATATATGCACATATATACATAAATATAAATATAATATATATATATATATATATATATATATATTTATATATATATATGTATATATATGTCTTATATATACATAAATATAAATAAATATATATATATATATATATATATATATATATATATATATATATATATATATATTTATATTTATGTATATATGTTTATATATATGTATATATTTAGATATATATGTATATATATATATATATATATATATATATATATATATATATATATATATGTATATATATATATTTATGCATATATATACATATATACAAATATATATATATACTATTATATATATGTAATCTGGAATTTCTTACATGTAAAAGGACTCACACACAAGCAAATATACACAATATACACACACAAACACACACACACACACGTGCAGCACACAAACAAAAAGTTGCAATACCTTTAAATGCTTCACATTAGTACAAATATCAAGAACAGCAGTATTGCCCTCTGATAATAATAACGTTGGATGGAGAGTAAAAAGAAGAAATAAAAGTGATGCTGCCATTAAAGTTCTTAATATGAAATACCTGTTTATTGATGCGTAGAATAACTAAACTAATTTGTACAAGGTTATTCTGCTAATAACAGGGACATGACACTTGAGGATGTATTTGACTCATAAAATGCCACAACCATTACAACCTAATATAGACTAATTATGAAAGCTATCATAGAAACCAGTTTAGATTAATTTGTCGACCGTCAATCGTCCGAATTCTAAAGCTATGAATTTTATAACATGTAAAACTGATTTGTAGGTCTAGAATATAAGCTATGCAGTGCATTAAAAAAAAAGATTAAACTTATTTTTCATTATTTAAATGATGACCGTCTGCCCAATTTAGTCACGGGTAAATCAGGTGGCGTTGGTCAGAAAATGTTGACAGTTGTTGACTGCTGGTTACTTGAAGTTTACGAGGGATCTGTTTGATACTAGTCAGTCATAGTTCATGAGTAAATAAAAATTGAACCGAACTATTTTAGCTACACGAAGCTCACGGTCGAAGCATGTGGTGATGTTATGAGTTCACAAGTGAGTCACTGTAAATTACATGGCGCTAATCTGTGAGTTGATAGGAGAAACGTGATGCCAGTCACTCATAAATTCATGGGTGAATCACGAGATGCTAACCACGCTGAACACTTAAGCTTAGAGTAGAACTGACGGATTCTGAGAGCTCAAACTTAGCGTTAGAAATAGACTTATCATTATTCTAACTGTTTTCCGGATGGATAGTGCCAAATTGAAATAAAAAAAAAATATATAAATAATTTCAATTTCATAAATTGCATTTGGAGACAAGAAGGTAATAGGATCTTGTAAAGAACAGAACCAGGGAATAGCAATAGGAGTGTCTTTGGAAGCAGAATATGTAGTGTATGACTATATTGTTTAACCAACTCTCCTTCACAGAAGTGAAGTTTTGTTGCTGTGTGTGAATGAGAGAGAGAGAAAAAAAGACAGAAAATGTTAAGATCAACTGTCTACGTAGTAGATGGCGAACAAGCTGGATTGAAGAGGTGAGCAATGATGATACAAATACAATGTGATGAAAAAGAAGTATGCATAAGTGAAAAGAATTACTGGAGTATTTTGATGTGGTTTGGCCTTAAAGAGAGAGTGGAGGGTCAGAAGTCACTATACATAACATGGCTTACTAAGGGAAGGGTTCCTGTTTTATAGCAGAATGAAATTAGAGCAACTGGATAGAATATGAATGCTGACTTTTTGCAGAACGCTGGAAATTCTGCATCAACATAAACTTACAGAGGAGAAATAAATAGGAACTTGCTTACTATACAAAGTCACAAATACTGTTTTAGGAACTTGGAGATAGCATAACATTCTGACTGGAAAATAAAGGTACCTCAATGCTGATGACATCGGAACGAAGAACGATTTTACTTACTATCGAATAAAAGTTCTGAGGCATAAGAATTTGATATCACCATCAATTTAGGCATAAGAAACCTTACAAGCAATATCAAGTGAGCATTACATGATATATTCTTAGGTAGATTTGAAGGAAAGCTTGGAATTGAAGCTTTCACTTACTTTTACAAAGTGCCCAGAGCCATTAAGAACTGTCAAAAGAGCATTCTGTAAAGTACAGAGTAGAGGTTTCGTCCAAGTCAAACTAATCAATATTCTTGCTCTGACAAGTGTTTATCCTCATATTCAACTGATTGCATCACTATAAGTCCAGTTCCCCATTAAGAAAGCAAGCTACTCCACTATGCAGCAGTTTGACAGTAAAAACTGAGAACAATAAAGTGTTCAGCTGTGGAGCATCAGCATGCAATTTTTAGTCCCTGATCTTTAAAAATCTTGAGAGGGAAATCATGCAATTACCATCTTACAAGAAGTTTCGAAATTTATTACCGAAAATCTGGTGGGTAATTAATAATAAAAAAAGGTATTAAATTCGATTTAAACAAAAACTTATCAAGGACGAAAATATAATAATCTAAAAGAGCATCACAAATGCCTAATTTCTAGTTTGAATACTAAGCATAAAGATGCAATAATTTAGATGAATGTACATATCTTCTTATCTATCCTCAAAAACAGCAAAATGAAGGCGAGAGTCCTAAAATTATGTGATATACCTTCAACTACCCTTTTATGAGCTGGTTCAGCATGGCTTTACACACTTAATATACTTTATGGTAGAGAAAATCGATAAATTTGAGCATAGTCTTAATAGCGACATCCCAACTTTTTCGACAGCGTATATGGAAAACCAATCTGGAGATACCTGTTGTTGGGACTCTGCGCTTGTCTCTCTTAGTAATCTATTTTGAAATCTTTGTTAGAGATCACCATAAACACCCCGCATCCACGGCACCAAAAACTCGTCGAAATGCCACTTGCGGCATGCAGTGACTATCTGGGCCTAGCTGGTGCAGTCTGATGGGTATTGCATATGCTAAATGAGGTTCACAGCGCGTTACTCAGATGAGTTTGCCATGGTGTCAGAGAACAACCTTTATTAGTAGACCATGGTAACATCATTCAACAGCTCTTACCCTCAAACTGATTCCCTATCTCCAATGTGGAAGTTAATGAGGATATCCCTTGTTGCTGATAAGGGTATTGATTCAAGCAGAGGTAATACGGGTTTCTCTAGTAATACTAATTTATAGAGCACTTATTCTTTCTATTAATTTTCTAATCACAGTCATATTTCATAAGCAATAATTTTCCCATCGCTTTTACCAGTACCATCTCCTCTCCATAATCGGTAATTCACCCTGCTAACTTTTGCAAATCTCTCACTACAGCTATAGGTTCGTTCTTAATGGAACGTTTGTGTAGAACCATACTAATCAGTATCGAATCTTCCATCTGTTATGACATTGAGCTAAAAACTCTTCTTGATTTTGCTTTTATTCTCATATTTTGACATATGTAACCAAACTTCACCTGCGTTTGTTTCCTTATCTTATTACCTGGCTCCTTTACATACTAGGCCTATGTCCACTATTAAAGAGACCTGAACTAGTAAGACTGCACTGAATAAAATGGTTAAAAATGCTCTGTACCAACAAACAAGTATAGCAATGTGTTCTCAATATCAAACAATGCCATTAAGAGAGTCGATAGAGAGCACGTAGACCATTATTAATTAGTTACAAATAGCGATCAATAATTAGGGTGAATGTCCAGAAGAACTCCGCATGCATAAAGTACCAAAATAAAAAGTAAAATGTAATATTTTTCATATTTAAAGCGTTTTAGACCACTTCTTATGATGAGGAAACACAATTTTGCCATATTAGCTATGGAGGGGTTGGGGACAGGTATTGTCTAACCTTATGTCAAAAATCGAAAATCATTCGATGGGGAACTAGTTTTCTGGAGAACCATTACACTCTTCCTGAGAAACATTACAGTAAAAAACCTCATTTTCGAACCAACTCCCTACTGGATGGCAAACAAACGACTTAGAAAATTTTTGAGGATGCCGATTAGATAATCATTAATATCTCGGATATGGTGAATCTCCTCAAAAAGTGTTCAGAGACAAAGTTTTATTATTTTATATTGTGAAAATTATAGTGTGACCTATTTTCTTATATCTCACCGCGGAGTTGTTCTGGACATTGACCATAATTAGTTCTTAGCATGTCTCTAAATGTATTTAAAATATGAATAGACTATCATAGAAATGAAAAACCATTAATGAAAACATTTTCGAAGCTAAAATCAAACGCAGGATTCAAGTCATACGAAGTGATATTCACTTAGTGAGGTTTACGTTTTTTTTACGTTTTCTTTGAATAAACACACTCTCTTTTATAGAAAACAAGTCTAAAGGTATTATGGGTAACTTATTTATATCTATGGCGTATTTAGTTGAATAAAATAAGGTATTTTTATTTTCATTTTTGTTTCAGCGACTTTACAAACTGAAAAAGCTTTAATGCTCGACGTAAATCTTTATTTTTTTGCTTTATAAATCTACTGGAAAAATCTTGACCATGGCAATTATTTTTTTTCTTATTTCCTGTGACGATTTTGGAGCCCCGTGAAAATTTTACGACTTCCTGCAGTCATTTTACAATTAACTATAATATACTTTCTTATTAAGGTATAAATTATAGAATGATTACCTCTTGAATTTTATAAGAGGACTAAAGGCAGGAGAGACTTCCAAAAGGTAGTATGGCGGATTTTGCATTATTTCTCATGAGATCGTATTTTGGCACCATCAATACGCTCCAGTTAATTTATTCTTTCGGTGCTACGAAAAGTTAATGGTAAGTATTCTGTCCCAGGCACGGTCCACCGAGCTCCCTTCTGTCCTGCTATAATGCAGTATATGGACAGGATATTAAAAGCCATAATATTGCCCATTACATGTATGCTCGTATTATCAAAATCGTAATTATTAACATTTATATTTCTTGGAAAAGTCTTACATTTATATCCTCTCGTTTTATTTTTTAAATTTCTAATGACTGATCTCCTCTTTATGTATTTCATATTTCTTTCTGTTACTTCTTTCAAATGAACACCATATTCTTTGCAAGCTTAAATCTCACGTCAATGGCCCCTGTGAGCTTATTCCAATTGAATAGGGTTCACCCTCTGAATGATTATAATAATAATAATTCTAATTTCCTCCTTTCTGATTTTCAGTTGTTGAATGATTCACTCAGTACTACAGTCTTGCTTTAGTTAAACAATTATTTAAAATTTTTTCTTACTAGACAATTCTCTGTTCTGTATTAGTAGTTCTTTTCTTGTAAAAGTATTTCTCGATAATCCAGTTCTTAGCCCTGGAAAAACATCTTATATACTTCTAGTTTTGACACTGTTTTATTTCAACGTCGATACGAAAGGAAGGCAGTGCGCAATCTTGTTAGACCCTGTACTTATGACTGCCTGAGTAGGAGTATAATTGAAGGTAAACGGTTGACTTATGTGGGAAAATAACCTTCTGTGGGTAAAGGTAGGGTCACTGTCATCATCACTGCCTCAAATGCCTAAAGCAAAGAGCATCTGTCAAATTCTTTAACTCATGTCTTCCTGTGCTTCATCTTCCACAGATATCCACTCTTCTCCAGCTTCCTTCTAAAAAGTCCCATCCGAGTAAATCTGGATTTTGCAACACTTCTAATGCTCTCAGGAGCTCATGAGGTTAGGCTAACTTAACCTAATTTGGAAGGGAGATATAGTGTCACCAAATTAAATGCAGTTCCTTAATATGAATCCAGGGATTAATGGTTTTCTTAAGTTAGCCTTGCAAAGACCATTCTTGATGTATTACATGTCACTGGCTTTCGAAGTATAGTAATCCAAACTTACCGTACTCCTTTTTACCTGTGATCAATTACTTTATACTTGGTTTCCATTTTATTTCAACAATTTCTCGGTTTTGTATTTAAACTTAGACGTACTATTTACTAAGCATCTATATCAATAAAACGAAATGGATGGGGCAAATAAGTATTTGTTTTAGTCTCTTAATTTTGCATTTCAGCTATAATCAAGTATATAGATTTTCAATCTTATTTCTCAGTCCCTGTCTACACAATGCCCTTAGTGAATAAATAAAACTAGCATTTTATATGTTTAGCTTAAGTGACACTACCTAACCTCCAGTAGAGTTGCTAAAGCATTGCTGCCAAAGAAGTATGGACATGTTAGGATAATGATGAACCTCATTCGTAAACAGATGACCTGTCACTAATGAACAAGGGGTCCTTGGGAGACGAAATATTTTTTAGACAATGGAGAACATTTCCGGTCGGTGAACAATTCCAGCAACTTTTACGATCCAAAAAGATGTCGCCAATAGAACGACACATTTCTTCCTGTTTTCCAAAACATAAAAGTTTATAAAATGTCAAAGGTTGTGTGGTTAATAGCAATCTGTCAGTCATACTGAGGGAATGAACAAACTACATAGTATAAAGGACTACAATAAATGTAGAATAGACTACAATAAAAGACAAGGGATTGTTAAATAACTCGTCGAGAAACAGGAGGACAGTGACCAGTATAGTACCCGAAGAAAAACTGAGAAGTCACCTTAGAGAAGAGATAGAAATTTTTTTAACGCTGTTCATAGGGAGAAATAGAAGAATTCTGAGATGTCAAAACACTCAGTAAACTGGCTATAGCACCCAATTGCGTTTTTCATAATATAGCTATTAAGTCACTGATCCTCCCTATTGGATCAATGTACTAAACTAACCTTTTCTACAGAGAGACAAATGTTCTAAAGAGTTTCAAGATCCTAAGATTTTTTTTGGTCCCCTGATGGTGTATCCCAAAATGGAAACACTTTACTAGTCTCATATCAAACCTCTTTATATAGATATTTTTGGCGAAGCAACGTCTGTGTGCTTCTTTCCAAACCAAAAGATGTTTTTCAAGGATTCATCCTATAACTAATTTTGCTTTGTATATTATCTGCAATCCCTTTTGAATTTTCCTCACACGAGATATAGGTAACTAGTTAAGAAAGAGAAAAGCTTTTTTTCTCCTTAAGAAATGCTACCTGATATATTCATTTTTTAAAAAGTATTGTACAATGATGTGAAGATGTCACTGATTTATACCTCACCAAGGACATTCTGGGTGATCTTCGAATCTGTAAAGGACAATGTTATCATTAGTTTAAAAATGAATTTTTTTTAATAAAAAAAATTTTTGTATAAAAAATTAGAAATAAAAAAAATCCTGAGTTTGTGAATTTTTTTTTTAATAATTAAGAAACGCTTTTAGTAGGCGTGAAAAAATAATTTGTCCTTTGTAAGAATAGGGTCTTGTTAGTCCAAAATGGTGATTTGCAATTTAGGTGTTTGTAATGAATAAAGTATACATTCCTTTTGTTTACACCATGGCCACTTTCTGGAGGCGATTCAGTTGCTGCATCCCACTTCATATATTCATGAATAGTTCGAACACCCAATACTCAGTAATTAATAATTTATCGTCATTTAATAATTAATCGTTATTCTTTAACAGCCACCAACTTCCATGTGCAGATATAGTTATAGATATACTTTTGAATGTGTCTATCCAATTATGTATGGATACAAATACATTTAAAAATATACCTATATATTTTAAAATATATTTGAACCCATACATAACTGGATTTGTTTCTCCATTAATAATAATAATAATAATAATAATAATAATAATAATAATAATAATAATAATAATAATAAATAATTCAATCATAACCCCAAGTTATGTTTCGAAACTATGAAAGAGATGACCCGAGGAATTGTAATTACGAGTGAAAAGTGAATCAAGGCAATTTAGCTCTGAAAATACTAAAAGAATGAAATAAAATCAAGTCCTATTGTAAGAATAAAAAGAAGTGTAGCAAACACGTAAGGCTGGCACAGCTTCTCAAGTAGAATAATTACTAAAAATTCCCATCTGATATAATTTTGGAAATTCCACCATGGCCAGACGAAGAATTTAAACAAAATTCCGGTGGATGGGATGCATAGTTTAGTTCCCTTGGTAAAACCGATTTAAGAACTAGTTGATGCCTGTGGTAAGCTGTATTTGCCGCTGGTTCTCAGTTTATATATATATATATATATATATATATATATATATATATATATATATATATATATATATATATATATATATATATATATATATATATATATATATACACACGTGTAGATTGGCCTGACTTCTGTGCAGTACCAGTTTATATATACTCCTTCACTGCCAGACTTGAAAATTATCTAGCATGATATTTCCTCAAAGGTCATCAAAGAATACCTTTCCCATGGTCATCTTACCCTGGTAAGATTGCAAAGGTCCTCCCATCTTCCCCTCTGTCTAGAGACTTCAGAGCTGCCATTTCGACCTCAGAGAGGGTGAAGTTCCAGACCTGGAAGACAAATAGGAAGAATTAGACTATGAGACAAAAGAGGGGGGGAAATAGAACTGCGATTAAAGGGAAATTTAGGTAACTGTACTCGCAAAGTGGAAATGATATATCGTAGTTTTTCGGAGGCGATGAGCAGCCGACAGGAACATAAAATTGAGCAAAATGTGACGGGACGGGCGCATATATAAATACAACGAAAAGCGTAGGATGGAGACATGATTTGAATAAAACTGCAACTTGGGCTTAGTTATACCAAATTTTCTCCACATTCAATTACATAAATTTAATAAGATCATAAAAGGGAAAAAATCAGGGGGAAAAATTTTTAGCTTCCAGGATTAGTGGGTAATGTACGATAGATTAAATTTGTACCAAGACGGTATGAAATAGTACTAACGGTCGAATGATGCTGATTTCGGCGACTTACATTCTTCATCCATTACCTTTTAGACAAGAAAAAGTTGACACTATTCACTTACGGTTTTCTGTATATATTCCGACACATCTCGGAATAACATTTCTTGCTTAAACGACAATATTTCTGAAGATATAATTTCTCGAATATTATGGGGTTATTTCTTAAGCGAGTTCATGCCTGACCTACTAAACCTCGTCTGTGCAGAGACCTTTACTGATTCAGTGGCTGTGTAACTGTCCCTTTAAGGTTGGTTTTTTGGATTCCCACACAGGGCCATAATACCCAAAAGATCAAGAGCCTGAGGAAAGAGGTCAAGAACGACATTGTTCTCCTCACTGCTGCCAAACTATTTCCAACCCCTCTCTCTCTACTCCCCAAGTCTCAAATGACAGAGGACCCTCTTGGTAGTAATGACCCACAGCCTTCGACCAGCAATAATAAATAGACAAACAAAAAACGAGAGGAAAGGAATCCTTGAAATCCTTCACAACTTACGTCCCCGTTAGTCTGAATCCTTTGGGGATTAGCAGACTTCGGAATAACGACGATATCTTGTTGCACAAAGAACCGGAGTAAGACCTGTGCCGTTGTCACTCTGTGTCTCTCTGCCACTAGGGCAACAACGGGGTCCTCTAGCAAATTGGGTACTGGACGTTTGGCACTGTAGGGAGAGAGAGAGAGAATACATTTTTGGAGAGAGGAAATATAATTAAATGAACAGAGATAGATGTTAGACAGGCAAAGAGAAGATTTTTAAAGACAGGTAGTTAGGTAGAGAATTTACATAGAGAGAGAGAGAGAGAGAGAGAGAGAGAGAGAGAGAGAGAGAGAGAGAGAGAGAGAGAGAGAGAGAGAGAGCAAGGAAACATGGATTTGGTATGTATACCTTTTTCAAAAAAAGAAAAAAAACAAAAAGGCCAACGTACTGCATATATGAAACAAGAAAAAGAATCTTACAGCAGTAAAAGAAAAAATGAATTTGCACCAGCTTCTGTGTAGTACCTCATCACATTCTTGGCCGTAACTCACTGTTGACTCTTGAAAAATGGATTCAAATACCTTTCCTTTTCTTGCAAGGTTAATAAGTGATTGCATTGAAAGGATTATACTTTACAAGAAAGCACAAATAAGTGAGATGCTTCTTTAACAAGGTAAACAAAAAATTAAGGGTTATTTCTAAAAAGGGTAGGAATGGCAAAGCTCCTGAAAAATACTTTTAACTTTGACAGCGAGTAAAGCAAATGCAAAATGGGGAAACGGTGAGACAGAGAAATAGGTAAGTGTTGTAAATGTTATGTAAATGGGTAGTAAAAATGGCATAAGTAAAATGACGATACGAAAGAGAAAAAAAAAAAACTAGTAAGACAGAAAAAAATAATGAGAAGAGAATTATTTGGATTATTTTCACTCTGAGAACCAGGACCTGACAGCATATGGTATCCTTTTCTTGTTTATGTTTTCTTCTGGTCTAATGCCTTCTGTAATCCAATAATTGGTATGAACGCCAGAATCACGTTTGAAGGGGAGTGGAATTTCACCGACGAAAGCTAACCATTCATTTTATTTATAGCGTGCAGACATGAGGCAAGAAACAAAAAAGTCATAAACTTGACTTTTGAGCTCTTTAATATTGTCGACAGTCCATCTGCCCTGGTGAGCTAATCTAGTTACAAATGAGATTGTAAGAACCTTCGCTCTTTTTTTTTGATACCTTAATGCTATTATCTAAATATCTACAGCTGATATCACTGAGGCTGCTATCTTTCTTCTGATTGGCTGATGCACTTAAATTCAAACTCTGGTGGGTGGTGACCAGCATAAGCTGCAACCGATCCCGATAA
Source organism: Macrobrachium rosenbergii (assembly GCF_040412425.1). Lineage (NCBI taxonomy): Eukaryota > Metazoa > Arthropoda > Malacostraca > Decapoda > Palaemonidae > Macrobrachium > Macrobrachium rosenbergii. The sequence goes on from NC_089789.1 coordinate 31,804,026, forward strand.
GCTAATCAGTGATACCAGATGTATACCGTCAACTGTTAAAAAAAAAATAGTAAACAGGAAAACAGACCGTATAACAGAAATTATTAGTGGTATTCAAATTTATCTCAGAAAGACTGCCATATCAATAAAACACTTGAAGGATTAGAGATTAGCAATATGTACTACACTGATGGGCCGTGATCCATTGCCTTACTTCTTGTAACCTACAGAACTGTTAATAAGAGGTAGCATTTGCATATTTGTTTTTTTTATTTATTTGTTTGTTATTCATTCTAATTTGTTTGTCACAGTTTTAACATATATTATTATTATTATTATTATTATTATTATTATTATTATTATTATTATTATTATTATTATTATTATTATTAATAATAATAAGATGAACCCTATTCATATGAAACAAGCCTACGGGGCCCATTGACTTGAAATTCAAGCTTCCAAAAGAATATAGTGTTTGTTAGGAAGTAAGAGAAGGTAAAGGGAAATTCAGAAAGAAGAGATCTCATAATAAAAATTAATATATCAATAAACAGATAAAAAGTTTTAAAATGCAAGGCGAATGGCATTAGGGAAGTAACGCGCTGCATCTTTGCTTGAACATAAACATTCTATTTATTGATTTTGGAAGCCAGTTTTCAAATTTACGATTATCTGGGCTTGTTACATTGAATAATAATAATAATAATAATAATAATAATAATAATAATAATAATAATAATAATAATAATAATAATAATAGAGTCTTACATGGCATTATACGAAGCAGGCCTGCCTGGTGAAGCGAAGGGTGAGTAGGCCGTTAGCACAATATTCCTGGATTTACAAAACTCTTGCATTGGAAACTGCTGGAACTGAGCATGCATCTCCACCTGTTTTGAGAAAGAAGTTCAGGTTAATGAAGTATGAGAAAACCAAATTTGACCAGCAAGAGTATATAATATTTGGGTCTAGTTTCACATAAAGTTTTATCTTGAGTTATTCTGAAAGTGCTACTGAGTGCTACTTTCATTTATTCTTGTTAATTAGAGGAAAATCTAGGGTGAGGCTTTCAATTTATTGTTAATAATGCAATGTTCATAAATGTAACAGAACTCTAATTTTGGAGAGAGAGAGAGAGAGAGAGAGAGAGAGAGAGAGAGAGAGAGAGAGAGAGAGAGAGAGAGAGAGAGATTTTCCTAGCCAACTCTGGTTGCATTCGATAAGCTTAACAAAATAAGAGAAATTATCAGCAGACAAAACAAAGTCACATATATGAGCCAAGAACAGAACAAATATGGATTATGAATTATTGTTTCTGTCAAGTAGAGACATGAGTAGGCACGTAAAAGCTATTTCTTTATTTTTATATTTTCGTTGAAAGCCAGTTGTAGTTTATGGCCTGATTTCAAAATCAAGGATGGTTAAATAACTAAATAACTTCAGCGAAATTTTTGGCATTTAAAATATAAATGAACGTATCGTGATTTTACTAATGCCCTTATTATAAAAAAATATATATATATTTCCAATCGAAATTAGCAAGAGTAGCAGACTTTTATACATTAAAAATTAGTAAAAAGATAACCGAAAATGGAATAGACCATGAGTTGTTATATGACTGCTGAATAAGTAATCCGAAAATGACAAGTTCTATAGCATTTTAACTGGAACTGACGCATGATAAACTCATATAAGTTGAATACGGTTAGACTGAAGATGTGTCAAACTTTCAAAATCTTAAACATTCTTCAGAAGGAAGAAATGAAAAGAGAAGAATAGCTGATAACAAAGATGCTAAAATGAATCACATTCCATTTGCCCTATTCAGAGATACAATTTCAGTCTGCAATGGGAGCATCGTACAAGTCTGTGAGAGACTGGAATGATAAAAGAAATTTAAATACAAAAAGTTGCCATACTTACCTGGTGAACTGCAGGCTGTATGCGCGCGTTAGCGCATATTTTTCTCATTTGTCTGATGTTGAAGTTTGATAGGCCGATTGATTTCGTGAGGCCCTTGTCAACCATTCTTTCCATTTCCTTTCAGTCGCATCATAAGGGCAAAGAGAAAGATATAGTTACTTAATGATAACAACAACAAAAAATATATTAATGACAACAGGAAGAGCAAGAATTTTAATTGGAGAAATAGTGCCATACTAATAGTCCCTCACATTGAATAATGAAACATTAGTTGGTTTTATTTACTGAGCTGAAGTGAGCACTTCTTGATTTATTCATCTCAGACATTCAATAAAAATGCAATAAGATTTTTCATAAGAAAAGAAGGATAACTTCGGAAAACAAATCTTCCATTGAAAATGATAAGAATTCTTTGATACGGCATTCACATGACAACAAGAACATTTCGGTATTAGGCCAGCATTCTAAACACACCACCAGAAAGAGGGTTAAAAGTGATGATAATAAAAGCTTATAAACAAAGCGATTTCATCATTACATCCCTGAATTTTATTTTGAAATAAACAAGTCACAAGACTTTATGTATCCTAGACAACGTATACTTCAGACATCTTCCCTTCACTCTAAATACAAAGCAAGACATAATTAAGGAAATCCTATTAGACATGAATATCAGATTTCAGTCATACAAACATGTCTAAGCAAATGCAAAGTTACATAAAAAAAAGTTTCATCACTTGGCCTAAATTACGGGAATCCAGACAAACTGAGGCAGAAACACACCTTCCAAATAGCAATGTGATCCGTCGATTCATCTAGAATGGGGAGTCCTTTTTCATTTACTGGGTAGACGTTTGCATAATCTGTGTTCTAGAAAGAGCAACAAAAAGAATGTAGAGTTTTCCTGTTAGTAATGATTAACATTTCCACTGACACGTGCACAGTTTAATACCAGCAAAAACATAAATGAGGTGTAACAAATCTCTTGGGAAAATCTGACTTACAGTAACAATGAAAGAATGGAAAGTATAGTATAACGCAAAGAAGATGGGAAATTGTCGTCTGCTGTCTGAGATTTGGCTAAAGCTTGTGACAAAACCCTTTCATTTTGCAATTAATTTTTGATCTTCCTAACTTTATGGCAACGGTTAGCACTCTCCAGTCTCGTTTAGTGAAAATACATTATCTCTCAACAAAATGCCAAGGTGAGGAATGTAATTATTCTTTATCCAGAATTGTTTTGTAAATGTATTGAAGTCAAGTAGCATTTCTAAGTTGGTCAAAGACGCTAATCATCGTGATTTAACATATTCAGGTATTTTCCACAGATTTTTATACAGAAAGAACGTTCTAGGTTACCGCAGAGATACCTATAAGCATGTATGAACTAAATAACGGTTATTAAGTGTGAAGATAGTTATAAAATTTATCCATAGTCATCAATGATTAGTTTAGGTTTAAGACACTTTTGATATATATGGCCATAGTCGTTTCGTTGAGACGCAAGTCTGAAATTAAACATTTTTAAATCTTTTTAGGCTTCTTTACGAAGATGACCCATGTTTTTTTATATATATTTTCATGAAATACTGTAATGTTTACAGTTTTCTGTGCTAGAAAGGACAATAAAATAAAGGAAGTTATTTTCCAACTACAGGCACCTTGGAATTCCTTTACGTATGCGATGAAATACTCATTACTCACCAATAAACCTTTGTCACACAGAACAAAATTTCGGAGAGTACTGAATAACGGATAATAACGACCAAGATGATTTCCATTCCAGTGAACACTCTTACATGGTACACAAACGGTGCAAAGCCATAAATCCTTTTCTCGAGATTGATAAGGATGTATTATAACCAAATATTAACCCACATGGCGAGCACTGGAGGCCCACAGACAATGGATCACTTTGGCTCCAATCACTCCGTTTCTGTGAAAACTGCCACTAATTTGATCCACAGTTAAAATACATTTCATGTAAGAATCTATGTAGTTTTAGCTACACTGCTGTGTGACGCAGTTTTCAGAGCGAAATACGCGATAAAGCTATGAAAAGGAAAGCCCGGAAATGAGATTGATTTATAAGTGGGGAAAGCCACCCCCCCTCTCTCTCTCTCTCTCTCTCTCTCTCTCTCTCTCTCTCTCTCTCTCTCTCTCTCTCTCTATATATATATATATATATATATATATATATATATATATATATATATATATATATATATATATATATAATATATATAATATATATATATATATACTATATATATATATATATATATATATATATATATATATGTATGTATGTACTTATGTATCTATGTATGTATGTATATACACAGAATAGCATTCAGAAGAGCTGTGCGCTCCTTGGTAAGCTTTCACATCCATTAGAAACTATCTGAATTTACAAAACAGTGTCGTTTAGGGTGATTGCATTTTCATCCGGTTATGATAACCACTTGCTTTCATGTTTTTCCTTGTGTGGGAATACCGCAGCCTTGCTCTCACTGATAAGTAATTTTCTGTTGTCAGAGTACCCATTCTGTTACTATTTTATTACCTACTGTAGACTGATTCCTGCCTCTTATAGTTATATTCGTTAATGATGTAATTCAGTATTTCCTCGTCTGTCACCATTCCGATTTTTAAGAGTCAGGCTTGTGGAGTGATCCCATAATTCACAAGGTTAAAATGATAGATATGCTATTGATATTCTATTTTGTTTTACATTTATCACTTCCCCTCACATGATCATCATTCCCGTTGCCTGCCTATTCCTGTTTGGAATAATGTCCCAGGCAAGGACGCATCCTTTGTTTCCTTACTTAACAGAGCTTGAATCTGAGTCAGTTCGGTAAGTCAAAGACTTGGTTCGCATTTATCAGTCAAAAATCTGGTTTATCTTCATCGAAAAGTGACCTTGTGATGTCTTATCGGCACTCAGTTGTTTGCTTATCATTGCAATCAAGTGAGGTACTAAAAGTTCTCATTTGATAAAAGTAGAAGTGCCCGGTTTGGCACTTTCATTTACCCTAGCCCCATTTGTGTGTGTGTATATATATATATATATATATATATATATATTATACTGTATATATATATATATATATATATATATATATATATATATATATATACATATATATATATATATATATATATATATATATATATATATATATATATATATATATATATATATATATATATATATATATATATATATATTGACAATTTTTACAATACACTTTTTTCTATCCTGAAGTTATCAGCTCAGGTTATCGGTAAGCTTTTGGGATGGTGATGCTAGCCGCGCCCTCTTTATAAACAGGTCCCGACCATCTAAGGAAACTAGCTCCCAGGTAATTAATTCACTGCATGGGTCAAGAAAGCCACAATGGGTTTCGTTAAGAATGATCTCATTCAGCTGCCATTGCCCCAATGACATTCAAGTGTGTGCGCTTGTGTTATCTTCGATCCGTTTATAGATAACCTTTGAATTATGAGTTATCACAACTGATTTTAACTTGCTTCATGATGGTTATCTCGGATGTTTATTACACCAAAGTGAAAAAAAAAACCAAGGTTTCAAATACCATAATCTAATACCTAAACTGCAAACGCAGAGTGAATGTGGAATTCCTCTAAAAATCTTTCATTCAAAAGTTATGCATAACTGAAAAATTTAAAATAATTTTGATTACACAAGGAATAACTAAGAAGCAGTAATTTCCATTCCTGATGTTGTCATAATGAACAAAATATTTCCAACAAAATAAAATGATGTAAAGGAAATTGATTAACTTTACCTTTAGTCCAACAGGTGAATGGATGAGATACAGGTCCACGTAATCTAGCTGCAGTCTCTCCAAAGACATCTTGAGACATTTCTCGATGCCGCTCGCGTGCATTCCGATCATTGGCAACTGTAAGTAACATTATTATTATTATTATTATTATTATTATTATTATTATTATTATTATTATTATTATTATTATTATTATTATTAATGTAGTTTCTCGTTATTTTCGTTAGGGGCTGTACTCTGTTTATTTTATTTTTTTTGTAGGTTAAGGTAAATATCCCGAGCCTATGTCAATGAAGTTGATCGTGATTGGCTGAAACTAATGCAGCTAACCGCCGATCAGAAGCCATAGTTAAAGCTCGTTCGCCAATCAAATCAAGATGGAACCTTTAGTCGCATCAGCTGTGAATGTTTACCGCCAAATCAGACTATGGCTAAGGGTATTTGGAATCCTGGGAATATTTGGTATTCTTTTGGTATTTTTGGAATATTACGTATATGCGAGGTCTTTCGACTCTTTCGTCTGCTAAGTAAAGGACGAAAGAGTCGAAAGGCCTCGCAGCACTCCAGTGTTTCCCTTTCCTTCGTGGATTTTATCTTTATTTATATATTCATCACGTTCCATATTTTCGTGATTCAGTTATGCATATATACTATATATATAGACACACATGCATATATATATATAAATATATATATATATATATATATATATATATATATATATATATATATATTATATATATATACTGTATATATATATATATATATATATATATATATATATATATATATATATATATATATATATATATATATATATATATTATATATATATATATATATATATGTTTATATATATATATATAGTTTAAATTAATATAATACATTTATGGAGTCAAGATCTATAGCTTCCTAAGCTTCTAAATAACGGGTAAACGACCTGACACTGAACAAAATGCAACAATTTTGAATAAAGTAAATCTAAGTAAGATTATAATAAATTTTTACGCTTTTCTCTGAACTTTCATTGTTTTCCAAATAAAGCAGCAAAATCTCAAAAAAAAAAAAAACAAACAAACCTTGGTAACAACGAATATATCGCTCCGACTTTTCCCAGTTTTCTTCAGCCATTTTTTGATTCCTTCCCCAACACCTTCTTCATTCTTGTACTGGAAAGCGGTGTCGATGTGTCGGTAGCCCAGGTCGAGCGCTGTGACGATAACTTCCTTAAGCACATCAATGGGAGACTGAGGAAGGGAGAGAGAATGGTTATGAGACTGAGGAAGAGAATGAGAATGGTTATGAGACTGACGAATTGTTATGAGACTGAGGAAGAGAATGAGAATTGTTATGAGACTGAGGAAGAGAATGAGAATGGTTATGAGACTGAGGAAGAGAATGAGAATTGTTATGAGACTGAGGAAAAGAATGAGAATTGTTATGAGACTGAGGAAAAGAATGAGAATTGTTATGAGACTGAGGAAAAGAATGAGAATTGTTATGAGACTGGGGAAGAGAATGAGAATTGTTATGAGACTGAGGAAAAGAATGAGAATGGTTTTGAGACTGACGAAGAGAATGAGAATTGTTATGAGATTGAGGAAGAGAATGAGAATGGTTATGAGACTGAGGAAGAGAATGAGAATTACTCTGAGACTGAGGAAGAGAATGAGAATGGTTATGAGACTGAGGAAGAGAATGAGAATTGTTATGAGACTGGGGATGAGAATGAGAATTGTTATGAGACTGAGGAAGAAAAGAGAATGGCTATGAGACTAGGAAAGAGAAAGAGAATGGTTTTGAGACTGAGGAAGAGAATGAGGATGGTTATTTTTTTTTCCAGTGATCTCTTCGAAAGATGTGACAATAACTTCCTTTAGCACATCAATGGGCGACTGAGGAAGAGAATGAAGATGGTTATTTTAGCGGAGATCTAAAGATGTGACGATAACTTCCTTTAGCACATCAATGGGAGACTGAAACATTGTCACTAGCTTGTTTTTGCTATGTATTTCTTCTTTCGTATAGCTGATGATCAATTATTCATCAATCATCAGGAAATACCTATCCTTCATTTTACATTCATTTGTTCATCTTTAAAGTTATTATCCATCTATAAAGAATTCATCTCTCAGTTTCAGTGCTAAGCCTGGCTCATATAAGAAGAACTTATTTCTCTTACTCAAACACACACACACACACACACACACACACACACACACACACACACACACACACACACACACACACACATATATATATATATATATATATATATATATATATATATATATATATATATATATTTCTGGAATTCAAACAGTGTTTTTGTAAACCGTTACTAGATCACCTTTCCAAAAGTCGCGAAATCCTCGTGCGCACCCACGTAACCTTTCAAAGGAACTCTTGAAATCGTTAAGAGCAAAAATGAAAACAGAAACAGCAATATAGATGATACATTATGGAAAAGGGTTATTTACACTTTATCTCGGTGTGCAGTACCTCTACTGTTCATTAAAAGTCCGTCAGCCCGTCAAAAGCATTGCATCAATTGATTCTCTGATAAGCCGGATGCATTAGACAAGGCCCACTATTGCTTGTCAGAGATCCGTTTCGAAATGCGTCCTATCCATCTGGGATGAGATGAGACCGGGGTGGGGGGTTGTTGGTGTAGATGTTGGTAGGTAAAGAGCGGATGCAGCTTGTTTTATCTTTCCGGGAATTTTCATCAAACAGAGTGTTTTGATAAGTGGTTTTCAAGGAGGCCTCTCAATATATAATGTAAGCTTATTGGATCTTTACCATTATAATTCTTATTTCTATTATTTTTATCATTATAATATTACTATTAGTATTTTTGATACTATTATTATGATCATCATCATCATTAATAATAATAATAATAATAATAATAATAATAATAATAATAATAATAATAATAATAAAAATTATTATTATTATTATTATTATTATTATTATTATTATTATTATTATTATTATGCTAGTATAAATACCATTAAGAAAAGCAACAACAGTTATAAAAACTGCGAGGGTAATGATTATGAGAGAGCACTGTTACTGGATGATGCTTATAAAAAAAAAAGGCAAACTTATTGACAATTCTCTTATTACATATATATGAAAATATTTGTCATAGTAAGTAAAATATCTTTTAAACAATTAAACGGAAATATTTCATATCTCATCTCAATGTTTCATATTTTATCTCTGTGAGAGATATGTCCTAATTTTCTTAGCTTTCTGAAGAAAGTACGATGAAGATCTGATCCCTACTGCTTTGCTTTCTAATGACATTCTTGTACGAATGTATCGAGATTATTCAGAAATATTCTAAATCTAAAGATGTTATGTTTATTTAATTTTAATCGTTGGCATATTTCAGCGTCATCACCTGATTTGATGCAGAAAAAATAAAATATATAAAAACTGGAATCTCTATATATATATATATATATATATATATATAATTATATATACAGTATATATATATATATATATATATATATATATATATATATATATATATATATATATATATATATATATATATATATATATATGTTTGTTTGTATGTGTGTATATGTATACATACAAACATACATGCATGCATACATACATACATACATACATACATATTATACACACATATATATATATGTATATGTATATATATATATGTTTGTGTGCGTGTGTGTTGTATACACAAAAACACTCACACATGTTCGGGTTGCAAACTGCATTTCTATCACAGACAAAACTGCAATACAACTAACAAACCATACCTGCCAGCATCCAAGGCCTAAGAGGGGCATGCGATGACCGCTACTGAGAAGGACCGATTTCTCTCCCATATTGAGGTCACTTAGAGGAGCCGGACAGCCGAATCACCGATCTGAGAAAGAGAGAAAGGTGGAATAAAGCCTATGAACAATCACTGACTGTAGCGTGTCATAAATACGCCGAGTGTTATTTGCTTTGTCGCTCCCACCCAGAAATTACATTTATTTCTCTCTGCCTTTTATCCATCTTCTATTTCTCTTTTCGTTTACCATTTGAGCTGTCTAACACTTCTTAGAATAGTGAGGGTTGTCGCTTACCAGTAAATCAGTGACTCTTAACCCTTTATCAACTTACTCATTTATAAATGAATATAAATGGGTCACTGGTGACACTAGTGACAAGTAATAATCAGGAAAATATTAAGACAATTAGAATGGTCATTAAATTAAACATTATGACTTTGTATCTTACACCATAGAACAATAAACTTAAAACACTTATACAGAAGTTAACTACACACTAATACTCACACTTAACAACTGATAGAGGGATTATTGATATAGTGCTCGATTTGAACCTAAAAAATGGCGTAGAAACATTCGTGGATATGTATTATTTAGAACATTAATTTATAATAAGCAAAAATCTAAATGGCCATTTACTCTCCAAGGAAAGAATGATATTGGAATGATGTTCGATCGAGAAATTGATCTAAGGAGGAAACTTGTTTATGATGATACTAAAGGTAAATGTAATTATATAGATTTGCGTGCATAATACACACACGTATTATATATATATATATATATATATATATATATATATATATATATATATATATAATATATATATATATATATATATATATATAATATATATGACTTAGTTTTGTCAAAGTAGACTAATGTTTCTTGATGGCAATCATTGACAAGAATCTTATATGCGTGCTCTCAGAATCATACACACACACATTCAAATAGATATTATGTGATGTGTATATTTATATATGTATATATATATATGTGTGTATATGTATATATATATATATATATATATATATATATATATATATATATATATATATATATATATATATATATATATATACTGTGCCAGAAGAGAACCCCTTGTTTCATGCTTGCAGATGGGAAGTTCTCTTTCAGCACAGGAGATTGGAGTCATTCAGCGGCCCCTTAAAACGATGATTGACATCAATGAAACAGAAGAGAACAGACTAACAATTGATCTCGTTGTCGGCGCAATTGCAAGTTTTTTTTTTCGTATCGTGTCCTGCAATAGGTCTTGCAACATGACCTCTGCAACTCCCCAAATTCCATTCCATTGTTCTCATAGGATGGCAATCATAATTGGTTTCTTTGAGCATGTTGCTATTTGTGTTTGTGTGAACACACACAAACATGTACACACAAAACACACAAAAAAAAAAAAATTATATACACATATACACACATACATGTATTGTACAAGAACATACATACACATATTTACTATATAAACATATATCTATATATATATATATATATATATATATATATATATATATATATATATATATAATATATGTAAAACACTAGGAAGGCAAACGCACTTTTATACACGTAAGCACAATCAACTCCTAAAATTTACCTGTGGAATTTTCCTGCTTATCATGCTGTCACCATTTGCGTAGAACAGGTCATCATTAGTTTAAACATCGTTTTCAATCTTAGTTTACTTACCTGTAGGTTTCCCTTTTCATTAAAATCCAGGAACCTCTAAGGTAAGGGAGGGAACAGAATGATAGTATAGACTGATTTAACAAGTAATAGACAAGACGGGAAAAGATGATTATGGACTACGGTTTTAATGGGGTAATGTAATGGTTTAGGTCACAAGAATATATGACAAGCAAAAAATGCGCCGAATTTTCTTCAGCGCAATCGAGTTTTATGTACAGCGTATAAAATTAAGGCCACCGAAAACAGATTTATCTTTCGGTGGTCTCGGCATAATGTTGTATGGGCCGCGGTCCATCAAAATTTAACCACGGCCCGGTGGTGGCCTATCCTATATCGTTGCCAGATGAACGATTATGGCTAACTTTAACCTTAAATGAAATAAAACTACTGAGGCTGAGGGCTGCAATTTGGTATGCTTGATGAGGGGAAGGTAGATGATCAACAAACCAATTTGCAGCCCTCTAACCTCAATAGTTTTCAAGATCTGAGGGCGGACAGAAAAAGTGTGGACGGATAGACAAAGCCGCCACAATAGTAATTACCTGAGTTTCTCGATCTCACCAAGATGGTTAATCCTTCAATCTCTGATTTACTGTAGGTGCAATATCGGCTGAAGCTCTTGTGACCTTAGCCCCTTAACTCATTCTAGCTGTTTAACACAATAGTTTCACGACGTGTATGTATGTTTTTTTGTCTTACTTCTTCACTTGGCCTTGATGTAGTTCATATTACAAGAATTAATCCAACGCACACACACACACACACACACACACACATATATATATATATATATATATATATATATATATATATATATATAATATATATATATATATATATATATATATATATATATATATATATATATATATATATATATATATATATATATATATTTTTTTTTTCTAATTGTTCAGTTTTATAAATATTTTCTTTTCATTAAGTCTGGTTTGCGTTTCTTTTCAGTACTACTCTTATTCCAGTGGCTGTACTACAACGCTAATCCTCTGAAATTTTTTTTTTTACCTTCGCCTATCTTTCACATATCTCTCACGGTGCACACATTTTCTTGCAAGATATTTTCTAATTCTATCTTTCATACGTTTCCTCTTAAACATGTGATCTCTCTCTCTCTCTGTCTCTCTCTCCTTTCCCAGGATTTAATTACTTCAAAGTAAACAACCCTTAACTCAGTACCCCATACGGCGCATAATTCTATGTTTTCTCTGCGAGCACTTTCTCCTCATCATTCATATTATATCACCTCCATTTTTAGGAGAAGAACTGAAAGTCATCGGGTCATGTGAAAGTTACTGTTGACATTAATCTATTCTTCAATTGCTGATCACTTTCTTTTTATCCCTCCCACCTAGGAGAGATGTTTCAGTTTTCCTTTACTTAGCTTCCATAAGTATTTGGTTTGCGAAGATGTTCTTCAGATTTCCTATTTTTAATACTTGAAAATAATTTTTATTCTTACGAGAGAATTCTTTGTAAAGCTGTTTTTAGTTTTGAAAGGACTGTACCAGGAATTTCTTACCTAGACGAAAAATCACGTAATAATGCTTATTATTATTAAGTTTATTTTCTTCATAATTTAGACATTTATATGTAACGAGCCTAAAAGTCGACCGATTCGCAAACTTTATTAATATAGAATGCTAATTCATAAAAAAATTAAATAAATAAATACACAACAAGAACAGACGATGCTGAAAATACATTCACCCGGCAATTTCGTTCGTAAATGGAACAAATAAAAGTAAATGAGCAAACATAAATATACGAAGATTACGCTCAGGTTAGGTCCAAGGAAGCCCAGTTTCATTGTAAAGTAACCATTTATTCATTTGTAAAAATCCTATGAAGAGATTCTTTTGTTGTATGATAACTCAACCGTCGATACACGAATCTCTCGGGAGTCCTTATGTTATGTCGGTGAAAGTAACGCTTAGGCTGAAAAAATTGTTAAGATTTCGATCTGTGGATTGTGACCACAAAGTCAATGGTTGGAATCCATCTTGATGTATGAGAACGTGAGTAAAGTAGTGATTGTATGATAAGTATCTTCGTGTTTAGAATGAATGGGTTATTGTGCGGTAACGCGGGTAACATTTAGAATTATTAGGTAATTGTACGATAATGTCTATTATGTTTAGGGTTAGGATTTTATTTTTTGTATAACCTCAGAAACAAGTAGAATGGTTTAGGCTTTGTACGATACAATGTGAATCGTTTAGGATATTAGTTTGTTGGACGATAAGTTCTGAAATGTTTAGGTCGGATAAATTGTCAAGAATTGTCCAGATAAATTCTACAAAGCTTATGTCAAACAAAAACGAAGTACGAAACATTTTGGAAAGCTAAGGATGATTAGATTTTTAGTACGATGACTTAGGAAAAGTGTTATCAGCATCAGCATCATCAATAACTCTGATTTACGTCAGATTTTTCCTTTATGAAGTTAAGAGAGTAACATTTTGGATGAATTATAACCTAAGTAACAGCTAGCATGAACAAGGTCAAGTTCCTGGGTAGCAGTCACGATCATTTTTTGCGAAGCTTAGGAAGAACAGTGCGTAGTCTGTGGTTTCATTATAATTAAAAATGAAAAGATAATTTGAACAATTACGTCAAAGATATTTAGACTTGCGAGGTTGTTGTAGCATAGTTCATGAGGTCATTTTGCTACAGGGATAATTGAATAATAACTTCAGTAACGTTGAGGATGGATAGATCATCGTACGCTAGTCAAAAGAATTCTTTGGATAAACAAGTTATTAAATGAACAATTATGTAAAATTTAGGGTGGACAGACTGTTGTACGATAACTCCGATTATTTTAAGACTGGCCAGGACACCGTGTGATAACTCTGAATCGAACAGGTTACCAGACGACAACTCCGATCGAGTTAAAGGCATGTATAGGTTATTGCAGGATTACCGGCAACATTGTTAAGAATAAAGAAAGCACTAGACGCAAGTTTTAGTTACGCACGAGGAAAATGAACAGCTGGCCTGGTAACCTGGTTGCAATGCGCGACACAGTAACTCGGAATAAACTTTAACATTTGGGGTAAAAAAAGCATCGCGTCAGGTTTTTTACATAAAGCTAATAAAAAATAAGATCATTTTAATTTTGAAAGAAAAGAATACAGAAACTAATCTATTATTATTATTATTATTATTATTATTATTATTATTATTATTATTCAGAAGATGAGCCCTATTCATATGGAACAAGCCCACAGGGGTCATTGACTTGAAATTCAAGCTTTCAAAGAATATGGTGTTCATTAGAAGAACGTAAGAGGAGATAAAGGGAAATACAAAAGGGAGAGATCCCACTTATTAAAGAAGAAAAAAATAAATTAATAAATTAATATTAGATAAAAATGTATTAAAATGAGACAAGACGAAAAACAACGGAAGAAACAGAAGAGCCTCGACTTCTGTCACAGTCGTAGAAGAAATGACAGACGATCTCGATTCGTAAAGAGTAGATGAATTAAGTGCTGTGACATACGAGAAGCTCCCACAGGGCATATGTGGGCATGTGTGGGTATGTGGGTGATTAAGTTGGGGTCCTTCTTCGGTAACAAGGGCCCAGATATTGTTCGTCTCGACTTTCATAAAAATGCCTTGTTCTTCGCGTTCACAGCGGTTATAATTCAGAATGGCGTTATTGCATATTCATAAAGTAACGCGCACATACGTACACCCATATCTCTCTCTCTCTCTCTCTCTCTCTATCTCTCTCTCTCTCTCTATATATATATATATATATATATATATATATATATATATATATTTGTATGTATATATATATATATATATATATATATATATATATATATATATATTTTATTATTATAGAGTTGTCATCTAATACCTAAAACAACAATCTTTTAATAATTACCGTATTATTTCTCAATCGTGATTTATATCATAATTGTTTCTAGGCAAATTGGTGACCTTGTAAGTTAAATTCAAAAAGCTAATTAAAGCCATTTATAATTTCATAGCATATTCATCAAGCCATAAATGTCAAAAATAGATAACAATGGGTCGATATCTCCTAACTAGAAAAGGTTCAAAACTTGCTTGCTTGAACCACACGCCACGATCTGTCCCCCGAAATCAAGGCAGAAGATTCATAAAACCAGAGCACTTAACGAACGCAAATGAGATTTTCACAGAAATTAGTTTCTTCTGCGCCAAAGGAAACAACTCTCACTCAGAGCTTGGTAGTTTGTTTGGGAGTGGAACTCCCTCTCTCTCTCTCTCTCTCTCTCTCTCTCTCTCTCTCTCTCTCTCTACATATATATATATATATATATATATATATATATATATATATATATATATATATATATATTAGCACAAAATGACTTGTATCCTTTTATAGAGGTGTCTGCAGGTAAAAAATAAGACATGGGTTACTACCACAATCTTTAATGCACACATACACCACACACACACACATAAACAGTATGTGTGTGTGTCCCTTCATAAAGTCGGTTCCTATAACAAGGGGGTGACTCCTGACAAATAAGCATAGCCGTGGAATTTTCCACATTCTTCACTCTGATGCAGAATCTTAAGCGAACTTCCTATGCGGAAAGCTTTCGCGTTATCCGCGTCATCAGCAGAGCAATGTAAACACATTTATTTTCATTCGGATTTGTTTTAGCTGACGTAAATACGTCATGACCACGGCAAATTTCAAAGGGTAAAAATAAATTGTGAATGAGTGTGTGTCCGCTTGAATTTATTTACTTGTATGCTTGTATTTACTTGTATGCTTGTATTTGCATAAATGTTTGTATTTACTTATATGCTTGTATTTACTTGAATGCTTGTATTTACTTGTCTGCTTTAACTGTAGGTTGTATTTGCTTCGGCTTGTCTGCTGCAATGGCAAAGAATTTACGGCGATAACTATGCTTGTGTTTACTTGCCTGCTGGTATTTACTTTCATTGATTTACTTGTCTCTGGCTGCTTTCCATTGTCTGATTTACTTGATAACTTACACGCACGCCCAAACTGTTTGATAAACCTGTATACTTGTATTTACTTTGTCACTTTCGTCTCTCTGTCTCTTGTGCGTAGTGTTTTGCGTATATATAATGCATATACTGTATATATATATATATATATATTGATAGAGAGCCATATATATATATATATATGCACGTCCAAATGATTTTTGTGTGTTCACTGCACGCACACTGTGTCTCTGTAAAATGTGTGTATAAATCTGTTGTACAATATATATATATATATATAACATGCACACACATATATCTATATCTCTCTCTCTATCTCTCTCTCTCTCTCTCTCTATATATATATATATATATATATATATATATATATATAAGATGATATATATGCATATATATATATATATATATATATATATATATATATAATAACTTTAATAGAAAAGGCATACTTTGACATGTACCAGAACTTATTTATATATAACCTAATAAATATTTCAAAAAATACAGCAATGCTAAAACCAGTGCAACAAGTCCATTATTACTCACTCATCTAACTTCAGCTTTCAACAGTTTCCCCAAGGTAACCGCTAATGGTATCCAACGGCACTTGATTAAAGAGAATACTGCAGATAACAGCTGATTACGAATAGAGATAATAATCCTATATAAGCACTCCGTATGGTACGTTTACGCTGGTGGAGTTGGCACTGGTGCCAGTAGAGAAACGCTCTCCTATTTATACTCCGCTAAAGAAACGGTTGCCCATTAGTGTTTTAATTGCTTGTTTTTTCATAAGGTAATTTATAAACTTTATCTGGATTGCAATAATCTACGTCTGTATAAAATGCAATAAGGATCACTATCAGGGGAGCCACATTTATATTTTATTTATTTAACATGTTTTGGAAATAAAGGGAAAATGTTACGAGTTGCACAGTGCAGCAAAGGCCTCAACAATACACAAGTTAATGGACTTGTAAAATGGCTTCTGTGTGCATGGGTATTTAGATTCTTTCTGTCTCTCTATCTCTTTTCCCTGTTCGCACAACAATGCTGCCAGCGAGCTGAACACTGGTGAAGGGGCAACCCTGTGAAGTTAATAACAGTAATTGACGGTATTACCGTGTGAACATTGTACACTGAGATTCTGTGGTCTTCCATATACGATATATTTTTTGTTTCCTTCTTCCTTTTTCATTATTCTTAGTCAAACACAATGATGAACTATATTCTTAATCATCTGCCTGCTTCTTAAAATTCATTTACATAATCATTACATTTATTTCTTCGTTCCAGTTATAAACTCACATAAAAAAAAAATAAATTACATGCGTACAACCAACAAAGTTGACCAAAGCTGAGTCTGGTCATTACTTTGAGGGACCATTGCCGGAAAATGCCAGATGCCATCAGCACATAAGACACCCACGAACGTCAGTGGGGGAAGGCGTGGGGGTAGCAACCTCACCCTAAAAATGGGGAGCAAGATGCCCCAGGGTCACCCGTTTACATTAGTCATCTTGCTGTACTTGCAAACCTATTATTAAGATTATCCTTACAATATTTAATGCAATATTTAGATCCCCTACTGCGGTGCCAACCTGGCCCCTGGGTACCTCGGTGAGCAGAATGCATCCATGCTACAAGAAGCCCTGTTTCTCCGGAGAAGATTTAAAAGAAATTTTTGCACTTTTTTTATCCTCATTGAAAACCCATCCTCGAAAAACAGGATTACACGGCATAAGGAATCTTTCACGGAAGCTGGAAGTAAATGAGGTAAAAGTAAAATAGAAGACATTTCCAAGTGGTCAGCAAGAGTTTAAACAGTTGCTGAAACAAAGCAGCTTGATGGCTTAAAGTCAATGTAACATATTTGGCAAAACTGGCTGCAGTATGGTTTAGAGCTGAATGTACAGAATCTGATGGGGAACTTTGAAATGCTGAAGGTTTGGAACAGGATAGCATGGATAGGACTGCGATGAAAGGAGGAAGAAGAGAAATGGATGGTGGCATAGTGATGCAGAATTCCAAGAAGCAAGGAGTAATCAGGTAGAATAACACAAAAAGAAGAATAGAGATGCTAGGGAGAAATAATGTGAGAAGTTTAAAGACAATACGTTTAGTGGAGAATGTGAGAAATAATTTTAGCAGGGGTTATCTCAATGAAAGTGAACGTTGAGAAGAAGGTTATAAAGCAAATAGGTCTTAGATTAAAAGTACATAATGTAGAAAAAAAAAACAGAGCTGAATGATGCAGGTGTTGAAGTAATTTATAAAAATCTAAGAATGGTTTTGGAGATAACGGTGAAGATATAAGGAAGGCACATAAATACTGAACTAGGAAAACCCACTGGCTATTGATGGACTCGCCAGTGAAATTTTACATTATGGCAGCCATAGTGGATTCAACAGGCATAAAGGGAGGGTTTGTTTGTTTGTGTACGGGAAAGGGCAGTGCACGAAAAGCAGCATATCATTGCTTTGGTACCCTGTATCCCGGAAGGTAGATGACCTCTCCAACAATTTTAAAGCAGCTTCAGAATGCATAAAAGAGTTGAATGAAGAGGTTGGATGAAACAATATAAGACGTAGTCAAGAGAGAAAAACGGCGAGCAGAAACTACCCTAGAGACGCTGAATCTGGCTAAATTAGGAGCTCACCTTTTAGTTATTCTCTCAAAATAAGAGATGATGGATTAATAAAAAGCAGTTAAGAGAGAGATTACAAAGATCAATATATGCGTATCGCCACTTGATACTGGGTAGGCTCATCCATTTGAAGGAAATATCATTTTGTCAAATTCTTCTTCTCGTATCTTTGTAATTCCTTACAGAATGCGAGAGTAAATTTGCAAAGTTCTTTAAAGCCTCATGTTAAGGATGATCTATCACTTTTGTGAAAATAGAAAAAACCACCGGTAAATTTTTAAAATGAATTCTTCTTAAAAAACTGAAAGATCGTTGTATTTGGAAAAAATGATAAACAGTCGCTTTAGCACAGCATTACAATACTGAATCTTAATTCATAACCTGGACAGAAAACAGTATGCGGAAAGCAGTGTAATCGTAAAATAGTTATGAAGGCTCTGACCAATATTACTTTCAGAGCCACCTACTGATAGGGGAAATTCTTATACAAAATATATATATATATATATATATATATATAGTATATATATATACTCATATATATATATATATATATAATATATATATATATATATATATATCTATATATAAATATATATATACTGTATATATATATATATATATATATATATATATATATATATATATATATATGTATGTATATATATGTATATATATATATATATATATATATATATATATATATATATATATATATATATATATGTGACTGCCCTTTGTTGGCTGAGTCAGTTGAGCTTCAGACTGTCACTGACAGGCCGGAGTTCAATTCCCCGGCCGGCTGATGAAGAGTTAGAGAATTTATTTCTGGTGATAGAAATTAATTTCTCCATAATGTGTTCAGTTCCACAATAAGCTGTAGGTCCCATTGCCACAACCAATTAGTTCTTAGCCACGAAAATAAGTATAATCCTTCGGGTAGCCCTAGAGAGCTGTTAATCAGCTCAGTGGTCTGGAAAAACTAAGGTATACTTAATTTGTATATGTGACTGAACAGTTTGTCGACTGTCAGCCATGTGTCAATCGAAAAATGCATATATTCGAATTAAGATCAAGGTAGCCGCACCTACCATTTATAATTCCATATGGGCAACGTTATTACAAGGTATACAAATATCATCTTTGAAAGACATAGAGAGAAAGCGGATGAAAAATGGGCTAAGGTTAAAGGCACAGAAGTTGAGGGAGTAAATGAAGTGTTTAAAATTCATAATGTGGTTATGGAGTCAGCAAGAAGTGTTTTGGATGTAGGAAGGTAAGAATAGTTAAGAAATAAGAGGATGATGAGGTGAAGATATATGAAGCTTTATTTGATGAAGATAAATATAAATGGTTATACAACGATTTTCATAAATCAGCTGAAGCTCTTCATAGATATGCCTTTAAGTCACGGGCAAATGAGTGTGAACTCTTCAGTGTAAGTTTATACTATATTCATGCAATCACTAAATTAGAATGTTTTAAATTTCTCCCATAGCAATAACTCAAAATTCATTGTATCCAAGTTGCACTCATAAGTCAGTACTTACTATTTTCCTACAACTTCAAAGAGATGGAAAATTCTATCAGCAATCAGATTTACGGTTTCTCTACTGAAGTAGTTATCAGCATAACAGAAGTTGTAGCTGGTTTTACCTTTGAAGGTATAAATTTCCTGCACAAGGGCATTCCTAAAGTTATGGATTCTTTGGTATGGAATCACATCCATAACCTGTACGTACCTTCCTTCTATGGCAAATCCTTTCGTGATATCGGCCATATGATTTTGAGTATAATCGTGAGAGACAGGTCTTGGTTTGTCCGTATAGTTGAATGGGCCATGCTCAGCATCCATCATTTTTTGCACTACTATCTGGTCTAAGAGTAGTCCTTCCTCTTTATAGTGGGAGTGAAGTTCAGAGTCTATTCTCTTGCAGTATTCCCAGAAGGAATCTCTGGGATTTCGGGGCACCTCGGATTTGTAAGTTAAGGACGTGGTGTAGTTACCAATCAGGTGTTTCTTTGCTGACCTATATCGTCGTGAAGTGACGAAGAGAAGAATGTATAACTTAAAAGTATCTCTTTGCGAACCTGCTTCCCGCATCAGTTCAGCTAAGGCTACATTGCAAACTGCCATTGAGAAGGAGTTAAATGTTACCCCCTTCTGAGAACATTTAGATAATAATCCTTTCATTACCAAAGAGTCAACAGAACGCCGGATGTAGCTCGTAGTTGGACGAGAAACATCTGGTCGGGGAAATGATTGTATTAAAGTTGGTTCCTCACCAAGCAGTGGCAGCGAAAATCTGATCGAATTTATCTTAGTAGGATCCTCTAATAACTTCCTTTCTCTTTCTTGCAGTAGTTTCTCAAAGTCTTTGTTATTTTCAAAGATACCCAATTCGGTTTCATCCGGAGAAAGTCCACTAAGAACGCAGTTCAGGCTCTGAAGAAGGCAAGAATTTAAAAATCGCAAGTTAGTGCCATCGGTTACTGCATGGTTGAACATCATGTTAAGTCTGCACTGATGAGGGTGAGACTTACTAACTCCAAGGACAGGACAGTGAACAGTTGGTTCTTTTCTTATGACTCTCGCTTTCCATGGCAAAGAGTCTGTCTCTTGGAATCCCTTGTCAAGTACAGACGAGCAATCGTCTGTGAAAGTATCTTCGTTAGACAGAACCTGTTGAAACAGAACAATGGGATTTTAAGGTCAATCAACTTATAACCTTTGATATTAGAAGAGAGTTTAAGAAACAATTGCAGTTTTGATAATAGTTTATAACACTTCGAGATGAGTATCGTCTTCATTGTATATGATGATCTTTTCTTCACTAAAGCAGAAGCTAAATTTAATATACACTCAACCATTTTCAATATTCTCAGAGTATTTGTTTTTCCTGATTGTACTGACTCACTATTTTTAAAGACCATATCAGTTATCTTGACTAGATTATCCCGAAAGACTTCAGATGATTCAGATAAACATGTTTTCTGATAGTTTTCGAAGCAACAAAAGACAATATAATCTTACCTCAAAGTCTATTTTATAATTTGGCAGCTGACAGTACCAGAATGAATCAGCTCTTTTTCGAACAACAGTTCTCATGTTTGGTGCTTTTCTAAAACGAAAGAATAGAGTAAAAATAATGAAATATACAAACACTCTCTTTCTAAACACACACAAATGTGTAAAGAAAGCTGTTCTTTGGTTCTTCCTCGGCGAGGATATGAAACAAAAGTGTTGCAATATAGTTAGGTTACAAATTTGAAATATGAGTTGTGTAGGATACAGTTACTTGGTGTTTGTGCTCGAGTGTATTTTCTAACTGACAGAACAGTTATGCATACGCATATGAAACTCTATTCATGTAAATAAATTTATGCACAAGCTTATTTGTGAGTGCGAAACATAGCAAAAATTTTAATTAAACCAGAACTTTTTTATCTGAAAATCCATGAGCAAATTCTTGTATAAAGACTTAACATCTTGAGAGTCACACATTAAAATCGTGCACGTTCTGCGGAACCTAGTGAGGATACCAGTATAAACAATGAATCGCTTTCTCCTTAGCCCACGGTGACGTAAGGGTACCTTGATCTAGTGACAACTGAAAAAACTGAGTAGCCGTCGTCTAATTTATGGTATCTGAATGGCTTTTAAATGTCATTCTTGAAAGTTAGATAATTTCCTGTTTGCTTTGTGCCACACAGTAGACTCTACTTTAATAGTGAACTCTAGTGAACTCTAGAATACATAGAGTACATCTTTCTTCAAGTCTTAATGTTAAAAGGATTTATTAAGTTAGAAGGATTTATTTGCCATCAGCCGGATACACTTAAATGTTAACACATGCAGTATCCCTACACTTCGGTTAATGCATCTCGATTTTCTACCATTACTTGTACAAGCTCTAATAATAAGCGGCATACTTGGTACTTTAAAATTTTGGTGGAAACTATGGACTTGGGAATACAAAGTCTAAGGACAAGAGATTGCTGTTAATGTGCTGTGCTCTAATGCAGGCAAATAAGAATCGGTAAAGCTACAAGCTTGAAAACTTTCTAAAATTCTTGGCGTCATTGATTTGTTGAATATAACGTTACCATCACTGCTCCCTTCCCTACCAATTAGCAGATTATCACCTTTAACTTCTGTCTAATTACTTGAGAACTTCACAAAGAAGGTTTAATTATCTAGAGATTTTCAGTTTGCAAGCCGCATGTCCATGAAGAAAAGTTGAGCTAGTCCTTACGCTTCTCTCTTTATTGCCGCAAATCAGTATTTACATATTAATGTTGCGATTGGGTAAACTGTAAATTGATGGAAGGACTTTCAATTTCACGAGAAGATTTTCTTTCTCAATTACTCAAAATCCATGTAATTTTATATAGCTGTTAGAGGTATGGCGACTGAGTAATGCACTTGAAGAGTATACCAAAGTGATCAAACTTTGAGTATGTGTAGGAAAGACAGTCAAGAAAAATTTTCAAGAAAAGTCTTCGTTTCAGCTTAATTGGCCACTAACATCTGAGATCCAAGTCTCACTATAATGTAACAGAGATTTGTTACCATGGACAACATTACAGACTGATATTTGCCTAGATATGAGGCTGCATGCATCTTATGTTATTGGGATATGATTTTAAGCATTGAACCTCCAAATTAGCATGCAGAATTCAGTGACTATCTTAGTTGCAGAACTTCCAAGTGTCTGAAAAAATTCATTATTTATTGCCGTAACGTTTGAGAATTGCCCTAGAATGAACTTGAAATTTTAAGAGAACTCTTATCATTATAAGTCTCTGAGCTCCCTAACACAATATAAGGTACATACAATTGCTGGAATAAAAACTACTGGTTAGGTCAGAATGGATGTAAAAAGGAGACCAAACAGATTATGGTTTCTTGGAGACCTTACAACTCTAGTCCCAGAAACCTGCTGATTATCAACAAAGCACCACAACAGGTGTGTAACTGTATCAGGGTTTATAGTTATCGAATACCTATAAAATTTGTTAATAAAAGACCAGTTGTTAGTTGCAAGTGAACCAAAAGTTGAATATGGAAAGTTTTCGCATACTTGAATGCTAAAACTTTTTTATTCGTGCAACTTAACTACTCTGCTATGGATTACCCTTTCCAGTGTAAACTTGGTTAATATGGCGTGACAAATATGTAAACGAACTGGGATCCAGTACCAGTCAGTAATCGTAAATAAAAGATAAGTATTTATGACACCACGGCTAAAAGATATACTTTTTAGCAGTACTGGGTTGAATGCGAAACAGTCAAGTTAGGGATCAGTAGTACTGTGACTGGAGGTGGCTATAAGGTTACCTAGGTTACTTTAGGTCAGGTTGGCTTGGGGAATATTGTGATAGTTAAAATCAATGAGAAGTAATTCCTCCGTGATGCACTTGTCCCGTAATATCATATGTTTATGTAGCTATACAAGACACTTGACTAAAATCTGATGGATTCAGTAACTGTCATGTATTTATGTAGCCATTCAAGACATTTGACAAAAAATCTGATAGGCCAAGTTACTTACTGCATGAATAATTCAAATGCTTGGCGGAAGTGTTCGGGTTCCAGAGGTTGGACAGAGTTAAATACATATTCCAGACCCCCTGTCCGTGTGCTGTGCTTGTTCCCTTCATTATATTCCTTGATTACATCACTCACTTCCCTTCAAAGCCAGTATTCCAGAGTGGGTCTTCACAAAAATGCTGGCCTATGCCTCACAGTGAATATAAAACATCATTTACATCAAGCACAAAATGACATTGTAGATACCTTAAGATATGTTATTTTGAACTGTACTCATTGTAACGAATGTTCTTTACTGTTCTCACAATTTTGGACAATACATATTCCATTGAGGATTACGAGACAAAAATTCAATGGTCTATTTGAAGTTGCTCAGCGGGAATGTGCAAGCATTATGCATACCGCAATAAAAAAATAACGTTATGAAAAAAAGACCCATTAAATGAAATTTGTGTTTCAGTTATCTTTTTGTTACATAAATATTTTTAAATGTCCGAAACTTACAAAGTAATGCTCTTAGGTTGAGACAAGTACTGCTTGATATTCAGTATCTTTTGATAGCAGGAGCTATCTTAGACTGAAAGTAATTAAAAGTTCTCATGTACTTTGTTGATATCATAGAAATAGCTCTAAGATATAGAAAGTTTATTGAAAATAATTGGAAAAATTCTCAGATCTTTGACTTGTATTATTGGAGATGTCGTGTTACTTACTAAATGTCATGTAATTAACAGCAATTAGTCTCTAATTTATTTCCGTTTGTATTGGTTAAGAGATTTTAGATATCGATTAACATTTTTCATCTAAGACGCTCTGTCGCACTTACCTTGTGTTAGGAGTGGATAAATTCTTGGACCTTCCCAAAATTGCAATTTGTTTTCCACGTGCAAGGTGATGATCGATGGCTTTCGTCCTAACTGCTTTCGTAAGACATTGTTGCCAACCTCTCAGCATTAACTTAGATGACGCCAGCATCTTTGTTTACAAGCGTGTTATAGATATACCTGTAAAAAAAAAAAAAAAGAGTAGACGTTAGGCAGATGAAACCGGTCAAAAATTATGTTGCAATAATCTCTTGAAGAGTCTCGTAATACATAGTAAGTTACGTAAGGAAAACTGTTATGACCATACTAGAGAAACGTTCTATGAAATACAAACTTTTCCCCTCATAGTTACTCTTGCTATAAAGCATTAACAAAACTGCACGATAAATAAAAAATCTACAAGTTCAAGCTGACGACGAAGCCGTTACAATGATCAAGGCTCCTAATGCAAACCTAATTAGATAAGAACCGCGTTCATTGGATGATGAACCGCTGATATAGCATATCACTATCTTCCTAGATGTTGGTGCTCGAACGTCCGTGAGAGACTTTGGGGTACTTCAGGATCCTGGGGTACTTTAAGGTGCTTTGCATCAACCGCTCTGTTTTTCTGTCACAAGTCTTCAAGTTTGTCGATTGGCTTATATTCGTTTGTCATTTTCATCGGTATTTCGCTATGCTATTCCTAACCTCCTTTACTCTGTTTCACCTTTGTTCATTCTGGTCTGTGGAAGCTTGTTTTGGAAGTTGATGGCTTATGGCAAATTCCAGATAAAAGTACACATATTGTAGATACAATAATAATAATAATAATAATACACAATAATAATAATAATAATACACATAATAATAATAAAATAATAATAATAATAATAAAACTTCGTTGAAAACTGGAGATTCAGATGAATTTAGGTTATCAAGAATGTCACAGTATTCTACTGTACATTGCATCAAAGCTACCACTTTTGTATAGCTAAGGTGCAAGAAGAGGATGTTTCCATTTTCCAGTAAAAAAAATCAGAGCAACAAAATATTATTAACAGTAAAAAAATGTACAATAAGCAACATTCAGTGTACTATTTGAATGCAAGAACAAGACCTGCGAGAGTAGAGCCAAAGTTTGCTGAAAAATGTTCATTCTTCTGGGAAGATATTCACAATCACAGATAATATATGAAATTTATTATCAAATTAATGTTCAAGAAATGACCTTATATTTTTGGTTTAAATGCTATAATAAAGTTCCGTAGAGATGGCTAGAAAGCTCTACTAGATGTCCTCGTTTTTAAATTTTGAAAACATCGTTTCTTCCAGTTTATTATACTATTTTGATGAAACCTACAAGACACTAACTTGCATTTCAGAGATAACTTTTGGTATGATAAGCATAACCCTAAAACAAATTTTATGGTACAAAAGAAAAAAAAACTTGCATGTTTTTATCTGATAAGTAAATCAGAAATTAAGAGGGAACCATCTCCGGCATAAACAAAATATAGTCGGTAATCAGCTCAAACGCATTATGTTCTTGCTGTGCGAAAACAAACCTTCCTTCCCGTTTCGAATGTTCTCAGGTACTTTTAATATATATTGAAAAGAATTTTTTCATATCACAAATGCGATTAAAGTGCTAATTAGTTATGAGCAAACACTTTTCCATATCACAAGAGAGTTCAGGAGCAAGCAAATGATTTCCTCGCCTTGAATATTTACTAAAAGCCAAGAGGCAAGTGATTGGGTATTATTAGCTACGTATACAACAATTTTATCGAATTTCTTTGCATTAATTGAGAACAAAGATTTGTGTACTTCGTACATGCTCTTGTGAATTGGTTTCTCATAAACAGAAAATTGTTAATAATGAATATTATTCTCAGGCTTTAGGTAGTTAAACCAATCCGTGCTCTGTTTTGTAAGAATGGTTGTGTACTGTAGGGGAAACTGCTGTCCATAAAACAAAATGTTTTATTGCATAAAAGTACCTGAATTTTGAATATAAAGAGCAAACATTTGTTCATAGCACAAATGTGATTGTGTTTTTTGGCTAGCTGAGAGCAAACTATTGTCTGTAGTACAATTATTTCAATATATTTTGTTCAGTGAGGAGAAAGTCAATCTCTCCTTTTTTTATATTAGTTCAACAACTATTTTTTCTTCCTCTTCTCCTGCTTAGCGTTGGAATGATCTTCCTTCTGTTTTCACCAAATATTATAACCTGTCTTTCACTAGCAGAAAAGACATCTGCTTCCTTGGTAACTAAGCTCCGCTATTGTTCCTCCCTTTACTCCCTCTTAGTTTCTCAGCCAGAAAAGGACTTTGTGTTAGTCTTTGCATGGTACTTGTAAAAAAGTATATACAGTCCTTAAGGTAAGTGTATTAGTTTATAAGTGAAGTTCAGAACTATTGTCTGTAGCACAAATATGCCTATGTTCTGGATAGCTCATGTCAACAATTGTCCCTGTCACAAATTTCATAAATATTCTGGTGTTTTGGTTCGTCAGAGCAAAGTTTTATTCATAACTCAAATGTGCCTTTTTTATTTGAATAGTAAAGAGCTCTGTTGTTCATGACACGTTGGTGTCTGTGTTTGGAAGTTCTGAGCAAACTATTGCTCACACAGACAAGTTCCTGACTTTTAATTAATTGAGAGAAAACCTTGTGTCTATGTTTTGGAAAGTTCTGAGCAAACTATTGCTCACACAAACAAGTTTCTGATTTTTAAATAATTGAGAGAAAACCTTGTGTTTATGTTTTGGAAAGTTCTGGGCAAACTATTGCTCACACAGACAAGTTTCTGACTTTTAATTAATTGAGAGAAAACCTTGTGTATATGTTTTGGAAAGTTCAGTGCAAACACGTTCCTGTCTTTTAGTTAATTGAGAGCAAACACTGTGTCTATGTTTTGGAAAGTTCAGTGCAAACTATTGCTCAAACAGACACGTTCCTGTCTTTTAGTTAATTGAAAGCAAACCCTGTGTCTATGTTGGGAATTCAGAGCAAACTATTGCTCACACAAACACTTTCCTGTCTTTTAGTTGATTGAGAGCAAACTCTCCTCCATCAATAAAATGTGCTTGTTTTGAATAGTGCAGTCCAATGCACATCTGTTTTAATTTCTTCAGCGCTTATTATTGTCCATAACACAAATGTGACTGTGTTGTCGTTTATTTGGAGCAAACTATTTTCATATCACAAATACGAATGAGTTTTAGTTAGCTAAGGAAAAAACACTGATCATACTCTTGTACTTGGGAGCTGCTGAATATTTCATATCTAGAAGTGAGAACGATTTCGCTTGTAATAAGTTCATTTTAATTTTTTTCCTCGAACTTTTCATAATGTTTGTTTACATAGTTAGTCTATTCGCTATTTGCTCGTCACATTTGGGCTTAGAATATAGTCAGTAAGGCAGTGGGGGTATTGAGTTAACTTGGCAGTCTAAAGAAAAGGAATCAAAGATTTAGAATCTTGATGGAAGAATCTGTCAGCTACGTTTTATATGACGTAAAGGAGACGTTTTCGCAAGTTACGGTGACATGAATATTCTTATCATATTTAACTTGAGTTGTCATACACTACACACAATGGATGACGTGTTCTGGGGTGGTTTGTGTGATCTGATTACCAAACACATAACGTATATATTCACACTGGGCTCATTTACAATAACGGTTAGTAACGTCAGTCCAAGGTTGTTGAACTTTGTACCAAATAATACAACACCTGTTTTATGTAACTCCGCGACCAAAGCGTAGTCCGTACTATTCTTAAATGGATAGTTTTACTATTTAAAAATAAACTGGACTTCAGCGCCAATCCTCGTGTTATCTTTGGGAGACCTTGCCAGTCAATGCAACGGACCTTAAGTGGAATCTCCAAAAGTACCAATGGTCCAAAGCAACGCTATCTTTTGCTAGATAACGGGAAATATATTATGTATCAAGAGAGAGAGAGAGAGAGAGAGAGAGAGAGAGAGAGGGAGAGAGAGCATACTATCAGTCCCAAGTAAAACAACATATACAACCAGAAAGGAGAATTTGATGATAATATTGAGTTACAAGTGAACAGAAAGAAAGAAACCTTGATAAACTGCGTATTCCTATGTTTCTTTTGTTTCGTTACGAATTACTATCATCCTTTTATTCTTGGTATCTACTGTTAATTCATAAAAACGTGGAACAGCATTTATCTAAATTGTCTTTCCTTTTTAGTTTTTTTACATGATCTAGTAAAATGAAGAACAGTTCTTCATTTCAAAATTTTGGGCAGTTTCTTCAAATAAGAAAGTCAGCTTAAAACCAAAAGTATTTTTAGGTATTTTCATATATATTACATATATATATATATATGTTAATATATTATATATATATATATATATATATATATATATATATATTATTATATATATTATATATATATATATATATATATATATATTATATATATATATATATATATATATATATATATATATATATATATATATATATATATATATATATATGCGCGCGTGTGTGTATCTGTCTATCTATCTATCTATCTATCATTGCTGTAATAACTGGTCTATATAATTAGAATATTAGATTAAGAAATACATTAAAATTAAATTCTTATCTTTAGTGGAATATAATGGTCTTTCTGTCTCTCTCTCTGTCTCTCTGTAGAGTCACATTGCATTTAACCCAAAAAATTTCATTCTTGTACCCAGAGCTGTGTACCCAGACTGAGAGTGAAGTATTTTGCCATCGTTTTGTTATTGTGGATGAATGTTATTTACAAGTGGCACAAGAAACCTTATCACTTTATCAATTCACTGCGTATATCTAGTGTAGCTAACTCTTGTCGTTGTAAGATATCGATACTCTCCCTCCAGAATTTGTTCCAGTCATCTGCCTATTTTATTCTAAATCTCTTATCCTTCGATTAATTATTTGACTGTAAGTTATCTGGTGTTGCATGTATGCATTTGCTTTCATCTGCAATCAGTAAAGTTAGCAATTGATTTTATTCGTTGTCCAAAGCCCCGTTACACCCGAAGAGTATTTCGGGATATTTATGAGATTGAAAAATTAATTGTCTTGATGAATTATCAATATAGTATGCTTACAGTTAGCTTCGTGAAGCATAAAAGCGTTATCATCTTTTTTTCATAGACTTGTCAATAGTAGACTTAAATTTTATTTTCACTTTGTGAGAGAGCTTCGTTGTCATATAGTGGGTTTGACAAAGATTTATTTGAGTTACAGCTAAAATTACTCGTTTTCTTTCAGTTGTTTTTAATAGAAAATGGAAAAATATAATATTGGAAACTAATATATTTTTAAACTCTTTCGCAGAGATGCACACAAAATAAGACTGTAGATGTGCTAAATCCAAAAATATGGCATTTTACTTCAGTAAAATTGACTTAATTACTTTTTTATTTTTTTTTCTCTCGCAAATTTGTAAACTTCATTTCCTCCATCGAAATAAAGGCAGCAGGCCTACAAGTGGGAGAGATTGTGCCATCATAGCCTATAGCCTACTGAACAAGTTCCTGGCATCAATATCTAAACTTTTCTAAACTGTTAATTTGATGGGGTGAGCCATCATCTGTCAGAGGAGATGAGTTAAATCCTAGAGGGAATGTCATGCAGCATCAATTTCGTACATTTGTCTTTCTGTAAAATCATGTGAATTTGCTTTCCTGGTAGCATAAGTCGTTAGCAAAAAAGTGTTCTTTTTCATTTGAGGTACCGGGAATATTCTGACTTAATATAGTGCTCGCAGTATTTAAAAAAATCCATATGTTCCAGTAAAATTCTAAGTATAGCAGGGGCATCGGTTACCACAGAATCCAGCAGGTTCCCAGAAAAATGTGTAGGCCTGTTGTTCCTTAGCACTTGGGAAATATCAGAAGGTAAATAACGTTCCTGAACAGATGTGTTATGCTATTCCGTAATACTTGAGCCAAGCCATTCTATTTGGTTAGCATTGTAGTCAAGCATATTTTTACTAACCGACAATTAAACAGTCATCAGTTCTGTGGTTGCGATCGATCGAAAATACAAATACTTCGTAATATTTCCCTTAGAAAACTCTGTAGTACGAAGTTTTCATTCCATTCACATTTCCAATCCCCAAAGTACCATGTAGGAAAACCTGTTCTATAACGCGAAGCTATGTCCAGAGCATGTACAATGTTTGAGTGCCAAGTTATAAAGAACTGTTAGTCAAACCTCGTTTCAAATATAAATATCAGCTTATACAAGGAAGCTCCTCCTAAGGCCTCGAATATAAAAAAAAAGAAACACCTTTCGTTAATTCTGATTAAATTGTAGGGGAAGTCAGAGTCAATGTACTAATGTTGTTATGTTAACTATAAACCAGTCTTGAAAATGAATAACAATATGCAGTAGACGAACTAAGTCTTGGTAATAGTTTAGGTTTTATTCGCGCATTATCAGTCACTGTGTAACTTTTCATAAATAAGGGTTCATTAATGTTAGTTAACAGATGGATCAAAGCAGGGAAATCCAACCTAATGAATGGACCCTCTCGCTAACAAGCCATCAAGTATCCTTTGAAATTAATTCCTCCAAAAGATCTTTAATGAGCACTGCATATGTGCCTAACCATTTATTATTGATTCTGTGAAAGGTTGTTTAGTAACTATAAGATAAAATGGCATAAGGACGACCAGTGATTTTGGTCGAAGGTCATCACTGAAGTCAAATTCTGCTGAGAAATTCAGAATACATCAAAAAAAAAAAAAAAAAAACTTTAGCTAGCAGAGTGGGATGGG
>NC_089789.1:31841105-31843605 GCF_040412425.1 Macrobrachium rosenbergii
TGATTCTGATTTACGACTTGAATACGAAAACGAAAGTGGACCATTTGGACTCGAATCCTCCCCTTCATAAAAAAAAAAAAAAATCCTGACCTGTTGCAAGACTCGTAGATGGTTCATCATTGCAAACATTGCAAAAGGGAATGCCGCCAGGCTATCAAAATGGCTCACAATGCAACTGCAACAATGTTTGAAGCATCACCAAAAATGAAGACTGACTACAGTATCAAAAGAATCTATACGTTTAGTAGAAGAATAATTATTTTTAAGAAAATGTCTTTATCATAATTGATCATAATTATTTTTAATATGTACATTGAAGGCATATTTCCATTCCTTTCAACAACTAGGTAATTCAGAAATTTTCTCTCTCTCTCTCTCTCCCTCTCAACCTAGCGTCCAGGTAATTGTGAAGACTATATCTAAATCTTCTATCCAAACCTGCTTTCAATTATTACCTGGAGTCTCCTCTACCCATTGCATAATGGCTTTTCTTCTTATTCCATAACTGACTCCCAGCGCAACACTGACTTGAATATTCTATTTTGTTTGTTCAGTGTGATGGGATAACAGATGGCGCTCGAGACTAGAAAATGCGTAAAGCGACGTATCTCTGAATTTTGAGTTATGGCGCGTATGAAGGCTATTAAACATTATTTAATATGAAAACACTGGAAACACCTATAACTCTTAGAATGAGCAAGACCAAATTCAAATGAAGATATACCAACACAGCATGAAAACGAAGGACCAGCAAGCGTCACACAGACCTCAAAACCATCGTGGGCTATTGCAACACCCCTCAGGAGACCGAAGTTGATCATAGCTTACACAACAAAGGGGACTGCACACCCCACATCTAATATATAACAGTGAATACAACCAGATTAATATAACGGCTCACGGTTCAGTCTCCCCGAGAGGATGCGAAGCATCACAAAGGCTGACTCCGACGGCTAGGAATCTGCCAAGAACGTATTAGCAATAAAGTATGGATGTCAGAAACCTGCATTTATTACAAGTTTCATGCATTAAAATAGAACTTCGTTATTTCATCTCGTTTACCGTCCGTTCCGGGAAATGCCATATTCGAGAGTAATAATATCGTTCCCCGTCCCTCTGAATACGGCGTTCAGCGGTTGTGAAAAACACCTTTCCTTTATGACCTATCGCGAACTTTCTTTCAACACCTGCACACCTGCTCTCCTCTATTAGCTGGAATCTCTACCTACGTACGTTGCATGACCGATAGATTTATCCCCATCTCTCCCATCTGTCAACAAGAATTTCTACCCACGTACTTTATATTACTGTTAGATTAAGCTCTATTTATGTTTATTATGAAATACTTGCGCCTCACGTCGGGAATGAGCTAAGGGCTACTGAGTTTAAGTGGTTGCACAGTTCTTAACGAGTCTCCCGGGTTTAAGTACTTACACATTTCTTAATTTATTTTTATTTATTTCAGTAGATGAAACCTATTCAAATGGAACAAGCACACAGGGGCCATTGACTTGAAATTCAAGTTTCCAAAGAATGTTGGTTTCAACCTCCCACCGCAGACCTCACACTGCAGCAGTAACTGATAATGATACAGTGCCATTGATTTTTCGCCGCCTTGGGGGAGATGCGAACTCACTATACCAGCGGACCAGTAACCGTAGCAATCTTCACAACCTTGCATACCAGCTAGCATTACCCAACATCACACGACACCAGCGACTAAAGTGAGAGCAATTCATTCGCTTTACCCCTTCTGAGTGAATCGGATGGAAATCATTGTAACAATCACGAGTCCAATCTCCAGTGACTGGCAAGGCGCCACCACTGAGCTATAAAATATAGCAAAGATCATAAATTAAAGTCATACAATGATAGAAATAAGCAAAGGGAATTGTTGTTGATTGTACCCGCAAGCAAGGGAAGTCTGGCGGATATCTGAGGACTCTTGTAAAGAAATAATATATATATGTGTATTTATACAATTATATACATACACACACACACACACACACACATATATATATATATATATATATATATATATATATACTATATATACACACATATATATATATATATATATATATATATATATATATATATATATATATATATATATATATATACATATATATATATATATATATATATATGTAATATATATATATATATATATACATATAATATATATACACACACACATGTAATGTGTTTGTGCGTATAACTATGTACATATAATATGAACATTTGTTGATATCTATGTATTTAAAGAAAATGTGAAAAGAGGAAAGGATGAAGGTAATATATGAATTATCCCTGAGTTTTCGAAATGCCATTTTTCCTATTATATAATAAGATCAATGGCCCGCCACTTTTTGATAACGGAAAATAAATCAGCATGAACAGAGAACACTGAAAAGGAAGGATTTTGTCGAACTGAAGAGGATGCCGTCTGACAAACCACCATTGTATGAAAGGGAAAAGCAACTTTGTGAAACAT
>NC_089789.1:31848605-31871105 GCF_040412425.1 Macrobrachium rosenbergii
CTCAGAGGTCTCATTAAACTTGAGGCTCCGGCGGAGCAAGAAGAAGAAGAAGAAGAAGAAGAAGAAGAAGCGGGGGAAAAAGACGGCAACAAGAAAGCTGAAAATGGGAGGTTTTCATAGGAAGTGGACACAGGCAGAATAAGAACGTGTGACTAGGAGACGCAGAGAAATGAAAATGGTGGATGTAAAGTGAGAATTACAATGTTGGTAAATGAGAAACGGCTGAAGATGGAAGGAGTTAGATTAGAATACAAGATGCAATTGAGAGAAGGCATAGAAATTGTCAGAAGGAGCGCTAAATTCTATAATAAAAGACAGAACACGAAATACAACTACGGAAAAGGAAAGGAAAATAAATAAAAAGCGAAAAATTTGGCTACGAAAAATAAAGACAAGACGAGAGAGGAAAGATATTAGAAAGTAAAGCCAGGAGAGTATTCAAACGAAGATAGGAAAAACAACGAAAATTTTCAGTTAATCTGAAACGGGAAGTTATTCACTTGCCTGTTTCTACGAGACCTTGAACGAGACTAAATGAGAGTTTTTAAAGGAAGAAGTAAGTTTGATGATAAAAATGAAGTCCAAGGCTTTCCTCCTCCTCCTCCTCCTCTTTCTTCTTCTTCTTCTTCTTCTTCTTCTTCTTCTTCTTCTTCTTCTTCTTTACGTTTTACTTTCGAGGATTTTTCCTTCCTGGCGCACACGCCCTACTTTTTAGGGACCAGGAAGAATTAACCCGAAAATCTGTATGGATCTCCCTTCAACGTAACAGATTCGGCCATCAATCAATTTTTTTTACATCCTGATGAAAATAGTTTTTGCTAAGTTTCGCAGCCGAGTTCCATAGGCCCCTGTGACTTTGTTTGGTGATATCAAATGGCGCCAAAGAGGCTAGACTTCGAAACCCCTTTTTGCGATGTTAAATAACCGAGTTTGAATTCTAAAAGAAAAGAATTGTATAAATCTCTCTTTTTATTTGCCGTTACTTTGTCGTGATGATTCTCATTGTGCTCTACTTATTTTTGCTTGCTTTTGGTTGGATCTTTTCTTTTTTTTGAATTTGAGACATGTGTTTGTTTCTTATCTTCTGACTAAATGCACAGTTGATAAGGCTAACCAATAGTTTTAAATTCTAACTTCTGGTTTCGACAGTAATAATTGGACGTTGCATACTGCAAACAACCTCTGGATTGATTAGGCAATCATTTCTCAAATTTGGTTTTTCAGATACACACATACGCGCCAGCACACACACACCTACACATGTAATGAATAATATATATATACATACATAATACATACATACAAATATATATATATATATATATATATATATATATATATATATATATGTATATATATATATATATAAAGTAAACTCCATAAAACAAATTTTGAAATATCGTATACATAACTGACTTCGAATATACGCATAATAATGACTTTCCAAAAATCCAAGTAGCACTCTCAAAATATTTGACAAATGACATATATCGAAATATCGCACAAAAAGTTTCTAAGATATCCAGCACATAACACAGTTCAAAATATCCCACACAAATAGAAATAGTCTTCGAAACGTCCTGAAAAAATAATAGATCATTTTAGAATATCAGGAAAACAATATTTTTCACAATATTCCACAAGTAATAAGATAGAGAAACATCCCACATAAAAATGAGTGGCTTTCAGAATTTTTCATTAATAATAAATTTCTGAATTGCAACACACAATAAGCTTAGAAAAGACCCACGCATCGGCTTCCAGTAACCTTCAAGTTTCTGCTCTAACAGCGAGAGAGAGAGAGAGAGAGAGAGAGAGAGAGAGAGAGAGAGAGAGAGAGAGAGAGAGAGAGAGAGAGAGGTGATCAGGAACAGGATCTTTGGAGTATATGGAAGTTATTGTTTACTGTAGACGTTTGGGTGAAGATTGGGTGGGAAGACCGTGCTGAAGAGGGTTACTTCAGAAGAACTGCTGGGAAGGTAGTTTTGATAGTCATGTAATTTCAGAATTTTGTTCTTACATCTTATATATACACACACACATATCTATCTATCTATCCCTATCTATCTATCTATATATATCTATATATATATATATATATATATATATATATATATATATATATATATATATATATATATATATATATATATATATATAATAATTGGCCAACTTCATAAAAATTTTTACTTAGATTTTCTTCATTTACGTCAGCCCGTTTCATTTTATCTACTGACTGGTTTCCAGTATCTCAGAATCCAGGACTGTCGTTGTGTGTAACTTTTGGGAAGCACTGACTTGTTCATGAGAATCCCAAATATGATTTATTATTCATAAAATCTGATTTTCTTTAATCTTCATAACTGTACGGGATGCAAAACACTGCATACCGATTGTTAAGTTATAATCCAATAGCATAAATTATATGCTGCAAAAATGACAACTAATAAAATTGTATGATGTTGATCACATTTCAGAAAAGATATGAAGGTCGAACCTCTTTGCCGTGCTAAGAAGGAACCTTAATTAACCCTTGTTAGAAACCCTTGCGGTCTGGTGCACGCTGTAATATGATACTGAAGCCTAGAAGGCAATAAAGTTATTCATATAGTACAGTATAATACATTCTCTGACTTCAATTATTTAAGATAATGAGCACGAGAAGAAAATCAGCTTTTAGAGATTCTATAGCAAGCCGAAAAGCACTGAGAAAAAAATTAATGTCACAAGCAAAAACAGAACCACAAGCGCACGGCCGCACGCACACTCTTATTCTGCCAGAGAGAGAGAGAGAGAGAGAGAGAGAGAGAGAGAGAGAGAGAGAGAGAGAGAGAGAGAGAGAGAGAGAGAGTCTAATGTTCCCATGCTTGTTAATGAATTTAATAAGTAGATTTTGCTAGTAATTACCGTTCCATTATCCCTTATAATCAAATAAACAGAAATTACCATTCCATTAATTTGCGGCTCTTTTTTTTTCATTAGGGAATCGAAAAGTGAAAGGAATTACAGATTTCAATTCAATTCAAAGTTAACTCCACTGGAGTGGATGGCTATGACATACGCATGTTTACCTTTTTCAGAAAAGGACTTTCTCAAGTAGCAGTTAAGGCTTAGGTTAATGAAAAAGAGTATTTTGTTTTCATCTGAAAGATAAAAATACGACCTTATACAATCTAGAATCAGCTCTTTAAGTAGGTTGCAGTTTTTCCCAAACGATGTTAATGAGAAGATTTTAGTAACTCTGCTCAGTTTGTGAAAGCAATGATTGATGAATCTTTTGATTTTTCTTTCCTGTTCGGATTGAATGACATCTCTACATGTGCGGATATCAATAAGACATGTAAGTATAGTAAAACTCATGAAAACACGTCTGGGCCACGAACTTAGTGGGTCAGATATACAATGTATAATATGATATAAATACACTATTTATCAAAGACATTAGAAGAAATATCCCCTAATAAAATGATTATAAGTCTAAAAAACTATTTGATTAAAGTTTTTGGAGTTTAGAAATATAATATAATATAATATAATATAATATAATATAATATAATATAATATAATATAATATAATATAATATAATATAATATAATATTAAAAAATAAAATAATATTCCTTATAGAACCTTAAGAAAAAAATTTTTTTCCAAAGGACTCCAAAATTGTTCTCCCGGAGGCCATACGAAAATATCATTTTTCCCCTCGAGACGGTAATTGATTTCCTGTCGATTCTCTCCCCTTTTTTTCATCCTCGTAAAACTAATAAGGCGCAAGATATCAAAACAGAATAGGTGGACCTTTCACGAAAATTAATTAGGAGGAATCAGAGAAGTCGATGGCTCGGGCTACTGAGAGACGAGGAAACTGTAAAGTATTGGTTTATTCGACCTCTCTCTCTCTCTCTCTCTCTTTTTGTTTTTGATCATCCGACTAAAAAGAAAACACTCTTTGAACCTTTGGGCATGTTCTTTTTAATGTACTTAAATATTATTGATATATCTAAATTCAATCTGCGACTCTCTCTCTCTCTCTCTCTCTCTCTCTCTCTCTCTCTCTCTTGTTCGTTTTTCGTTCTTGATCACCCGACTGAACAAGAAAACACCGAAGAACACTTTTTCATATTCTTTCAGCGTGCTTAAATTTCGCTGATATGATTTGATTTAATCCGTGAAATTTATAGGCTGTCAAGTCAAGCACTGGGGCTCTTTCGACCATGCAGTGCTTAAGACAGTGAAAAAAGTGAGTTGGAGTGGTTGGACAGCAAGATAAAGAGTCCAGAAACTAGAGGAAATGACGTACAAGGATCTAAAGGTGGAACTGGAAGAAAACCCAGCAGTTGCATTATGCAAATAAAATCTATTCGATGATCTTTCAACTTCTAATAAAATTATTTTACAAGGGTGACGTAATGTACTATTTGATGTAATTATATGCAAAACATTTTTATGAATATTTTACGTTTTATGGATGTTTTTCGTATGCACAAATATCAAAGAGAATGGATAATAAAACGTCTCATGATCTTTATACTATTACTTTACTCTGATATGCATAATTAAAACGGATTCTTTGGTTCGTCATTGGACGGCTGGGTAC
Source organism: Macrobrachium rosenbergii (assembly GCF_040412425.1). Classification (NCBI taxonomy): domain Eukaryota; kingdom Metazoa; phylum Arthropoda; class Malacostraca; order Decapoda; family Palaemonidae; genus Macrobrachium; species Macrobrachium rosenbergii. The sequence continues at coordinate 31,853,205 of NC_089789.1, forward strand.
CGTTCTCAGCTAGCACTCTGCTGGCCCCGCGCTCGATTCTCCGACCGGCCAATGAAGAATTAGAGGACTTTATTTCTGGTGATAGAAATTCATTTCTCGCTGTAATGTGGTTCGGATCCCACAATAAGCTGTAGGTTCCGTTGCTAGGTAACCAGTTGGTTCTTAGCCACGTAAAATAAATCTAATCCTTCGGGCCAGCTCAGTGGTCTGGTTAAACTAAGGTTCACTTAATTTAAAACGGATTCTTTAAATTACATAAACATAAACTAATCACTTTTCAAAATACTCAAACCGCAAATTGAATCGTATTTTGCATATTTCGTCAGTACAGAATTCCGACTGAAATGGAAGGCAGACGAACGATAACCTCAGATCATATTTCTTCAAAATAAATAAATCCGGTTTCAAAAGATAGTAATTACCGGACACCATTATCTCTGTAGTATCATTTTTTTTTATAAACTTAGTGTTTGAAAGAACCGTACTACCTCTGAATGCCATTTATTTAAATGTCGTCGCTATATGCTATAAGCCAGCAAGAAAGATGATTAAGTAAAATAAGGGCAGCATATCATATTGGCAACAATACGTGATTTATTAAATCGCTCATCTAATAAATCAGAATCGACTAGTTAACTTTTTATTATCGCCAGATACTCTCAGGCTAATTTCTGATCCCTTTGCTGAACTGAAGACATAAAAAGTACTGGTCGGCACTAAATACATTCGAAGTAATGTCTAGTTACAGTAAAGATTTTGAAATTTACCAAAAACCTTTCTTATCCTCTTTGGCCTGACATATATCATGGGCCACAATTGCAGGAGACAGCCCAGAGTTTCTCCTGATGTCAAGGGTAACCTGTGGAGTCTGGTGACGTGAAAATCTGCAGAACAGAGATGCCTCAGAGGAAAGGGAAGAGATTATTCAGTAGCTCAGGTACCATGAGCGACGTGGACTTTTAAAAGGTTAGATGGAGTGCTTTAGCCGAAAGCTGAAGAACTCCAGAGAGTTTGTCTCGTCAAGGGAATCTGGCCCCTGTCGAGCTAGTAAGATTCGTTATTTGGTTGGGAAATTTAGACCGGAAGTGATATTCTCTACTAAGATCTGGTGACTAATTAGACTTTATATTTTTTGAAATTAATATTTCCCTTTTAAATTTTCACGTAATCGAAAAATATATGTCAAAGTCGTCATGGAATCCAGAGGTGCCACTCTTTTTAGTCTAAAGTTCGCTTCAGTGATATTATGAGGTTTGTGTTGATTTATGTATGGAATATTGCTTAGGACATCAGTGATGATCTATATAATTAATATAAACATCATGCACTCATGCAAACACACGTATATATATATATATATATATATATATATATATATATATATATATATATATATATAATATATATATAATCAGTCATACAAGTTTATCCGCATTACATCGGCCTCCTTACATACATATAATCCACTTCCATTTTCCACACACTCTCCTGGCGCACTGATATATGAATACGCATTCAAATTCCTTTGCCATCCGATCAATTCTGCTACTACCTTAATAAGTGTTTGCAGAGCAATTCCTCGTCACTTATCAGCAGAACCATCAATGAATATGAAGGTATGCAAAAGCAGGCACAGGACTGGGATGCTGCATTGATCTATCATTACTATGAAGGTTTCACAAAAGCAGGAACCACAGGGCTCGGGTGCTGGAATTAAAAGATGAATTAATCTCTCTGATATAAGTTTAATTGAGCATCTGAACAAATGCCAAGAAACTACGGTGATACAAAGGTGATCAATCAATAACAACAATTCATGAGTTGGAAAATTCAAAAGATATTGATCTTCTGGGGAGGAAATTTACTGCCGGAAAGAACGGTACTCTTATATTCTTCTGCCTCATCGGCACTCACCCGTTCAGAAAATGATGATTCGACTATACAGAAGCCTTGATGTTACATGAAAGGCAGTTCTGAAATGTTATCTAGAGGGAATCTCTTCATTCTCAGTTATTCATCGCTGTTTCAGTAGTTTTGAAGAGGCTCTATGACAAACGAGAATTTTTCTATTCAGTGGAAATGGGAAAGTTTTTAATGCATTAAATCTAATTGTGGCAGATTTTATTTGCGAAACAGTAATTATGTAAAAGAATAACATAAACTTAAAAGGCTTTTTCAGTAAAAATTCACTTTTGCATAATATTAAGCAAAAAACCCTTGTTAGAGGTAGGCTATTTCTGCTGTTTCTATCTAATAAAAAAAAACACGCAGAATAATTAATGTTCGTAAAGAGCAATATACCAGCAAACTGCATATTCTCCCAAGCATCGCAAACTAAACTTCATAAATCACGAACCAAAGTTCAGGGAATCCCGTCTGAAGTTGCCAAACTTCCTTTAAAACAATCGGTACGGCTCATAGAACGAAATTTTCACTTCAAGCAGATGAAAGCACCGTTGGTAAGAGATTAGATAAGTCAGAAAACTGTAATATTTAATTTTTGAATAGTTAATCAGGAGTGTATTGAAGATTATAAAGGAATCTAAAGTGAGAATAACTTTGGCAAGACGAAGTTTATATTGGTAAGTAATAAGCAGCTTAATCATTAGTACTACTGAGTAGATAAAGCAAAATCCATTATCTTACGACACAAAAACATTCGCGGAAAATATCTGGGACGTGGCTCCAACCAAAGAATTCCAGCCACTGACATTTCCATTAAAGGCCATCAAACCAAAACTGTCCACTTCTTCAATATTTTGTATATGACCTCTGATATCCATTGTAGTCAGAGAAACATCTCCCTAATCCCATCTGGATCTGTCTGGAAAACATCTGGACATCGTCTGTTTTCCCGCCAAAAAGAACGAACAACATGAGTCGCCCCCAAGGACTTAAAATGCGTCTCCGGAGACTTGACCTGGAACTGAACCATCTATCATATCTGAGCTGTAGTGGAAAAGGAGCCAGGGGGTGGGGGGGAGGGAGGTGGGAAGGGAGGGAGCAGAGGAGGTGGAGGTGGGAAGGGGGGAGCAGAGGAGGAGGAGGAGGAAGAGGAGGCGGTGGAGGAGGAGGAGGAAGAGGAGGACTTGGAAGAGAGGAAGAAGGGGAGAAGTGTGTGACTGGAGCATCCGCTTGTAAGGTTCCAAGACGTGAGCGAAATATCGAGTATCAAAGGTTTAGGTCTAAAGGGGACAGGATTTAATCTCGTGGCAATAGGAGGGAGAGCCAACAGCCCAGTGGTACAGGAACGAGATAGTGGCAAAGGGGATAAAAAAAAAAAGAGAGGTAAAGGATTAAAGATCTAATGGTGGAAGGGGAAGGGCGTTTTATGGGACTGATATGTGAACATTTGTTATGGCGAAGGGGGATCGGGTAAGAATAGGTTTGTTGTTCCTGCGAGGTTTGATGCGCTCGAAATGTGGGACGATTCATTAGAGATATGGTTTCTTATTAGTAGAAGTTGGAAAAGAAACCATTTACGGCTGTAATAAGAGGAAAACGTTAACGATAGCCTCCTGTAGGCTACTGTTTATATATCCATCAAAACAAACTTTCATATGAAGCTTTCATGTGAAAGTTTTTCATAAGACTACCGCATCTTAGAAAAAAGAAACCAGTTAGCTCCGTTATAAACAGAGCATCAATTCTATTTCTGCACGTGATCCATAAAAATGAATCAAACTATTGAAAAATATTACCATGCTGAAATTGGCCTTTCTGTAAGTAGGCTTGAATCTATGTAACCTCAGTATATATATATATATTTTTGCTCCTGCACCACCTGCAAATTGACTTGACGTAACAAGATCAAAGGTTACACTACGGTGTTTTTAAAAGCTACATTAATTGAGCAATACGATTTTTGCAATAAAATCTATTTCATGTGAAGGGGCATGGAAGCCAAAGTATCAGAGGCTCAGAGATTCAGAGCGCAAATCGTATCTGCGTCACCCCTTCCAGGCCTGACAAAAACAAAGAACAGTGTTTATACTCACAACAAGATAAATAAAAAAAATCCTACTACTGTTATGCTGAGAGAGACGCAACAGGATAATAACAAGAAAACTATAACAAACAATTTCACTACCTTTAGAACGAAGAGTTGATTGGAGAACTTATACATCTGTCAATGCCTCCCCGTACAAATTAAAGGGAAGCAGTTCTGGATCATCTCAAAATCTAATCAAGTCCTCCTTAGCCAATAGCCCACTACAAAATTTCACTGCAATCCAATTGTAACTTTCAGAGATATCTTGTCAGCACACAGACAGACAGAGAGACGTCGGTAACCACAAAACCGTCCAACTTCGATGACAGAGATAAGTTCAAAGAGAACAGACAGTGGACGCTCAACATAACAGCATTTATACAGCTAACGTAACTTAACAATGGCAAGTTCAGCGTAACAGTTCCGTTGGGGAACACAGCCTTATTCGGTCTGGTAGCAAGTGACGGCCGGTTGACGTTTTGCTAAATTGTCCCTAAGGCATTTGGCAAAATGCGATGGTCGGGAACAGGATGATAAAAGACCCATCTGTGATATATGATTGCGGAATAAATATTCTTTATTCTGTCGAATAGAACGGCGCATTCAGGGACCTGCAGATCTGAAAGTGAGTCGATGGAGAGTATAGATAATCGATGTTTAGCATTTAAAGCCTATTTGAATTGAGGTTATGTTTTCTCGTGGTCAATTATAATTTTTTCCACTCTTGTTCCACAAAAGGGGAAATTATTTTCGCTAAAGGTGGGATAAAGAGAATTCTTTATTCATCGTCATTAATTTTTTATGTAAATAACCAAGTCATCGGTATATATTAGGTCATATGAGAGTATTAATTTGACTCTAGCAAATATATCTGATATTTTTAGTACTTCCAATTTGTTTAGAGTTTATGAGATGAGATTATCGACTTAAATATTCATACTGAAAAACGGGAATATTTTGCAATTTTACTTTTGGATGTAAGAAAATTAGAATACAAGTAGTTTCCCCTGAGGATGTTATACAAACGTTCAAGCGAAGGTGCAATGCATTATTACCCTAAAACAATTCACCTTTTATTTTAATAATTTATATATATTTTCATTTATTTATCTGTTAATTTATTAATCAATCTTTTTTCCCCTTTCTAATAACTGGCCTCTTCTTTCAGTATTTCCTAATATCTTCTGTAACTACGTTCAGATGAACACCATATTCTTTGAAAGCATGAATTGCAAGTCAGTGGCCCCTCTAGGCATGTTCCATATGAATAAGGATTTATTTTCTGAATAATAATAATAATAATAATAATAATAATAATAATAATAATAATAATAATAATAATAATAATAATAATAATTAAGTAACCTTACCTTATATTCAGGTAAAAAATGTTCCATGCCTAAAGTAAATCTTTTATCCTTTACTGAAACAATTCCGCCCTCTATAAAGAAACAAAGAACAGACAGCAATTTCCCACCTTCTGTCGACAGCAAAACGGAATAACAGCCATTTACAGCGCATCTTGCGGACATGCTACGTACACACACACACACACATACGCACACGCACACATGCACATATACACACACGCACATGTGAGAGAGCTTAAGGTGAAAAATTACAACCTTCAACTCGTCTTCGGTTACAGGTACGTGATAAACTATACCAATGGCTGTTTTTTTCGGCACAGCCATTCCGTGCACGCGTTACAGCTCGTACATGACCCGATTCCCAAAAAGGACCCCGTGAGATTTTTTTGGGGAGGGGGGTTGGATGGGGAGGGAGGCTGGGGTTACATCGGAGGGTGAAGCACTTCTCTGTGTTTTTCTCAGTGCCGAAGAATTGAATGTTACTCTGTTTATTTCAGGAAAATTTAACTTGATTTCATCTGTAGCCCGGTTGCCCTAATTAGGGGAAGATGTACTGGAAAAGTTGGATGAGAATCATTGCTAAGTTCATCCTAATACTGCTGGATTTGGGATGAATCATGGTGCAGAAAACTTCCATAGTATACAACCAATTTAGAAGACGCTTTAAGTTTTATATAATTTCAATTTTGAGTTTTTTTCTATAACTATTTTTTCTACCCCTGAATGAAACATTTTTATGAAAGTGTTTATAGACAAAGAATAATAACTGTAAGAAACTCATATACAAATGTCTGACTTTGTTTCTGAGCATACTCATGAGGCATACATTTTTAATTATGGTGCATTCAAGAACTTCATTAAGGAAATTGATAATTTATATATCATAACCCACTGTCAAACGGTTCTGAAGTCAGGTCGAAATCGTCGGCAACATTGACATATTATTTTTTACTGAAAAATAAAAAATAGCTTTCATTCTCACTCGCTCTGTTGGCTCCTGATACCTCTTTTTGATTTATTGTAGCTAATACCAGATTCCTAAGTCCTGCGAGTAACGTTAACCAACAGGAAAATCCGTTTTTGTAATCCTACATGAGCTGAAGACAGCAATTATAAAAAAAAAATGATCAGTTTCGTCACAACCATTTAATTAAGAAATATCCTGTACATGACAAATTAAAAGGGAATTGTAAATAGGCCTATCAGTAGTCAACGCCGTGTGAAAATTAAGAACTATTTTATGTATAAACAAACGCGAAAGCGAGCAGCTAGCTATCCACCCTGACATTTTAAAAGAGTGATTCAATTTAGTGGAAAGTGATAAATACATTTATTGATTTTTGTCATTCTACAGGCATCTTGAATGTAAAACAAAATATGTCCGAGAGAGGGAGTTGATTGTATGTCATATTTGGACACTCCAATATTTTTTTTTTATGGTGCGGAGACCGTGACGGGCATGGTTGCTATAAACGCCTAGATCCACACAAAAAAAAAAATAAATAAATAAAAAACAAAGAAGAAAAGTTTGTCACTGATGGACATTTCGCTTAAAAAAAAAGGGCTGAATGATCTACGAAACACTGAAGAACTCAGCAAATTCCGCATCTGACAGTGACACAGAAGAAAGTGGAGATGAGTCCCTGAGCAATGTCATAATAAATTATAACGTAGCCGAGCTGAGGGTTTTTCCTTAGAAAAACAGTGAAAATTGCAGCGTTGTCTGTTAGAGGCCAAGATTCACACGGAAAACTTTGGTATTGACAATAAATTCAACACAATATGGATTTTTAAACTACTTTCATCAAAGTATATTACTGTAATTTATAGCGTTAAAAAGTCTCCCTCATATCCATCAAAAAAAAAAAAAAAATAGTTCCAATGACAAAACACCTGATGTCCTGCAGGCAAGTTTTTAAACCTGTAGTGGCGTTGTAGAGGTGTTTTTAATGATAATGAAATTGATATCAACAAGAACAACAACAATAACAACAACAACAGCAATAATAATAATAATAATAATAATAATAATAATAATAATAATAAATTTTAGCTCTTCATTGCTTCTATTCCTTTTGCATTCATATTCCAAGCGTTTGTAAGCGTTCCTCCCCGAACATTTTCATGAACATTTTTCGAAGACGCCTTCAAGTATGACAAAGGAGGCGCGGCGGGCAAATCACAAGGAACATTAGCCAAATCCATCTCTGGATGTCTGATTGCTGGAACTTCCAGGTGGATTTCCAGGCAGCAGAGCCGCGATTCGCCGGTACATTTCCGCATTGCATTTTCCCCGATACATTGATCCTGATAATGCAGCCTGCCACTAACAGCTCCGTTTTATATTCACGGCAAATTACGTGTGAAATTCGCGTTCTTGCGCAACTGCACTGAGGAGAGTGAAGAGTTCACCGTTTCATTCCTTGCACTCTGGAATAATTTCGGTTCTTTGGTGACTGGAACGTAGTCTGGGTCTTCAGGCCTCTGGAATTCTACTCTGCTAAGGTATAAAGACACTGAGCGTCAAAAACTTAACCTTGGTTTCAATTTGTATTCGTAGGATATATTTCCTCCTGGTCTTCCAAAAAAAAAAAAAAACACTCTCTTATGAGATCAGGAGGCTTGAAAGCTCGTCTACTGATCTGATTCTAGTATGCAGTAAATGTGCCTCGCTGTCGAATTCCTCAGTTCCAGAGGCCCTTTACTCCTCTCACCGTTGGACTGTGGAACAGCCTCTCTAAGGATGAGGTGCAATTGGAACTTCAAAGGTTCAAGCGAAGATGCAATGCCTTACTTCCCTAAGTGCGACTTCGTTCCGGGTGAGTACACAATGCCTTCCCGGGTGCAGAGGTTAACAAAAAGCATAAATTCAACTTGTATTTTAATAATTTACTGATGATTTAAATTTCTATTAAATCGTTAATTTATCTGTTTTTCTAATAACTGATCTCTTTCTGTATTTCCCATTACCTGTTCTTTCGAATGAACACCTTATTTATTCTTCGGACGCTTGAATTTCAAATCATTGGCCACTCTGGGATTGTTCCATATGAATAGGGTTCATCTTCTGAATAATAATAATAATAATAATAATAATAATAATAATAATAATAATAATAATAATAATAATAATAATAATAATAATTATTATTATTATTATTATTATTTTTATCATTATTATTGTTATAATAATAATAATAATAATAATAATAATAATAATAATAATAATATAGTGCCAAATTTATCCCGTTTTCTTATAAGTGATATACCTAATCATGCACACAGTAATTTGAAACATAGTATCATATATATATATATATATATATATATATATATATATATATATATATATATATATATATATATATATATATATATATATATATATATATATATATATATACATATACTCAACAGTACGTTTAATCAACTTACACATTCAGCACCATTCACCTCTACCATAGAGATACGTACACTGTCGTGATTTCATGAACTTTCATCACAACAAATCCCATACGTCATCAACCCATTTGTAAGTTACTCAATACAGCGACCTTCAAAAAATAAACGTCCTTTCCACTTATTCCTATCACCCATTCTCTCTACATAACCAAACCACTATCGAACGTCTTATTCATCTTTTTATCTACGCTCAGCAGTTTGTCCCTTTTATCCTGACGTTATTCCTCACCCATTCATCAACCGATGCTCCTCATATACACGAATATGAAATGATCTCAACCTTTTCCCTTTAAATTTATTCCCATTCAACAGGCACTCTTCACATCAGGCACCTAGCAAGATTTGGCACTCTCTTAAGTCCATCTCGAGCGCCATGCTTGGAAGTCCATAATGGTGGCCGTTGTTCGGAATGACTGATCACATAGAAAAAAAGTTTTTTTTCGTTCCATTGCTGTTTAAGTAAATAAAAATTTCCGCATTTCTTTGTTCAAGTTGCTAGGAGTTTTCTTCACTTTTTGGCTCATTTCACTCGACAGTATTATCATGACTAATAATAATAATAATAATAATAATAATAATAATAATAATAATAATAATAATAATAATGATTTTGGATTCATGCACACACAAAAGTGAATGAACTAAAAGAATTCATGCAATGTTGCATTATTGTTGCTTTATCCTTACATTTCGCAGAAAAAGAAAAGAAGCATAAAACTGCATAAACTGGGGCGAAATGAAAATCTTTGCCCATGTATTTCTAATCGTCAGAAAATAATTGTCTTACATTAAAATATCTGACTGAATTAATGCACAAAGTTAAGATTAAATTCTAGGCCCTGCTTCCTTGAACACCCTCTCTCTCTCTCTCTCTCTCTCTCTCTCTCTCTCTCTCATGTCAAACGTAGATTTTATTCCTCTCAACTTGAAAAAAATATATATATAAAACAAATTTGAGGGAAAATGTCCGCGTGCATTTCTCTCTCTCCCTAAAGTCATGCATAAATTTCGTCGCGGAAAACTTTAACCAGAGACGCTCAGGTTTTGGAAATGTAGCCAGGGTTCTCCACGTTGCTGTCGCTGGTAAGGGTGTGGTTGTTAAATTCCACTGTTTTTCAGCCTGAATAGCAGCAGTTACCGATTCCATTGCGTAGGTAAAATTATACATATGTATGTGAATGTCTTTTACTGTAATACAACAGTAGAATACGAAGATAAAAAGGCCCATAAAACACTATTGGAAAGCTGCAACCATATATTTCGAGCACTTCCTTCTGTGTCTCTGCTCGCTGATAAAATATTTTACCAGTGAACAGGGACACAGAAAGAAGTGCTCAAAATATATGGTTGCAACGTTCAAATATATATATATATATATATATATATATATATATATATATATATATATATATATATATATATATTTATATATATATATATATATATATCTCTATATTATATTATATATATATATATATATTTATATATATGTATATATATATATATATATATATATATATATATATATATATATATATATATATATATATATATATATATATATATATATAGATAGATAGATAGATATAGATATAGATATATATATAGATATACTCATAAATTTGTAAATGAATAAAGAGATAAATAAAATGATTAGTCAATAGATTAATCATTAAATAAACAGATACGCGTTCAGCAAACTTTCACAGCCGAAAACCTCCAGTTAATTTATACTCACAACTTAAAACTCCAGGTCTGTCCATGAAAAATAAATCCATAATGAAACTGGTTTTTAATAATTTTGAAATAAAAGAATAGGGAATAATACAAAAAACTTAAAAACTCATAGGAATAAAAAATGAAAGTAAATGATTAAATAATACAAGCAAAAAAAAATTGCATTGTTTATACCCAGAAACGAGTATTTATGACAGAAAAATGACGTAGATGTCTTTCATTAATTCAAGAATTTGGGGAACAACACCGACTTAAGAAAAAAAATCGGCTCCCTTTTCCTTCGAGAAAACTGAATTCTTCAGAATGGAGAGAATCTAAAGTTTCCCCATCATATTCAAGGATCAATTCATGAATTCACCCCAAGAGATAAAAAGAAAATTAGACCACGACTATTTCTGGCCAGGAAACGACTGAATTTTGTCGCAATATGATGTGGATAACGAGGCCAAAAAAATGATAAAATAAAATAAAATAAGAAATTAATCTCTCTCCGCCGCCTTTCGTTCTTCTATAATTTCCCAGAACAAAAACCATTCTGCAGATCATCCTGCGTGATTTATCTGGGTCCTTTTTCGCGAGGGCTAACTCCCAAAATCATCCGGATCTAGCGCCAGACAATATCCCCTCTCATTTCCTGCCTCTAAATGTCTCAGATTTTCCCAACTTCCCCATAAGTGTCTATTGACCGTTAAGTTATGACTTCCTGCAGGTACTTAAGAGCAAGGAGGTGATTCGAAGCGAGAGAGAGAGAGAGAGAGAGAGAGAGAGAGAGAGAGAGAGAGAGAGAGAGAGAGAGAGGGTGCCTCCATGTCGGAACCTGTAGAGGATGGAAGTAAACAACACCAGGAGTCTTATGTGTCCAGAAAAAGATCGCGTTTGGTCATTTTTGTCTTTCCTTCTGCCTTTTCGTCGCCGTTTTATCAGAGGAATTATGGAAGGAGGCTGGGAAGGATGTTCTGATGTTCCTTCAATTCCTTCCAGAAAGATGACCGATAACGAGTGTCGTTTAGGCTTTTATTTTTTAAAATATCGATACCTAGATTTCATAATAAAAAAAAAAAGGCCGTGTCAGCGATACATATACCGAGGTTAAGTATGAATATGCGATCAATTATTTTTGCCTTCATCATTTTCTGTTAGAGTATTCTTATCGGTACTCTTGCAAATATTTTTTGCACCAACGATTTGCATATGTGAAAATATTAACAAGGGTTTTTGCTAAGGCAAATGCATTAAAAGGGTCACTTAAAACTAAAATCTTCTGAAAACTGTAATTTAGTGTACACATCTACTCTCTCTCTATCTATATATAAATATATATATTTATGTATATATATATATATATTATATATATATATATATATATATATTGATATATATATATATATATATATATATTTGTACATGCATGCTATATGACACGATTCATTTGGAAATCTCACTTCACTGCAAATAACATGAAATGACTTTTCTTTGCAATTCTTGTTGAAACGTGAAAATAAACATGTAGCCGCTGAAGCAGCTCTATTTCAATATTTCACGGAGCTAAAAAGTCTTCCACTGGGGTCAAGTGTACGATCGAAATAAGCCAATTTGAGGATGAAAACATCTTTAATAAAAATCTGCGTTCAAAAGTTTCTTACAGCAACGGAGGTACGAGAGTGTGGGTGTTTCGAGGTCTCTGGATTCTTGTCATATTTTCTCTCTTGTAAACGAGGTGTCCCTATAACTGTACATATCGTTAGTTTATCATATTTATTCAGTTGTGTAAATGAACCCACTGCAGCATTTATATATATATATATATATATATATATATATATATATATATATATATATATATATATATATATATATATAAATGTATACACACACACGTATATATATATATATATATATATATATATATATATGTGTGTGTGTATATGTATATACATATATATATATATATATATATATATATATATATATATATATATATATATTATTAACACATGATATAAATATTTATCTATTTACAGGAATATTTGGTAGGATTTTGATTAGTTTTAAAAAGTATGAAAAAGTAAAATACTTTGCCAGAGATTAATTTTCATATATCTAGGATATATGTTAGGAACGAGCTTCCAGTAATATTTTTTTTTTTTGTACCACTGTATCTATAACATTAATTTCCCTTCTCCCTCCATCATTTATTATTTTAACGTTTCTTTGACAAAAAAAAAAAAAATAATAATTCCAATACTTCCTATAAACAGAAGATAAAATATAGAACTTTGAACAGATTCAAAGTCAGAAATTCCATTGACCCAAACATCAAACAATGTTATAGAGAACTGGACTCAGAGAAAACAAAAAATGAGGAAAATACCATCAATGAATTATTGAAATAAATAGCTTCTTTATTTTAGTCACTAGTCTCACTGGAGGTCTAATCGTACCATCTGGTTAAATATGCCTTTAGTGTTTTGTTCTTGGTACAGATCGTCTAAGATGCTTGTATCATCCCTCTTTGAATCTAATAAACCGTGAAAATGACGATAAATGAGTGAAAATAACAATCTGAAATTATTGTATGAACACATTTCGAACTATTGTATTCAAGGTAATTTGATTTATCACAATTACTACAATACGTCTCTAACTTATGCAAAATTACTTCGGCATTTAAGTTGAATCTCAAATATTGCAACATTTCATCTACAGCAATGAATTTAGATTCGCAATTCATTCTAATCTGTGCAGCTTCACAGGCCAAAAAACCAGAAGTGGAGACAATATGAAATATGATTATGCAAATCTATTCATCGTGACAAAATTCATCAGATGAGTAAAGACCTGCCTGAAATCTGAAGACAATACAGATGCATTTTTATCGTAAAAAGGTTTTTCTTCTCTGTCCATTGAAATATTATATGACCTGCATATCAGATATGAATTATGGTCTAGTGTTGAAATATCGAGCAATGAATCATCCTGATGGAATCTTTGTTTCTCACACATCCACAATAAAGGTTACAACAGGAAAGAAAATATTTTTTTCTACTGACGGGTATAACGCAATTTAAACATATATATCCACAAAGACACACACACACACACATATTTATAACATATATATATATATATATATATATATATATATATATATATATATATAATTATTATATATATAATATATACATACATACATATTGGCATATATATATATATATATATATATATATATATATATAAATATATATATATATATATATATATATATTTAATCGAGAATAAGATTGTATTGCAACTGCAAATGGATAGACACGAATAAACAAATAACAATGGATATATATTAGTTCAAAAAGCAATTGCCAGTTGTGCGCCAGATAGGTAAGGGCCAAGGACAAGTGATAACAAGCGCCTACGACCAAGTACAGAAAAAAATTATAATGAATTCAAAACTCCGAATTGTACCGAATATTTGTCTACCTGGTTTTGAAGGTCACAGAGGGTAAATGTGTTTGGTGATCTGAATGTGAAAATAAGTAATATGTAGGAGGTGGAAAGTAGTTGACTGCTAAAATTTCTGGAATAAAGGAAGATCGAGGGAGTCGAAAGCTGAGCAGAGATTGATAATCAAAAATACAAAATTCACTGTAGGTTACGGGAGGAAGTGATTGGCAATTCATTCTTTTTGTCAAAATTGATAATGACGAATATTTAGAGAGGGCGGCATCAAAATTTCGTTAGGTATTGGAACACACCAAAAGGATGATGAGAGATTGCCACTCACATAGGTATGCCCAGAAAATCACAGTTGTTATCTTTTAACTTGTGGAAGTGCAAAGTTATTGTACAGCTGAGGTCTAAGAGGCACAGCAATCTATAATCTGCAAAATCTCACAGATCGAATGGTGACTCCTCACCATTCTAGAAAAAAAAATTTTGATGATAGAAAGGTCCAAATTCTGCAACAAACATGAATCCTCGGACACGTTTGGGCAATATCGTTAGGGTGCATTACACGGAATCAGACCCAGATGAAATGGAGCAGTAACAAAACGCATCTTCGAATGTTATTAAGGACTCGAGAGCACTTCCATCCATAACGCTTTCGCGTTAAGCCGCCATCTTTGACCCAGATTCTTCCTTCTGCGGCGCCTCGTCCACTAGGAAGACAAACTGTAAACGCTCCAGAGCGTTCGCGTCGAGTCGTTCATCGGGAAGACAAAAGGTCACGCCAGCGCTTTCACATCGCCATTGTCTGCCTGTGGCGGAGATCGGTGGGGGGAATATTGCGAGCTCAAATACCTCTTCCTCCTCCCGAATGGAATGACTTCATATGACTCCAACTTTCATAACATCCTTTCGAGGTCTGTTTTGTCATGCTAATGCCGGGAAGCGAGAGCTTGGCACCGAGGAAATAAGGGCGCCGTTCTCATAAACTTGTAATGAGATAATTGCGTCGGAGTTGGACTAACTTCAGGTGTAATATTCTGAATGCCCTGGAAATTGGCCGTGATTGCGGTAAGATAACGCGTGGTTTAAAGGCTACGTAGGACTTGGCAGACATTATCTTCAAGTGGATTTAATGCATGCGGATAAATACGGGGATCACACACACACACAAACACACACACACACACACACACACAGAGAGAGAGAGAGAGAGAGAGAGAGAGAGAGACCAGAAGATAATTCAGTTGTCTGAACATGATTCTAGACTGACAGCATTAGCCAATTGGGTCTCATTAGGGTACGAGAATATATGAATGTATGTCGGTATGTATGTATGTATGTGTATATATACTGTATATATATATATATATATAATATATATATATATATATATATATATATGTGTGTGTGTGTGTGTGTGTGTGTGTATTGTGTACATGTGTAGGGCCCCGTATATATAATATATACATACATATATATATATATATATATATATATATATATATATATATATATACAACTTAATTTTTCTATCTTAAATAGTTTAAAAGGTTAACTGAAGAGCATCGGAGGACAGTTCTCAAACAGATTAGTCTAACTCACATTTTGAAATCTTTATACTAATAATTAATACCTAAGGTGGGTGTCGGCGGTGCTGGCACTTCGCACACGCACTGCTCCCGTCATCGGCACTGCTGTCGGAGCCTAACCGAATCCAGATGTCCGTTTTTAGCGTCGCTTGGGCAGGAGTTCTACGTTCTGACCGACTTTTATTGGTGTGTTTTTTCAAATTCCGCCAATCAGTCGTAGGCTTGGGGGGGCGTTAATAAGCCTAAAGACACGTTGGCGTTCTTGTAAGTGCCTTCCCGACGGTTGGGAATATTCCCATTACTTCACTCACTGCACAGCACATACAAATTAGCACCTAAAATGAATCAGCCATGAAAATCACCAGGGTCTCAGTGAGGCTCAACACACAATGACACACAACACATCATATATATATGTATAATACATTATATATATATATATATATATATATATATATATATATATATATATATATATATATATATATTTATATATATATACATGTGTGTGTATAATATATTTAAACAACGAAAGACCTTTCGTTGTAAAATAATAATAATAATAATAATAATAATAATAATAATAATAATAATAATAATAATAATAATAATAATAATAATAATAACAAAATGATAAAAGTTATCTCGGAACCAATTATAATAATCCTTAGACTGAATAACAACACGAAAAGAAAACTCACGAAAAGAATCTAAACAATGCACAAGCAACGACAATAAATCCCACTCCGAACAGAAAGAAGACAGCGGAAATAACACTGCCAAAATCAGAACGGTTATCTGGAAGGCAACAGCAGCAGCAGAATAATATAACTTCTCCAACTAAACTGAAGAATAAGTGAGAAGTTAATTCTCAAAACGGCCCCAGGATATTCCCTAAGACGGATGATCCAATAATGATGCAAATGAGCCTCCCTAATTAATCATTAGAATGAACCTAGGCTTCGTGCATTATATCAGTGCTTGCCAGTGTCTGAGTGATATGTTTTCTCTCGCTTCCTCCTCCTCCTCCTCCTCCTCAGCGCATGGAGATCTACAAACAGACGCACACACACATATGTATATGTATATATACATACATACATATATATATAAACATATAATATGTATATATGTGTATATATATATATATATATATATATATATATATATATATATATATATATATATATATATATTTACTACAACATGTACTGTATATGTATACAAATTCACTCTACAAGGCATTTCATTGAATATCCCTGATGGGAAATTTATATGATAAATGGACTGGTGCTTATAAATTCCCCTTCTATGATAATTCCCATTGCCTGGGATATTCCAGAGGTAGCAAACTTGATATTGCCTGATTTTGTAGCTTCATGATTATATAAATCACAGTGTGATAAAAATGTCATATATGTATATATATATATACATATATAAAAAATATATATATATATATATATATATATTATATATATATATATATATATATGTGTGTGTGTGTGTGTGTGTGTGTATATATGTGTGTGTTTGTTATTTTTGCAGCTGTCTGTAGTCATATAGTTCAGATAATTCCTACAACTTGCTCCACTTACTTCAAAGCCTTCCATGCCTTAAACAAAATATCATTAGCAGCAAGAAGGTTTCTACTCTCCTTGAGAAGGAATGAAAGTTATTTATGTATATATCCCATTACCGTATTAATTCAAAAGCCTTTCTCATTATTTGGTAGCTCAAAAAATCGAGAGGAAATTGCTATTAAATGTCATTCATTTTTCTTTGTGCGTATTTCTACTAGCTTTCATATATTACGGCAAGGTATCTTAGAAAATATTGCTTGCAAAATAATGTAGTTACATTCTCTAACAGACATTCTTTTGCAATGTTCACACGTAAATTTTAGTAAATAAATAACGTCAAGAGGAATTTGATTTAAGAGTTTCAGGATAAGTTTCGCGTTTTCTGCAGTCATATGCTTCAGAGTTTGTCTTCATTAATTCCTTGTTTATAGGAAGCTGAGGAAAATAAAAATCAGAAACTTTATAATCATTAGTCACTGCAGCGCGGAAATCATCATCATTAGCTATCTTTCTCGTCAATTTCAAAAATTACAAAATGACACAGTTTTAATGACATTGAAAAAGATCTTGAAATGCTCAACAAATCTGGCGGAAGTCGATCTTGTTCTGTTATGATATATCAATCATTATCTTTTTAAATCATAACTTCGAATGAATAAAAAAAAAAAAGACTGGGGACTTATCTGTTACAGAATAAGTAAAAATGAATGAATAGTAAGCTTTGA
>NC_089789.1:31878605-31923605 GCF_040412425.1 Macrobrachium rosenbergii
GCTTCGCACCCCTGGTTAAGAACCACTGAATATTATAGACGATGTTGCAATAGCGACTGCAATTTGTGAAGGTTAACGTACAAAATGCCAAAAATAATTTAGCAGCGGGAGTGGTCTTACATATAGCCTTTGATCTAATACAGTCAGCTTGTGCTTATAAAAAATATCAAAGTGATAAAGGAGCATAAATCTGATGAATATCAAGAGCCACTCACAAAAAGACTTATTTCTTGCGCGGAAGTCTGAGGAAAAGCGTCACGCGATTAACTCAGCTTCCTCTCCTGCAAGACACTTCCTTAATACTTAGGAAATGGGCAAGACTCCGACGGGAGCAGTTATCCCCAGATGGAGCTGACCCTTTTTCTCTTCTCTTCGTAGTTTCTTTTAGCGGAAAGTGCTGCTAGGGTGAACAAGGGCGCTGGAACGGGGAAAAGGAATGAGGGGCGTGAGTAGGTGGGGATGGCGGGAGGGAGAGATATTGGAATACCGAAGCGGCTTCTAAACATTCTTTATGAATTGAATCTTAAGCCATAATAGGTTGCTGAAGGCTTAGGATAACCATAATTAAAGCCGTGATTTACGTCTTTGTCCGCAGGACTGCTTCACCTTTCAAACCCCAGACATTTAGGATAATACCCTATCTCAACCTCATTCCTTCCCACCTCCTCCGCGCTCAAACCCCAAACTTCCTCACCTCTCTCTCTCTCTCTCTCTCTCTCTCCCCCGCCTCTATCTCTCTCTCTCTATCTTTCTCTCTCTATCTCTCGCCCTCTCCCTCTCCAAAACTTACCTATCTGGAAACAAAGGCTTCGCCCAGCAGATATGGCGCGTAAAAGTGATGGAAACCCTTAATAAAAGCGGGATGATTCTGCAACTGGGTAATGAATAGGCGAAAAGATTCAGACAAATGGCTAGACTAATGACTAACCTTAGGAATTTATGCGCCCCTGTATCATACAATTAATTCCTCCGGCCATTAAGGGCGTCTGATATAATCTGGGCCAAACAATAGGCTCCCCGACGCCGAAGCGTAATATCACGGCGACAAGTTTGATTCATGCCGGACGAGAGCTGCATCGGAGCCCGGGGGCCTTCGTATTTTGGAGCTTTTCGGAGCACACACCGAGCGGATTTGTTTCGTGGAAAGGAACGTCGTCGCCGTCCGCACAAGTGGGTCATCCTTTGTCAGCGATTTTTCACTCGCGGAGGGATTTAGCGAGGACTGTGCCGCCCGAATATATATGTAACGACGGTCTTTCGGGCGTAATTCGGGCGTGAGAATCGCAGGCGGTGAAAAGCAAAGGGCGCTGGAATGTTATCGTCCGATGCGGATTAAACTGTTATGGAGAAATGATTTATTTTTTTTTGGGGTGGGGGGCGCGAATCGTATCGGTTCTTTGTTCTTCTGTTATAGCTTTGAACGTCTCTTTGTGAACAATACTAGAGAATATTTAATTTTTTAATAAAAAATCTGTCATTTATCCGCCTGTCAATTCACTTTATTCCCTTACACGCATTTTATTCCTAAGAGTGCTAGTTTCAGGAACGGCTTTAAGCTACTACTGTCGATTAACTACCAAGTACGTAGTTCACTACCTAAGTAGACAGATTTAATGTTCAGGGAGTTCTCCACGATTCTCTGATTAAAGTGTGAATTAGGCGGCGCTAATCTTATTTTTGTATCGAATCCTGGTCAGGGCAGATGTACTCTTCAGTTACAATTCATCTCGGTGGAAGTTGCTTATCAATATATGTATATGTATATATATATATATATATATATATATATATATATATATATGTATGTATACATGCATATATACATATGTATTATACACACACACATATATATATATATATATATATATACTGTATATATATACACATATACATATATATGTAACACGCATGTTGAAAGAGTAATTATTAAAAGCATGAAAATTTAGTATAGAAAGTTAAATTGCATCTAAGCAGAAAGTTATAACGTGTATGTGTATCGAGAATTATAAGTTGTAAACAGGGCCAGTCATTCAGAAATGTTAGAATCGCTTGTGTCCATTTAGAATATATCTATATATATATATATATATATATATATATATATATATATATATATATATATATATATATATATATATATATATATATATATATATATATATATATATATATATATATATATATACATATATATATATATATATATATATATATATATATATATAGGAGAAGATAAATTATTTAAAGAAAGAGAAACAATGGAGCGCTGTAAGGCCTTTCGACTTATAGTCCTTTGCACTTGCACACTCATTGTTTCTCTTTCCTTCGAGGATTTTGTCTTTATTTATATATTCATCACGTTCCATATTTTCAGACTTGAGTTATACATACATATATATATATATATATATATATATATATATATATATATATATTACATATATATATATATATATATATATATATATATATATATATATATATATATATACATATATATATATATATATATATATATATATATATATATATATATATATATAATGTATGCATGTATGTGTATATGTATGTATGTATAAGATATACCGTAAAATCTGAAAGGCAAACGTTGGAAACTCGATATGACATAGAATACACTGCAAAATAATACGAAGCTACACATTGTCACTGTGCCATGCATCTGAAAACGCAGATTAATCGCTGAATAATTCAGTAAAACTTGGGGAACAAAGAGGCGACTTGCCATTGGCTTCACGAACACGAATTTGCGAACGGGATCACTCTTCTTGTGAGAGTGACGCCAACACGAACACTCATTGGCCGCTGATGCGTGCAGTTCGATTCCCAGTTGACTGATCCCGTGATGCAATAAAAAAAAAAAATGCGCCTAAGTTTCTTCGGTGCAATCGAGTTTTCTCTACAGCCGTTACAGCGTATGATGAAGGCCACCGAACATTGATCTAGCCGAAAACAGATTTGTCTTTCGGTGGTCTTGGTACAATGCTGTGAGCCGCGGGCCACGTAACTTGAACCAAGGCCCGGTGATGGCCTATTCTATATCGTTTCCAGAAGCACGATTATGGCTATCTTTAACCTTAAATAAAATAAAAACTACTGTGGCTAGAGGGCTGCAATTTGGTATGTTTGATGATTGGAGGATGGCTGATCAACATACCAATTTGCAGCCCTCTAGCCTTGGTAGTTTTTAAGATCTGAGGGCGGACAGAAAAAGTGCGGACAGAATACAGTGCGGACAGAATAAAGTGTGGACGGACAGACAAAGCCGGCACAATAGTTTTCTTTTACAGAAGACTAAAAGAGTTTCATCTACTAATATAATTTCTTTACGAGGTTGTAATTTTTAGTCTGGCTAAATATAATTGCGTTTGGCCATTCATTTCGCAATTGTATCTTGCCATGAGAGAGTTTTTGAAACCATCATGGTGTTTTTGACACCAGGAATAATTGTGACATTCTTTATCGCCTAATTTTCGCGTGTTCATTTTCTGGTAGTGCAGATTGTAAATGTGCAGCTATTACTGAATTTTAAATGAGTTTCGAAAACTTATTACTGCAATGAGTTTAAAAAAATGACTTGAATTTATCAAGGTTTTTCTAACCTTGTTACTCTGTAATGAATTTTTTTTAAGTGATTAAACTTATTAACATTGCCCAGGTACAATCAATAACAACTTGTTATGCCAAAGGTAAAAGCATTATCAGTGTAGAAGATATAAAGGAAGGTCCGGTTAATATCCCATAATAGCCATCAGAATTCCAGGACGGTTCCTGGCGGAAGAAATAAGGCGAGAATCCTTCAGGAATCAGAAAGAAAATCATAGATTTATTTTAGGTAGGATCTCGAAAAGAACACCGGGAAAAATGCGGTTTTGGGGAGGTGAAAAAATGTGACGAGAAGAGAGACAAAGGACTAATTTCTTTAATTCCTCACTTCTCTCTCTCTCTCTCTCTCTCTCTCTCTCTCTCTCTCTTTCTTTTGAGTTGAAGAAAGGTGAAGAGAAGAGAGACAAAAGACTAATTTCTTTAATTCCTCACTTCTCTCTCTCTCTTCCTCTCTCTCTCTCTCTCTCTCTCTTTGGGCGAGGTGAAAAAAGATGAGAAGAGAGACAAAAGACTAATTTCTTTAATTCCTCACTCATTCTCTCTCTCTCTCTTTGGGCGAGGTGAAGAAAGATGAAGAGAAGAGAGACAAAAGACTAATTTCTTTAATTCCTCACTTCTCTCTCTCTCTCTCTCTCTCTCTCTCTCTCTCTCTTTTATTTTCAAGAGGTAAAGAAAGATGAGGAGAAGAGAGACAAAAGACTAATTTCTTTAATTTCTCTCTCTCCCTCTCTCTCTCTCTCTCTCTCTCTCTCTCTCTCTCTCTCTCTCTCTCTCTCTCTCTCTCTCTTTGGGCGAGGTGAAGAAAGATGAAGAGAAGAGAGAAAAAAGACTAATTTCTTTAATCTCTCTCTCTCTCTCTCTCTCTCTCTCTTCGGGAGAGGTGAAGAAAGGTGGAGAGAAGAGAGACAAAAGACTAATTTCTTTAATCTCTCTCTCTCTCTCTCTCTCTCTTCTCAGAGAGAGAGAGAGAGAGAGAGAGAGAGAGAGAGAGAGATAGCGCGCTCGATTCTATCGTTATTTTTCAATTTTACCAAAATCAAGCTGTCCGTTCATGCTTTTATATAAATGAGTGAACCAATAACGAAGTAATTTCATGCTATTTGATTATGTAAATAATCGAGCATAAATTTGCATATGAATCATTCTTAGATGTTCTTAATAAGCTTCCGTAAACATCAGATGAAAGTGTATATTTAGATTGGATAAGACCTTAAGTTTGTATGTATATGTGCAGTTTTAGCTAATCATATGAAATATATGTAGTAAATTACTAAGCATTTATAAGTAGGCTATATAACGAAGCTGTTCCATATGAATGTATATATGTATGTATGTATGTCTGTATGTATGTATGCACGCAAGAAAATAAATTTCTTTTCACTCAATTTAGATAAACATGTTTAGTCAAGCAAAGTAATAAGAGGAGTAAGTTTGAACAGTCTTTATTACAAAGCTGTTAAGCATAAATGTATGTACGTATGAAAATTTATTTCGTTTATTCCATGCAAAAAACTACTCTTTAAATATATGAAGTTACTGCAGTATTTTGATAACTGACCTGGTATACATTCTATACAGACGTCACGACGCACATTTGTATATATACGTGCATGTATTCGAATATGTATGTATGCATAAAAAAAAAAAAAATAAAGAGAACACCCTAATTCTTTTCAGAACCGAAGACTTTCGCCCCGGGAGTCTTTCGATAATGGAATAAGGGAAGCTGCTCTTCCGAGACTAAATTTATGATTTTCCAGTTCGCTGACTTCTAGGTAAGAATTACTCGCTTCTTGCGCATAAATTCTGGCGCTCCTCTTCTTCTTCTTTGTTTCAGCGGACTGTTATCCAAATAAACAGTCGGATTTAGTGCGGTGCTGTCTTCCTCAAGTCAGTATGTCTGTAGGTTCTCAGTTCATCTACAGTGCGCTCTTAAAACACTTTGTTTTTGTCTGAGGACTGAGGCCAGTCATCACATATGGTTCTCACAACTGGCTTGCAAAAATCAAAATTTAATTGAAAAAAAAAATTGATTACGCTGTAAAGTTATATTATCCAAAGGATCCAAGTTCTTGCAGCGTTTTATGCCTTTTAGTAAAAGCAGTAAGAGTTCTCTTAAATGTATGAAAGTAAAAAAGGTCTGATTTTGCTGGAAAGTTATATAATTTACAGGATCCAAGGGTTTTAAGTCTTCTTGTAAAGTTCATAAGTGTTCTCTGAATTGTTAGAGAGTAAAGAAGGGAAAATACAATGATCATGTTCACCTCGTTAAATAAATTCACCTTACTTAGCTTCGGTCTGCTCGTTTGATTAGAAAAAAAATTGTACAAATTTCTGTTCTTCATGAAATATGATTTATTCTATTGATTAAGGCATTGTTTTACAGTACAACACATAACGCCTTCTGAAATAAAAACAATGAATTAGGAAAAGTGTGAAGAAGCATTTTTCTGTGTGTGTGTGTGTTTTTTTATAAATGTCACTTCAGGTTAGGCTGCCATGGAAGATTGAAGCGGTTGGTTAGTTGGCTGAGATCAAACTATACCTAAACGAGCATGAGGTCATAACCAAAATTAGCCTGCAATTGTGGTACTACTGAAGATCAGCTAACTGAACTAAATATTTAGTGCTTTGGTAGGAGCTTTTTTGTCTATTATAATTACCTTTAGTATTCAGTCTCTTGAATGTGAATTCAAAGAACATTAAGTCCATAACACAACTGCTTTGGAATTTTCGTCGGTCATTCAGTCATCGACACTTGAAAATATTGGTGCAGTCAGCACATGAATAAGTGACGCCCAGTGGCGTTATTGTGCGTTGCTCTCTGCAGTGATGGAACTAGGAACTCTAACATAAAAATCAGTGCTAAGAAGCTTGTAACAAACTTAGAGATCTATTAAACGTCAGTTACCGCTGTTATTTACGAGAAATGATTACAGTTGAAAGTAGGAAATCTTGGAAAGAAACTGAAACAAAAATAATCACATTGAACTGAATACGTTTAAATTGAACTGAATATAGAATTTAGGCCAAAGGCAAAGCACTGGCGAAATGAGGTCATTCAGCGCTGAAACGGAAATTGGCAGTAAAAGTTTGAAAGGTGTAACAGGAGGAAAACCTCGCAGTTGCACTATGAACCAATTGTTAGGAGAGGGTGGAAAGTAAGATGGAAGAAAGAATATATGAAAGGAGGTACAGTAAAAGGAACGAAAGGCGTTGCAGCTAGGGTCCGAAGGCAAGCTGCAAAGAACTTTAAGTACTGCCTACAGTGCACCGCATGAGGTGCACTAATGGTAATATCCTCCTACGGGGAAAACTTTTAAAGAATATTATATTTGAATAAGTACACATATGTGTAAAGGTTCACGTTCTGATAAACAGAATGTATGTAACTAGGAATATTGTACAGTAACAGTTGCGATGAATGAATTTGCCTGAGGGTTATATTCAACAATTTATCATTGCATGCCGTCATTCCATGAAATTCATGAAGTGGGAGTCTTATCTAGCAATGTAAAATTCTGTCTGTAGTAAGATTCTCTACTCTAAGACCTTAAATTAGATAATTTTTATTTTAACTAGAAGCCTGTCAGTATGTGCATTCATAAAAGAAAAACTCTTGGATCATCTTCAGCCGAAACGTTTTGAAGATTTAATAGAGTTTTTGAGATAACTTGTGGGAGTTTACAAATATAAATACAAATTTCGCCGACGTTGCTAATACACAAGTCAGGTTATGAAAATTTCAGGCAAGATAAGAATCTCTGGTACGAGTTGGATGAGGATAATGCAATATTAGTAACTAAGTGTAGACTGAGAGAGAGAGAGAGAGAGAGAGAGAGAGAGAGAGAGAGAGAGAGAGAGAGAGAGAGAGAGAGAGAGGAGCGTATTCTCAAACAAAAAATTGTCTTGAGGTTATCTTGCTGAGAGGTTTATGCCATGATCTCAACAGGTTTAAATTAGGAAGAAAACTACAATTATGCGACAACTTGTAATATTTTTTGCAAAGTCCTCCACAAGAATTATCGCATAATCTCTTTGCTTTTTTATTGGCTAATGCATTTGACGAATACATTTTCCATATCCGAGATCATTTTTCTTTCTGTTTTTGGAAATGTATTCATGTAAGAGTGTAGGAGTGAACAGTTCCATTTTTGTAAGGGAACCTACGCTAACTAGATCTCAATACGAAAAGTCACGAAAAGAAAACTTGTCAAAATTTGAAAAAAAAATGACTTGAAGACTAAACTGTTTAATGGAACGTATGTTACTACCCGCTACACACACGCGCACACATATGCGCAAACAAGGAGAGAGAGAAGAGAGAGAGAGAGAGAGAGAGAGAGAGAGAGAGAGAGAGAGAGAGAGAGAGA
The DNA here is from genome assembly GCF_040412425.1 of Macrobrachium rosenbergii. Lineage (NCBI taxonomy): Eukaryota > Metazoa > Arthropoda > Malacostraca > Decapoda > Palaemonidae > Macrobrachium > Macrobrachium rosenbergii. The sequence goes on from NC_089789.1 coordinate 31,886,603, forward strand.
GAGAGAGACTCTTTAACGAATATTTCCTTAAGAGCTGGCAATAATCTTTTAATGGGAGCTAACTGGAAACCCATTTAAGGATAAGAGAAGTATTTACCCGACTTTTTCCTTCTTTATGGCATTATTCGATTATCCAGATATTCCACAATCGTCCATTGGGTATAAAACCATCGCTTCAAATAGAGCTTTGCTTTCCACGAGTTTTATTTTTAGAATGGAAATAAACTCACGCATGGAGCTGAACGATTTGGCAATAAATATTGTCGATCTCTATTAGCAGGGCAAATAAATAAATAAATAGATAAATAAATAAATAAATAAACAAACAAATAAATTAATGAAATAATAAATAAATAAATAATAAATAAACAAATGAATGAAATGATAAATAAATAATGAATAAATTAGTAAACAAATAAATAAATTTTAACGGCAAATATTGATCTAGCCTCTCAAAAAAGATCTTAACTGAAACTTGCAGCAGACCACAGTAGCCTGGTATGAATGGCCATGGGTAACAATGAAACAAGAAGCTAAGAATATGTAAACATTAGGTTATTCCCACATCAAGAACAATCGAAATACCTTTATAATATTTCCAACAACATTAATTCTAAATAGATTTTAGAGCCATAGCAGCCTCGAATTTCAGATATGAGAAGCAATAAGTCACAATAACATCCGAAAACTAATAAAGTAAGCAAGATGATAATGAAATTTATCCTCATTCCAAATATATCTCTGTAATAAATAACCAAGAAATGAGAAAGAGGGTGCAGAAAATGATTCCCACTGCAATTATTTTCTGAAATATTTGAGTCATATCTTCTCTTATTATCCTACAAAATTATACTCTTAATAGTTTTACAAAAATTTCAAGTCAACCCAGTCTCAACGTTTTGGTTATAGAATGTATTCCCAGTTCGATAACAGCGGAAAGGACTTGAAACCATTATCTAACAGTGATCTAAAATAATCTCAGAGTCAAACCAGTCTCAGTGTGCTGGAATGAGCAAAATAGGCCACAATGAGGCCCAAATAGCCACCAGATTGAATAGCATGGTAATGGAAATGATTCCTCTCAGTTACGATACTATCAGGAATACCACCACAATAATCAGTAAGCATGACCTGACTACCTTTTCAGACCAACTGAATCTCGACATTCCTGTGCAAGACTCAGTAGGTTATTAAGAGACCTAAAAAAAAGAAAAAAAAAAAGAATATTCCTCTCTGCATCACCTGAAATCATCCTAAAGCCAATTCTAGTCTCGAAGTTGTCTGTAAGTAGAGTCTTCCAAAGTCTTTCTTATTTTCATCTCTCAGTATGATGACAGCTGTGTCGGTAAGATCATCTTTCATAATACTACTTCATTTTCCTGCTGTCATTCAACACCGACAAGTATCCGTATCAAGCAGTAGCATGATACGTGCTTTACTACTTTGTATTCTCTTGTCAGTGATTTTCTTTAAGCCATAAGTAGTCTGAGACTTCTTACACCTATTTCAATGTAGTATTTCCAATGTCATTGTTTTTTTTATTAATTTCATTGTGGAGTAAAACCCACGATAAGTCTGCTGTCTAAATATATCAAGTTATTTTTCTTGCATTTCAATGTTCATAATAATGTTGAAAATTTATGTTATTTTCAGTCAGTGGAGAGTAATATGGAAGAAGGCTAAAAGCATAATATCCAAGAATAAAATGACCAGTGAGCAGAGTAGAAAATACAGAAGAAGGTCAACAACAAGGAGAAATGAGAAATATCCACCAAAAATGGATAAATGTTAGAAGCAGTAAAATAAATCAGACACGTTGAAAGGAAATCATCTCATTCTTACAAAACTATTTTGACTTGGTTTGATAATTTAGCTGATGTTTTAAAGACCGGAGATGAATACCATCAATGAGTAGAGGAACGAAATAAGTAAAAAAAAAAAAAAAAAAAAACATCAGGCCTATTGAAGTCAAATTTACAAAACATAAAGGGATAAATAAGGGAGGTATCTCAATACAAAGAAAGTGGCTCCCAAATAACAACAGTGCTTTTGCTTTCAGAAGCACCCCTAGTCCCTACTGCTTTCACCTTCAAGTTTTAAAGTACAAACGACAAAACACCATTAATTAACACCACACAGCTGTTCACCTTGCAACAATAATAATCACTGTACAGCGAAGCCTTTTTTTTTTTAATTCAATTTATTTATCTACATTTTTAATCCCCGTTCCCTCCAGGAATGATGGAGGGCTCTCCAGGCTGTGTAGTAGGGTGATTAAATGAGAAAGTTTCCTGAATGTAAAATCCTGACCGAAATTTATGTGCCGGATACGCCATTTTCTCATTTTTATACGAGACAGAGGCAAAACTTCCAGTGTCCTTTTTTTATTTTTCTTTTCTCATCGCCGTAGGTAGGAGGGGTTGTCTTTATGCGGCAGAGGAGACGCCAGATATATATATATATATATATATATATATATATATATATATATATATATATATATATATATTGATAAATACATATATATGTATATATATATATATATGTATATATATATATATATATATATATATATATATATATATATATATATATATATATATATATACATCGATTACTTAATGATGCCTCTACGGGAAAAGTTGGAAAAGTGTTACTCGTTAAGGAGAAATTAATAGTTCTTTTCTTGCTGAAGTTTTGGTCGGGAATAGTCGATAACCTTATGTAATGGTTAAGATTTAGGTCTTATATATATATATATATATATATATATATATATATATATATATATATATATATATATATATATATATATATATATATATGTATGTATGTATGTATATACATACATATATATGCACATACTGTATATATATATATATATATATATATATATATATATATATATATATATATATATATATATATATGTACATATATAGAAACATATATATAGTGGATATATATATATATTCATCATTATATATATATATATATATATATATATATATATATATATATATATATATATATATATATATATATATATATATATATATATACATACATACAGTACAAGATATATATAAACTCCGATGAATAGCATAGATTAAAAAGTGATTTGAGTTTTGAAATAACTGATATCTTGCAAAAAAAAAAAAAAAGACAGCTCTTGAAGGAAAGATTCTCAAGTTTTGAGCTTTTAAAAGATTTGATTAGCATTATTCTATGTCACTTTCCCACACGTCCCCATGTGGAGGTCCACGTTGGTAATCTTTTTTTTTTTTATTTTAAATGGCCATACTTGAAAGTTAATGTAGAACGATGTGGGTCCTGCAAAGATTCGGACGTGTCCAATTTAGTGCATGGGGTATCCACCAAAAGCAGTAGCTGGAAGTCTGTCAGTAATGAACTAGATTGGATTCGATAACTTTTGCCCAACAAAGAGTATAAAAACGGCCTGAAGGAGGATTGCAGCTTTGTAAATCGGACGAAATTGATGCCAATCAGTTTTTTGATACGAAAACTCTTAAAAACGATTGCAATCTACAGCAGAATATCTTATAACACTATCTCCAAGGAATGAGCGAGGGAATTAGAGAAATGGTTGCGATATTGGCTCTTCTGCATTACTGTTCACTTCTTCAACGTTGTTATAACATATCTTTCAGCCTCAACAAGCCTTCACAACCGTTAATCAGATTTATATTGTGAATTTCAAGCCCTGTATCACTCATTTTCGACTCTGTAATCATGTAGATTCAGCAGTTATTCAAATTGTTCGCGCCTTTGACCTAAGTCTCTATCTCCACTTAAATCCTTTACTGCGGAATACATTTGTTCACTATCCTCTCTGCACTGACTTCTCTCATGAGAATCTCCATAAAACTTTGTTAGTTCTATTCATGTTCATCGTGGCCTTTAACTTCGGTTGCACTGAGTATTATATTATTCAACATTCCGTCTATATAAGCATTATGCTTCCACATCATTTTTCTTTTGCACCATATATATCCACGTGAATTTTCTTGGTAATATTCTCTCATTTTCTGTTATCTACAAAAATACTTTAACACACTGTAACCAGTCTTTTTATCTCCCATCAAATTGTACAACATTTCTCAATTTTCAAACATTTCAGTAATACACAATAATTACTTTGCAAAGGTTCATTTGACCAAAGTCCACTCTCTGCTCCCCATGGATACACGGGCGCATGCAAAATTCTATTTGTCGATTAACCTTTTAAGCTAACCTACGACAGGGGACAATGGATGCGATGAGTACATTAATATTCAAAGCAAGGAAAGTTTACACTGGCGAATATCCGCGAGTTTTATCCAAAGGGAAGTTTTTTATGTCTTCAAACAATATTCATTCGCCTTTGAGTTTAAGCACTTATGGAATTTTTGCGCCAGGCTCCGTATTTTTCTTTCATTTAACATTTACCTAGCTGTGTAAACTTGCCAGGCTGTGGGGAGGTGGATCAATATTGAACAAAAAGTTATGACAACTTCGCTCCTAGGGGAAAGAGATGAAAGAATCTGAAAAGCGCTCGATGTCATTTATATCAATTGCACTTCAACGAGTGTTAACGGTGTTTAAACTGTAAAACTGTCATTACAGTTAAATGCAATCAAATGTTTAAAAACGAATACAGTTTTTTTCTCGAATCCCAAATTGCAACATAGGTACTATTCTAGTCATAAAGAATACTAAATATTTACTTAGTCAACAGCTTTATACTCTTTACTTTAGTTGCATCTGACAATTTAGCGTCTGATACATTTTGCTATATTAGTTCGACACCAAATGATTATTTCATTCATTAAGACCGTGGTCCATGATAACGCTGATGTTGATCATGAAGCCTTTCTCTGTAAAACATTAGCTGAAAGAAAAAAATTTTCAGTATTCTGTAGAAACAAATGGCCTTATTTACTCTGCTTTGTATTTTTCACTCTACCATCGGAAATAAGTGATTGATTAGCTCACGAAATTGAGGCTGTCAAGTCAATCACTGTCAAGTCAATCACTGGAGCACTTCGGCCATTCAGGGTTTAAGACAGTGTAAAAGAAATCCAGAAAATCAAGAAAATGAAGAACCGGGATCTCAAGATGGAACTAGAAAAAAAAAAAACCTCCACAGTTGCACTAAGAAGTAATAGTCAGAGAGGTTGGACAGCAAGACTGAAGAATGGAAACGGGAATGGATTTAAATTAAAAGACTAACAGGTAAAAAATGCGCTGAGGTTTCTTCGGCGCGATTGAGTTTTCTGTGTAGCCGCTACAGCGCATAAGCAAGGCCACCGAAAATACATCTATTTTTCGTTGGTCTCGGTATAATGCTGTATGAGCCGCGGCCCATGAAACTTTAACTACGGCCCGGTGGTGGCCCATCCTGTATCGTTGCCAGAAGCACGATTATGGCTAACTTTAACCTTAAATAAAATAAAAATTACTGAGGCTAGAAGGCTGCAATTTGATATGTTTGACGATTGGAGGGTGGATGATCAACATTCCAATTTGCAGCCCTCTAGCCTAGTTAGTTTTTAAGATCTGAGGGCGGACAGAAAAGCGCGGACATGAAAAAGTGCGGATGGACAGACAAAGCCGACACAATAGTTTTCTTTTACAGAAAACTAAAAAGTGGGTGCACCTGGGGGCCGAAGGGACGCTGAAAACACTCTTTAATAATACCTACAGTGCACCACGTGAGGTGCACTGACGGCACTAAGCCCCAACGGGGCATCGGGCATAATACAAAATTCACTAGGACGTAAAAGACTCATTCCAGAGTTTCTGCTACTCATCTGACTTTGAAGAAAAAAGGAACCGTGGATCCATTTCTTCACTTTCCATCCCGTCTTCTAAAGAGGAGAAGACATGCATTCACGCTTTACACCATTTCTTATTTGACCTTAGACAAAGAAGACAGTCCGATCAATCATTTCACAGTTCCTCATTTGCCCCTTGAGAGAAAACTAAGCTGCATTGACAGTTTAAACTGGGAGCTTCTGTTCCATCTGCGTTTGAAGAAGATATTTAAGGCTCTCGTTAGTTCTGTTTTCTTCGATTAAAGCAGCAAGGTAACAACATCCTCCCACTCGCTAGTTATGTTTTACCTCAGTTTCCTGCTTTGATGGAACGGTGGCCGTTTGCAGTAATGACAGCGCGTGTAAATGGATCGGTGTGCGAACAAATAGAAGACAATTTGCATAATTCGATGGGTTCACACTGCAATCACTTATTCGGTCCGATTTCAGTTTCTATTTTGCTTGCATTCGGTAAGTTATGCGTCTGTTTACGAATTCGCATGAAACGCGTGTAACAGGATGAATTCATTTGTTACATCACGAAGTGTACTTTTCAATCCTTTACCCAATCACTTCTCTTTATAAAAGTATATGTTAACCTACATACTCTGCCATTTGAGTATCATCGTCCCCACTTCATACACACACCGAAGGTGAAGCTTCATAAATATCATTTTATTGATTTAATTTCATTTTCGCATCGTAAATATCCGTGATTTGCTTTCCGCTCCAGGGCATTTTTTGCTCAACTCTGTGCTTTGGAACGAGAGACGAAAAAGGCTTTCGTCGAAAGCATGAAAAGCGCTTCCGAATATCTCCATTCGCAAATAGTTTTTCGAAAAGCGGAGATCAAATACGCAGGAAGTTTTCCGTATTCATAAGCTGTTGGTTATGCTTTGCTTCAAGAATTACTGCGTGGAGAGAGAGAGAGAGAGAGAGAGAGAGAGAGAGAGAGAGAGAGAGAGAGAGAGAGAGAGAGAGAGTCAAAAGTGGTAGAAACATAAATCTAGAAGCTTCGTGGGTTTTATTGGTTCAAAGTGCTTTCCTCTGCACATAATACCAGTTATTTATTTGTTAAGCAAATAATGTGCTCTTAATTGTTCTTGGCTGATGAGTTTCTTTTTTTATTTTCAAAATACTGCATCATGATTCTATATCTGTAAAGACGAGTTCCTTGTATCCAAATGTTCTTAATACAAGTGTTGAAGTATAATCGCCTTGCCAACGTATCTTGTCTGTTCAAAATATATTCATACATACATTATATATATATATATATATATATATATATATATATATATATATATATATATATATATATATATATATATATATATATATATATATTATTATATATTATATATATATATATATATATATATATATATATATATATATATATATATATATATATATATATATATATATATACATACAGTAGGTTTGGATTATGCTTTCATGTCAGGTACTGTAGAATCTGGACAAAGTTCAATGATATCAACTTTAAATTTCCTCTCTTCCATTTATGATAGATATTATTCTATTCTTCTCGTTAAAACGAAATGTTTTTATTTTTACCCAATTTGCTAATTTTATAAGTAACGTCAGAATGGTCATTCGGGAAAACAATGTTATAAATATATATACTTTCATTATTATTATTATTATTATTATTATTATTATTATTATTATTATTATTATTATTATTATTATTATTATGGTGCTTGAGAGAGCTTCGTCACAGAGAGCAGTATCGCTAATATATTATCCATTTATCTTGTAAAAAGTTTTCACTGTTTTCATAATTAAATGCCTTTTTTTATGAGGGTACATTACCCAGTATCTGCCCGTTGCATAGAAGTTGAGTCTTGAAATTTACGTTGCCTTTTTCAATTGTTTACACTGATGTTTCGGTAAGTCAGTGCTTACCAAGGTCACGGATAGAATAAAAAAAAAAAGGAAAAGAAAAGGAGGAAATGAGTTTCATCATTATATGGCTGGCAGTACCACAGTTGGTTTATAGAAGCCAATTAATAAGAAATATAGAGAAGACTAAGTATAAGATAATGCACCAGAAACTGCTATGATAATTAACAATATTATTATTATGAATTTCTTCAACATTCAAGTGAAAGATACAAAATAGGACCTTTAACCGTCATTAACTAACAAAGCAACCTTTTACAGACTACAAAGCAATTCATGGCAGGATAAAGCGAAGCCAGAAAACAACAAATAAATACGAAACGCATAAAGGTAAAACAACAAATGCACAAATGCATGCACGGTGAAATAAGCCCGGAAAAGTTAAGGGCCACTGGCTAACGACCGTTCACCGAAGTGGGAGATTAAGCGAACAGCTGGAAAAGACCAGAGTTCACATTCAAGGTGCAGAGATCTGTTTCAACAGGAGATGGACGTAAACTTATTGAAGAAAAAATTGTGTGATTGTAATGCTGAAGCAGAGAGAGAGAGAGAGAGAGAGAGAGAGAGAGAGAGAGAGAGAGAGAGAGAGAGAGAATGATTTTGAGTTATGACAACTGGGTCATTGACGCCGATATCAATTAAAAGAGCAACATAGCTGTTTTAAAAACAATAAAAAGATTAAAGAGAATGAGTGAAGTATTATATTTTTGGGAGAAGACCAGCGTCGATAATAAATCTAAAAATGCCACTCGAGAGAGAGAGAGAGAGAGAGAGAGAGAGAGAGAGAGAGAGAGAGAGAGAGAGAGAGAGAGAGAGAGAGAGAGAGAGAGGTATATTAAAAACAATGAAAGCAACCCAATGGCGCATTTTATCCGTTTGGTTATTCAAGTAAATCACCGTTCCTAATTACGTTGGTTTCGTTTAGAACTAAAGAACTAAACTACCAGTTAACAACTGATGCTGAAAATAATCTTAGTATATTCTCTGGATTTTCTTTAAAGCTCCAAAAATTGCGAACTAGGCATCATCCATCACTTGCACAAAAAGCCTTAAAATTTGTCATGGATTCAGTGTCATCAGAATTTATTACCAAGAACTCTTAGTTGTAAGTCATGAGTTATACGCTCGAATAATTCCTTTTTCAGGGACACAATATCCGAGAAAATCTTTTTGTTTCAAGATGATTTTTTTTCCTAAATAATCAACCATCACATATTTTACAAAAAATCGTCTATTGGATATGAATGCTCAGCCGTAGACTACAGTGTCCTTGAAAAAGAAAAGAGGCAATTTGAGGTCAAATCGAAGGTAAAGGTCAAGGATCCGTGCCAAGGTTCCTTTGTGTTGATGTTATACGAAGGCATCCTTTTAAGAGTTCAAGAAAATGAGCTAAATGAACACTCGGCTTCTAAACACCGTTTAAGGTCATAAAATTATAGCTTGATTAAAGTGTTTCTACCAGGATACGCTTTGTATGAAGTTATTTAAAGCTAAAATGAGCTGAATGAGTCAATACCAACTCAAGAAATGTAAGATCAAGTTCATCAGTTCGTGAGATGTTTCAAATGTTCATGCCAAGATAATTTTCCATATGAAGTTATATGACGTCATCCTTCGATGTGTTCAAGAAACTGTAAGGCACAGGTCACAAGAAAGGTCAAGGTCATCAGACTGTGGCGTGGTTAAGCATCCCTACATCAAAATGTATCTTCAAAAGCTTAAAGAATGTATCTCCGCAACGGCGCTAAACACAAAAGGGAACCGACGGATGGAGAGTAAGACTGACGAGCGGTGGAGGGTGGGTGTTTATTGGGGGGGTTTCTACCCAAGAGGGGGTGGGGGGTAGTCGTTGTGTTGCATGATCAGCACTTTATCCCCGGCCATATCCATGACTGGCCATACGATATATCAGAGTCATACTCCTCAAATAATAACTGCGAGAATGAGCATACATTTTTCTGTTTATAAACACCAGTTTAGAATTCTTCTCTAAAGAGAAACCTGAATCAGCTATTAACTAAGGTTTTGCCTTTGATTACACATGGCCGTGAGACTTGCATCTACCAAAGAGGGTAGAACCGAAACAGAAGATTTGGCCATTTGTTCTAAATCAGTGTAATGGCAGTAAATAATGGAAGAGCCGTAAATAATGGTGAGAAGTAAAAATGGAAGATCTGGTGTGGTTTAAGGAGTGTAAAATTGAACCTGAAACACCTTAATAGTGAATTTGGTTGCTAATTTAGAACTGAATAGCCCAGTCTTCGTATTCATTCAGTGAAAAACTTTATTACCGAAGACACACAACTAAAGAGAATCTCACACCCTTCCTTCCATCTAAAAATTATTCGCAAGATCAAATCTAGACAAATAAAAAGTTATTCCTATCATAATTTCTATCATTATTATATTGTTTGCAGAGTTGAGTATTTTTGGCCGTATAGGAATTTTGACAGGTTTACAATATTTCTAGTTAAGTTCCATTGCGCTACTTGCTCCTCCGTTAGTCATTTGGTCCCACAAAGACTGACCTTGATACCTATAAATGAATGACCTTGACCTCACTACCCATTTTAGATATTTGGTACCTGCAAACGATTGAAGTTGATCTCTTTAGTCATTTGGTCCTTACAAAGTACTGACCTTGAAATAAAGGTCTAAATTAAGATCTAAATAACATTTTCTCTCACATTGGTGATAATCGTCAACAAATAAAAAAAAATAAAGTGGTAAAATCTTTCCCATGCTAAATCAGCCAAAAGTATGAACACATTTATTCAAATTCAGAAGCCCTGACAGATCAGTGCCAATCCCTCTTCAAAATCACCGGCTAGGGGTTTGACCCTTGGCCCTGCCTGATCTCTTGTGTCTGTTAACTGATAATTTTTTGTTATATGTATTCAGAATTACACCTTTTTTTTATTATATTTTGTTCATTTTTAATTTTACGTGTTTTGCATGATTTTAAAAGAATGCAAGTTCATTATGAATGATAATAATAATGATAATGATAATAATAATAATAATAATAATAATAATAATAATAATAATAATAATAATAATAATAATAATAATTTGCTTGTTTAAAATGACAAGGGCATTGACGAGCATTGTAGGTATGAATTCCCTCTCATTAGGAGCAGTTGGTGTTTAAGTAATCACCTTTGCAACTAAAGAAAAAAATGAATACACTCGTTTAAAATTGTGGTTTGAAATAGTTGTATAGCTCACTAATCTATAATATTTTCATCTTTATATATTAAGAAATGTAAAATACATCTCGCTATTTCTATTAATTTTACGCAAAATTAATAACGGAGATATCCTATTTTTCTGTGCAGTTCAGCACAGTGAAATCCTAAATCAGTGTTTCATCTTTACAAGAAGTTGGGGCAATTTAATGATCGAAGGGACTCTCCATATCCTGAACAGGTACCCGGACACTATCATCGACTCTGACAAAAATTGTTGTTATGTTGACACTCATTTTACTATAAGAAACTTTTGCCTGTCGTTATTCGGTGCATCATCCAACCATAAAGTTGCGATTCTAATCCAGTATTCCATATGATCTAAATGTACCTTGTTTACAATTAACGCTTTTATGAATATAATAATTTAACAAAAACTAATACAGCAGAAATAACGTCTAACTTTAAACACGGAAAGCTATTTCAGTCGTCCCATAAAACTATAGAGATTTATTGCTTACTTGTTTCCCTTTAAAAACTTACTCGCACAATTCTTATTGTGGGTTTTACAATTCACTTCCATGTTAAATTGCTGGGTTTGAGTGGCATTTCGAATTATGTATTGTTATTACGCATTACGTTTGGTCTCATGCATAAATCAAGGAAGTGGTACATGATTTGCTGATGGGATGGATTCACAGACGGGTGATGTCAAGCGTAAGTTGAATAGTTCTTTTGCAGCGAAGCTCCATGAAAGCCTTACAGGTAGAGGCAAGGGAAAGGCCATTGCGCTATCGCACGGCATCCTAGAGACGAAACATATGTGATCAGCGCTCAGCCTCCCTTTCCACCCAAGCCAGGACCAGGAGCAACCAGGCAGTGCCTGTTGATGATGACCCAGCGGGTAGTTCCCTGGGCCCACCCAAACCGCCTAGACCCTGCTCACAGGGATGGCAAAGTCGAATTGCAAGTGAAAAGAATCAAGACACGAGCGCTGCTTGATAGTGAAATGCAGAAGCTGCTGAGCTACGGAAACCATATTAACCGCATTTGCCTGATGTTTTAGTTGTACAAAATACAAAATGAGTCACATATATTATGAACAAACACGCAGACTCACACTCAAACGTACATAATCATACACACACACACACACACACATATATATATATATATATATATATATATATATATATATATATATATATATATATATATTACATATATATATATATATATATATATATATATATATATATATATATATATATATATATATATATATATATATATATATATATATACTAAATATATAATAATATACACATAACATGTGGATGTGTCTAAATATACTGTACTTTTAAGCAGGCTTTGTTGTAACAGTTTTTTTTTATTCTAATTGTCAATATGATTATATACCACTCTCCTTCATATGGATCCAAATGACATACACAACTTCTGCATGAACTGGGCTCTTAATCTGTAGGCATTTTTTGTCAACGTTAATATTCAAGAAAAGTTTGACTTGATGTATTTTAATAAGTTTTGGTGACCATAAAGAAGATTTTACATTGCATTAACCAATGCTCGTTTGCTGTAATATTAAGTTTTATTCAGAATTTAAAAAAAAACCAGCTGGGTATAAAAATTAGCTAAGAAGAATACTATGTAATTTTTATCAAATAAATAACTATTTCATTTTTGAGAAGTGCTAAATGATTCTACAGAGCGTTTCCAGGTCATTAATATCAGTTATATCATTACTTTGTTCTGCCTTTTGTCATCTTTTCAGCAAGCGAAATTTACTCAGAGGACATTATTAAAAAAGAACAAAAATTTTTATCATCCCAGTCTGTACGAAAATTCCCATTTATAATTAACATCTATACATGAACACGGGCTATGCATTATTACAAGTACTATTTTCTTGTCTCTGGGTACAAATATTTTGTTCGCTTTATTTGTGACTAATACCTTCTCTCGTAGCCAGTAATAGAGTGAATACAACAATGCACAATAAGAAGACACACTACAAAATGTTATTTTTTTCTTTGTTATTCTGTAGGTTGAAGTGGCCTTTCGTAGAAAAGCAAATTGCATGGCCGTCACTTTTTTTTTATCCTTTCTTCCGCCTCCAGTCAAGAAGCAGATTTAACTTGGCGGAAGAGGCCCATTTCAAGCTGCCAACTTCTTATGTGACCTTTCACAGAAGAGCAACCATACATCCATTTCCTTCACTTTTTATTTGACTTTCAAGAACAAAGTAGCCATGCAACATTTCCTTCACTTATTATTAGACCTTCGAGAACAAAGCAGTTTTGCTCTCAATCTCACTTTTCATTTGCACTCAAACTCTCACTTTTCATGGAAATGTCAGAGAAAAATAACAACCAGCTGAGAAGACATCGTTCTTTGCTAATTCAGACAAAGAAAACACAATTGACGAAAAAAAACATTACTTTTTTGTTTCTTCGTTCATGGAAGAAAGCGACTCCTGCAATAGCAACTGTGAAAAAAGAGTATATCCAATACTGCGACGTTTGGAAGGCAATATAAAAATCCGTGAAAACAGTTGCGAAAAAGCTGCTTTGCTCTCGAAGGCCTAGTAAAAAGTGAAGGAATAGTCTCAAGGCTGCTTTTCTTTCAAAAGTCAGTTGTAAAGCTGTTTTGTTCTCGAAGGTCACTTTTTACTAGGCCTTCGAGAGCAAAGTAGCTTTGTCGCAGCTGTTTCCACAGACTTTTATTTGGCCTTCCAAACGTGGCAGTATTGGATATGCTCTTTTTTCACAGTTGCTATTGCAGGAGTCGTTTTCTTCCACGAATGAAGAAAAAAAAAAAAGTAATGTTTTCTCGTCATTTCTGTTTTCTTTGTCTGAATCAGCAGGTTGTTATTTTTCTCTGACATTTCAATGAAGCGTCGTCATATGCGGCAAAGACAGGTGTGTAAATTCACTGGTGGGTAAACAACTGGAAGTAAATTTGCATATTTCCGTGCGTTCATTCTTGTTTTCTTTTCTTTAACGCGTTACACAATAATTTCACATTCTCGTCAGGCGCATATATCTACACTGAATCACCTGTGTATCATAACGAAGTGTAGCACTCATATTCTATTCATTTCTAATCTTTTCCAAATGTATTAACTTGTCACCTTGGCCACTTACATATCAAGCAGCCCCTTTCATAAACGCAAACCAGAGACTGAGTTTCGCAAATGTTCTAGATATTGACCGCACGGCGTTTTCATGTTGCTTTCAGTTCCACCACATTTTTGCCCGACTCGGTGCTTTGCAAGGAGAGACGAAAAAAGATTTCGCTGAAAGTATGAAAAGCCCTTCCAAGTATTTCTATTTGCTGATGATGGTTCGTAAAAAGCAGAGATCAAATCTGCTGGATGTTTATATCATCCATTCATTGCGAATTACGCTTTTTATCTTCAATTGCACATCTCGCCAACGCGTGACCACTCCCCAGAAGAGAGAGAGAGAGAGAGAGAGAGAGAGAGAGAGAGAGAGAGAGAGAGAGAGAGAGAAGAAAGGGTATGCAAGCAGCGAGGAGGTCGAAATCGTTAAACCAGTGGTAGAAACCTGAATTTCCAAGCTTCATTTGCTTTCATTTGCATTTGAGGTTTTTTACTGACCAAAATGCTTTCCATTCCACAGACTAGTGACTACATATAAATGATTGTCTTTGTTACGAGAACTATTTTCTGTCTGGCTTTACTTTTGCTTTCTGGAATAGATGTTTTTCCTAACCTTTCTTTTCACAATGCTACTTCTTTTTTTTTTATTTGTGAAAGAAGTTTCTTTAATCTCGTAATCAATGCTAACATATAAGCTTCCCTAAAATCCGTAAAATGATCTTTTGTTGTTATACATGTATTGCAAATGTCATAATGTCTCTGAAGTGTAACAAAATCACATGTACCTTATGTTTGGGTCTCATGATGACGTCAGTAGTATTCCCGCCTATCAAGCAATAGCTACCAGTTTCGACCCTATTTACTCAAGAAGTGAGAAATATAAGTAGGAGTTAGACGACTGTTGTGGTCGCAACCAGGATTAAAAAGGCTATCTGGCCAGCAACCTCATCCCAAAAGACTTGCTGAAAACCAACTCTGGCGTCACCCACAATCAAGGAAAAAGTTTTAGAGTAAAAACTTTTTTATCTCCCGTTACTGAATATGATCATGTCTTTTTTTTTATAACTGATGCAATTTAATGCTTATATGACGTGGAATATTTATTATTAGGGAGGAAATCTCCTCTGAGGGGCAGAAGCGTTGAAGATAACGACAATCATATTCAATTAAAAATGTATAAGGGTCTTTTCTATATTTCTCAAAACCTTTCCATCCTCGTATAGCTGATACACAAGGTCTCTTAAGGTCATGCAGAGATATTCTGTTATAGTAATTCGATATCCTCTGACGTTTCGACTCGCGCTCTGGCGTCCATCCACAAATATTGATTGAATTACCATATACGATAGACCTAGGTGTATTTGGCAGACTGGTGTGTTAAAACTGACGGGTGGACTGGTGGGTTGTTGTCTGTTATAAAGGCATTGAGATTTTCTTGGCCTCTTCAATAGCCTTAAATAACTTTAGGAAACGTAATAAGGACGCAGAGGAGGTTATTCAGATTAAATGCTAAGAAACAGCTATAGCAAATTATTATTATTATTATTATTATTATTATTATTATTATTATTATTATTATTATTATTATTATTATTATTATACCAATATTCATATGAACAAGGCTATAAGGATCTTGACTTGCCAAGAAATCTTTGACGGAACAGAAAGCCATTACAGTAACAAAGAGAAGACATAAGGAACAAAGCAAGAAGCATAGGATATATAAAGTGAAACAACAAACAGCCGTATAAACATATGCACATATACATATACATACGTGAGCAGCAACAAAAGGATTACTGACCAAACTTATCCACCTGAGTGGGAGGCAAAGCGACCATTAAGAGATGAACCGAGAAAATAAGTTTCAGGAGCGGAGACTTATTTTATGGTAAGAAGGACATAAACTGGTACAAAACTTTTAGGGTGGGTGTACGTTTTGGGGTAGGTCGTAGGAGGTTACTGGTTATTAAAGATGAAGAGAGAGAGAGAGAGAGAGAGAGAGAGAGAGAGAGAGAGAGAGAGATGGGGTTTACGCGGAACTGGCAATTAGCAAAAGCGCTGAAAACAACAGAAGGGTTTCTTTCTTTGGTTTTGGAAATGTTATTTCAGTGTTCCCGTGGAAACTTTTTCTAGAATATATCTTAACCGAATCGTAAAAACTTTAAATTAACACCTGAAGGTGGAGATAGTTACAGGCGGTTCCGTTCACTGAATTAGGAAACTAGATTTATTTACACCAAAATTTACGTAAATGTTCCCAGCTTCACTTCAATGGTTTAGCAAGCGGTTCAAGATCATCATTCATTGTTTATTTATGTCCCATCAAATTACGATACTTATTTCGTTCAGACATTGTACCTACCAGTTAGGTTTTTCCGAAAGGAAAAAATATTGTTTACATCGGCACTAAACTGTAGTTTTTCACTAATACATAAAACAAACCCATCAGAATTTCTAATTAGATTTAAAAGGAAAATATTTCGGTGACACGAAGAAATCTATTTTCTTTTGCAGACGAGAGCAAATGTACCTCAAAATCCAGAACTTTGCATGATTTATATGACACCTGGAGGTGAAAATACTGCCATCGAACATGACAAGAGAAGAATTCACCAAAAGACAACCATAAAACACACGTTCATAAGGACAATTGTCGCTTGGTGCTAACCCCCATAAATTTCGTATTCAGCCAGTGGAAAACTTTGTCATCTTAGGCCATAAATTGCATGAAAGGCATTTCTCATTTCTTGCGGTATAGACACGTTCGTGAGCTCATAAGCACATAGAAACATTTCATTATTGTAAGTACTTTACCAAGAAGTTTTGACAGCGACCAATATAACTTCGCCTCTTTCATTTGTGTTTCTGTCAGTCATAAATTTGGAGGGAACGAATGACAAATAACAGTGCTTGAACAAAAAAAAAAAAAAATACTCGTGTCATGCGTACCGGCGTAAATCTCTGACGAACTAAAACTAGATAGAACAGAATCAATTAAAATGTTCATATTTTAGCAAGCAGTCAAAAGTAAAGTGATTCCATATCGCTAAATATAGTGATAAAGGCCATTGCCTTTACTCCTTCACACCTGTTTCTTGATGTTAAAATATACACACACACATACACATATTATACATATCTATGTATATGTATATACATATACTGTACATATGAAATTTACCTACTTTGGTATTCTTCCTATTTGATCTTTATACCTGTTTGGCAGTTAGTTTTATTTAATAATAATAATAATAATAATAATAATAATAATAATAATAATAATAATAATAATAATAATAATAATATGCGGAGTCAAGAGGGCACGAGCACTGACCGACACATGATAGTTGCCAAAATATTTTCAAATTATTAACTCACAAAACTATCCTCCTTATCATTTCATGCTAATCACTAATTTATAACCATTTTTTTCTTATCTATTGATAAATGCGGAAGAAATATTACTGTTTTTTTTTTATTATGAGTTAAGGCAATGAACTTTTTAGGTACTCAAATTATTAACAATTTCGTTTAGTTTATCAGAAGGGCTGCTGCTATGGATTTACTGTTCTATGGAATGTCGGTGTCTATGGAACAATGTTGAAGGAAATCAGCAAGATTCTATGACGGATTTAAAAAACTAATATCCCAACCAATTTATCGCTATATCTTACAGGATATTATTCACTGTCAGCGATGTAAACGCTTTGAAGGTATATCCTACCTTAATACGAGAGCATTAGAAACACAACGATAATTTAGAAGAAAACAGATACTAGCGACATAACTTCAAATTTCAAATAAAGAAACCTCAATGGAGTCATACTTCGAGAAGTTTTATTCATTCTGAATTTCACGCTCCGCCCTCATCACATAACATGACTGGTTTTGAACGGCGCTCTGTACTTAAACAATAGCATTACGATTGCTTTTGCTAAATTTGAGGAGGTGTTGTGAGATTGGAAGTAATTAGCCTTCGTACACCTGTTCTATTTGGAAAAGGTAAACGAAGACTAATTAAGGAAAGGTGATTGTCAACTGCTATCCAGTGGCAAGCTTTACTTTAGCTGATGTTTCGTGGATTATTAGAATGTTAGACTAATTATCTGTTTTTTTTTTAGTTAAAAAAAATGCTATTTCATCGATCTGAGTCCTAACTATTTTTTTTTTATAAAGGAATGTACCCTCGTTGTTTGAGTCGTAATTGGTTCGGGTAATTGGTCAGTTTATTTTATACGTCAACATATGTATACTAATATGCTATACGTTAATTAAAGAGTTAATTTACATGCATTTATATGTTTATTTCAGCAGATTCCGTTCTGCCTCCCGTAGATATACAAACGGACATTCAGAACTTTATGAATTAGCTAACCTCTTCGACTAAATCTAAATCTAGGGCAATTATTGAAGGTAACGAGATGATACTCGTAGCAAGAAGAGTTTGACCCGGTTCTTAAAACATCTTTTGCATGATCCTCAATAGTACTGCTTAAATTAACATTTACCCAGGTTTACAAACTTGAACGCATTTATAGGCCGTAGGGAGAGATATATAAAAAAATCTGTTCTATCGGGGACAAACTAACAGATTCTGCAATTCTTTGAGTTTTGTTACCTTCGCCGTACCTGTTCACGTCGAGTTCTATTTCAAGCTAACCAAAAATGTATCAACTTAATCCATGATCTTCATCATCGTTACCTCCACTCACAAATCTCCACTCACCTTCACCCTCCTAACTCACAGTCCCCACCCAGTATATGCCTGGATCTCCCAACTCTTCTAGTGCTCATAGTAGACCTGCTGAAAAGCTCACATACATACTAGTCTTCCTTTGCCGATGCGAAAGACTCACACTTCTCTTGTCCTTTTCAGGCTCCTTTGATTAAAAAAGCTGGATTTTGTTTGAGACAATTTTCGTTTTAGTTTTCTAAGACCTAATCCTTATTTCATTAGACATCATTCGGCACTTGATGAAATTGACATGACAGTGATACCCATGAAAGTCTCCCTATACGAAAATATATACATCGTCTATCTTTCCGTGCTATTTTATAGCAAGGAGTCTCTCTTCCTCTTTCAGTTTTTGTTTTCATGTTTTTTCCGTCCATATTCGTAATGTGTGCGACCCACCTCCAACTTCTGGCTTACCTGACCTTCAGAAGAAAAGCTGCACATGCAACCAGCATATATTTAACCTTCGTGAACTGAGCAGTTTTTATTAGGGCCCCCAAAAATGCAATGAAAAAGACCATGCATCCTTTCCTTTAATGTTTTTTTTTTTCGAGACCAAAGCGAAATTGCACTCACTCTTTTGATTCTATTTGGCCTTCAAAAGCAAAGCAACTTGTCATCTAGTATTTTCATATTTTGGTTTTAAATTGAAACGTAAAAGGAAAGTAGCCTTGAATCCACTCTTTAAACGATTCCTTAATTTGACTTTTGACAGCAAAAATGATTTGCTCAAAATATTTTCCCAAAGTTCGAATTTTTGAGAACAGAGATGTTGCATACACTTTTAATTTCTACCTTTACTTCATGCTATTCCATTGGCGCATAAAAGATTTATACCCTCAAGTTATGTTTTCCTTCCTTTTCACCAGAACAGAATAATGTCCTCTAAAGTGAACGAGGTAGTTTTGTTATTTGCATTAAATATAACATCTGTTTTAATGTAGAAGTTATCCCAAAATAATACATATAATCTGAATGCTTTAAACTGCATCATCTTATTCGAGTTGATATCAAACTTCAAACTTCAGTAGGTTGCACATTAAGTTACATACGTAAGGGCGACATCCCAACACTGAATTCTGCATATTGTGTAACAAAAATTATAATTAATTTGTTTACTCATATATTTACTTAATCATTTGTTTTCACATCCATTTACTTACATATTTTGCTATTTACGCATCACCAACTTCGTTTCATTAACACACCGAAGGTTTAGCTTCGTAAATATCATTCCAGTTCTTTCCCTCATGGCGTATGTTCTTTTCTTTCCCTTCTTTCGTAATTTTGCTCAGGAACGGCTTTCGCAGAAAGTATTAAAAGCATTTCGAAACATTTCCAACTGCGGATTGCTTGTGAAAAGCAGAGATCAAATGCGCCGAAAGTTTTCGGCACTCAATCGCTGCCCGTCATGCTTTGTATAGAATTACATATATCACCATGTAGCCTCTCAAGGAGAGAGAGAGAGAGAGAGAGAGAGAGAGAGAGAGAGAGAGAGAGAGGTGACCGAATCAGTGGTACAAGGCCCAAATTCAAGTTAATTTTCTTAATCTGACTTCCTATTGTAGTCCACGTGGTTTCCTATTCACGTACTTTTTCCGTACAAAGTTACCTTCTTTATTAACATTTTCTGGTTCCTGTCGAAAAATGTCTCTGCCCTCCTAGTATAGATACATTCACGGGCTCACACATACATACACACGGACTTTAATAATAATAATAATAATAATAATAATAATAATAATAATAATAATAATAATAATAATAATAGTCGTTATTATTAACTATCCTGGAAACATCTGTAATAATTCTAAGACTAATGAACAACAAAAAAATTTTAAGAATTTCATACATATCCTTATTTTTGAAAAGAACGAGAGTTTCTCGTTGTAAATAATAATAATAATAATAATAATAATAATAATAATAATAATAATAATAATAGGGTCCCAGAGATCATCGCCTGTAGGGTCCCGTGACGTCATCGTGAACTCTGAGAAAAACCCAGCCCCTCCTTCTAGCGGCCCCCACCCCTTGAAAAAGACGAAGCGTAGCTTGCCGGTTCTTACCCCTTGCCCGAGGATGCCCCAGCATCTAGGCCGGCATGGCTGATAAGCGTCCCTCGAAGCGGGCATCGTGCCACACGTCCAAGAGAGTGCCACCCGGAGAGTCTCGGCGAAACGATCCGTGGCACAATTTCATCAAGATCAGACCTCATTTCCGCTGTCCAGGTTATTGACAGCGAGCGTGACAGCCGCCGTCTGCGAATCTTGGAGGCACTACGCACACTGCGCTTCAGATCGTCTCCCTGAATGTCAATGCTTGAGACGTTCCCCCTATCACCACCATCAGGAGATCCATACAAGCGGCATTATGCAACGGAGATGAGAATTTAAAGTCGCGTGAGAAAGAGGCACTATGGCACTCAAGATGGCACTCGCGCGGTGCCATGGTGATCGGCAATGTTGCAGCGACAAAACTTCATCTGTCGTGTTAATAATAATAATAATAATAATAATAATAATAATAATAATAATAATAATCGCGGTGCTATGGTAGCGACAAAACTACATCTGTCGTGTTAGTAATAATAATAATAATAATAATAATAATAATAATAATAATAATAATAATAATAATAATAATGGAGAAACAAATCCACAGTTATGTATTGGCCTACAGTATATATTTAGAAATAAATTTCTACAGAGAGCTTTCGGGAATCTGTTCGATTGCCAAGGAGAATCAAACAGATTCCTGAAAGCTCTCTGTAGAGATTTATCTTTAAATATATATACCCATACATAACCGTGGATTTGTGTCTCCATTTCAAGACTCATGCTATCATTAATAATAATAATAATAATAATAATAATAATAATAATAATAATAATAATCATGTACGAGCTCTGGAGTCCTGACAGTTACCATGAGGTCATCTCTCTCTTAAGAGCAAATTAGCTTAATGTCATCGCCTCGGACGAATTTTAATTTTGAAATATTTCGTGCAGTTCACCAACTTACACATTTTCTTTCATATTTACCAAAATAAATGTCGGATGGCAAGCAGTACTTTTCCTTGCCGAACAAAAAAACGTAATGTAGATATGTCAGTATAATGAGCTTCGCCAGAATAAATCCCCAAGTTCATTATTCCTCGAATACAATTGTTTTATAAAGATGTTTTGGGGTCTTGACTGAAATAAGTCTCACTTATGGCAGAAAAGGCCGCTGTAATTGAAGACTTTAATTTTTTTTTTAATTATTTATTTCTTTATCATAAGAAGCATCATTCACTCATTATGGCATGAATCCTTAGTCTTTAGTGATACGCTTCAAGCCCTCAGTATTTTTCGTGTTTTACCGAGAAAGTAAAAAAAAAAAAATTACAATTGTAATTCTTGCAAGAAGAAAGGGACAAACATAACTTCAAGTTTCAAAAATAAACTGTTTAACTTTGGTCTTCTCTTATTCTTTGAGAAATCTATTGCAAAATTGTTTGAAAAATTTATTAGCAAAATTTAATTGCAAGCTTGTATGCAACTAAAACAAAATTATTTGCAAAATTTATTTGCAAAGTTATATGCAACTAAAACAAAATTATTTGCCAAATTTATTTGCAACCTTATATGCAACTAAAGCAAAATTATTTGCAAAATTTATTTGCAAAGTTATATGCAACTAAAACAAAATTATTTGCAAAATTTGTTTGCAAAATTACATACAACTAAAACACGGATTGTGAGTTTCAGGTCTGACCCTCGCGTCAAAATTATAATTCAGATTGGCGATCCTTATTTGGATAGTATTATCAAAGGTTATTTTTGCTCTCATGCATTAATTCGAAAAGTGCTACGCAATTTGCTAGAGTCTGGGTGGGCGTATTATCACACTGACGGTAATGACCAAAGTCTAAAGAAAAGGACCCTGGTAATGGCGACAGGGTGAAACAGGTACGAGGCTAAATTACAGACAGGTGATGTCAGCGGTGAATAAGCGGAGAGAGTTTCTTTTGCAGTGTGTGTCATTAATTTTATATCTCTTATGTTTTCGTTATTACGAGAGTTTTAATGTAATTTCTTGTTTTTTTTTTCTTTTACGCCAAACGTTCTTTCACTGACCTAAGTTCACTATATATATATATATATATATATATATATATATATATATATATATATATATATATATATACATATATATATATATATATATATATATGTATATATATATATATATATATATATATATATATATATATATATATATATATATATATATATATATATATATATAGTATATATATAAATACACTTTTTACACATATATATGTATATATATATAAATATTTATATATATATATATATATACATATATATATATATATATATATATATATATATATATATATATATATATATATATATATATATATATATATATATATATATATATATATATATATATGTATGTGTGTGTGTATTATATATATACATATATATATTATATATATGTATACATACATGTATACATATATATATATATATATATATATATATATATATATATATATATATATATATATACATATAATGTATAAGAGGTGCTGCTTTACTGCTTAGAAAAAAACTGGAAAAAATAATTTTATTCATCATTATTTTGGCTGAAATTATTGAATTTATTGTACTTAGAATTTATATTGTGAAAACGATTAAAGAATTTTTGAAAAAAGACCGGAAGCAATTCATGGAAAAAAATCTTAAAAATTCCTGTCGTGATGAAGCTACAATACGCCATAAAAATACCTAATAATATTACAGTCTGGAGAAAACCTTAATTATTTTATTTCTAGCTTAATCTAGTCTTTGATAATCTCCATAAGCCATAACAAATTAATGAGAAGTATTAAGTGGTCTTGCACTTCCGGATGATTTTATTATATCTTTTATGATATCTTCATGAAATGATAATACCAACTACGTCTCATATATTCCACAGAGGGAACGAACACACGTAAGCATAAAGAATTTTTAGAAGTAATTCTAGTATTTGATTTAGCGCCAGTCAATAATGTATATATATATATATATATATATATATATATATATATATATATATACATATATATATATATATATATATATATATATATATATATATATATATATATCACCGCGTTAACAAAAAGAGAATAATGTCAAAGCTAAAATGACCTAAGTGAGTAATTCGTTAATTAAACAATCAACTAAACAAATACATCGGCGTCATTAATCCAGAGGTTATCGAAGCCAGTGAACGGTTTTATTCGGCTAAACGTAGGTTGAAATAATCCAGTAATCTCTAAATCCGTAAACATTCACCTGCATATTTTCGAAACGGATAACACCTTTAGACTGCTAAATTATTATCATTTAACATTCTAGTAACAATTAATTGGTAACGCTTCCATATTTCACGATAAAACTCTCGAGCTACGTAAAAATAGAAAAAATAAACAGGTAAAAAATGCGCCGAAGCTTCCTTGCGCAGTCGAGTTTTCTCTACAGCCGCTACAAAGGAGTATAATCAAGGCCACCGAAAATAGATCTATCTTTCGGTATAATGCTATATGAGCTGCGCCCCATGAAACTTTAATCACGGCCCGGTGGTGGCATATCTTATATCGTTGCCAGAAGCACGATTGTGGCTAACTTTAACCTTAAATAAAATAAAAACTACTGCGGCTAGAGGGCTGCAATTTCGTATGTTTGATGATTGGAGGGTGGATGATTAACATACCAGTTTGCAGCCCTCTAGCCTCATTAGTTTTTAAGATCTGAGGGCGGACAGAAAAAGTGCGGACAGAAAATAGGTCTGGATAGAAAATTGTGGACGGACAGACAAAGCCGGCACAACAGTTTTCTTTTACAGAAAATTAAAATTATGCTAGGAAACAGGACATGTGCCATCCTCATACCAGTTCTTAAAAAGGATAAAATTACAGCATACCAAGAGGTGATTAGATATAACAGTGATAAACGTTACAGGTGTATAGATAATTTAGGAGGATAATATGTAGCATTTTACCTGCATAACATACAGCTGTAAATCTTAGATTAAACTGAATGAGCACCGATATTACCCAGAATTTTCTAGGTACAGCCAACCCAAGCCAATATCCTGGACCTTCTTTGCCCTTTCAAGCCTGGAAACGATTTCTGAAGCATGTAAAAGGTGAAGCCTCTTGATGTATCAGAGAGAGAGAGAGAGAGAGGTTTGACATGTCATGCAGAATTCTTGACACAAGGAAAACAAATACTGTACCTCCAAACACTTACGCATTCCTATCTCCTTGGAAAATGCAAAGAAGAGTAAAGACACAAAGAAGAGCAACAAACATTTGTTTCTCTTATCCAGCATGGAAATTTCATTCCTGTTCCATTAAAGGATTCGTGCCAACACAGATATAATTTATATCCGGAAAGCAAACGCAGTGGCAATCTCTCTCTCTCTCTCTCTCTCTCGTTTACTTTCTCTTATCTCTGATCATCTACGAGAACTTGTCTTCAACCTCGACAGTTTTGTAATTTCCTACTTTGTAAAGACAATGCGGAAAATATTTGTTTTTCATTTCAAGAGAGCTTAAAGCACTTCTTTGACTCTCCGTCTCTCTCGTTCCAGATGCAAGGTTTTACGAAGAACTTTTAAAATATTTTACTTCCCTCACAAACTCAAAGTCTAATCTTTTTTAATCGTTTCTAAATAAAGCGACTCTTTGTAACTTTAACTGCACTTCATAAAAGATACTCATACACTTGACAGCTCTCTTTAGCGGATTCGGGATTTCAAACTTAGTAATGATAACCTTATAAGTGGCCGTAAGAGGTTTTAAACAGTTTGCAGTTTTGTAAAGGCTGTGCACGTGATAAATTCCTTCTTTCACAACACGTATAACTGATCTTGTAACAAAGCAGTTGCTTTACGACCGTTAATGTAAGCAGGGTCCATTTTCTTAATGCTTTTGGTAACCTCGTGCCAAAACCTTCTGTTACATTGGACATTGATTGTGGTTACAGATACATGCCTGTACTTAGGATTTACAAAATCGCAATACTCTCCATACCCACAATGCAACTATCACAGATAATATACTGCCAATTGTAGGACACGAATCTCTATTAGTAATGGGCCCTTTGTATTATCAAAGATGTATTTATTCGTCATTTGGAGTATCATCCACTCCTGGTGATATGCTTTCAAATTGTAGTTGTGGTCGTCTGCAATGTAATAGGTCATAGGATAGGAACTATTAGCATGTTTTAAAGGAATGATGGTTAAAGGAACAATGGCTAAAGGCAAGTTGGTAATTTAGGCAAAACTTGCAAAACAATGAAATTTTCTTCGGTCGTCTACTGTATTTTGAGAAATTCGACAGCTGAGGAATATTCCATCTAAAGTATTATGCATTCCCCATTATGATATTCATGTTTGATTTTTAATATATTAAACGTCTGCCCTTCAAGAGTGTTTCGTTCTCGAATAACGTTGGCAAGCGTTAATTTTGCTCTAACGCCATCATTGGAAACTGCGAAGTATTTTCCAGTACCCCGGACGCAGGTGTTTTGGTAATGAGGGTAATGACGTCAGCACAGAGCAGGTAAGGAGCCTAATAACGGACAGGTGAGGCCAGATGCGAATAATCGCCTAGAGTTTCTTTTGCAGTGACGAGGTGTTGACGTTAATGAACTTAATTTTTCGGCCACTTAGTTGATCAAAAGAGAATTAACTTAATTTCTCCTTTTCTGCTTCCGAACGAAGAAATTTTGTTTCGTCGACTTTGTGTTTTTTTGACGTGTAATGATTAAAATAAATCCGTGACATATATATAGATATATATATATATATATATATATATATATATATATATATATATATATTATATATATATATATATATATATATATATATATATATATATATATATATATATATATATATATATATATATATATATATATATATATACACATAAACACAAGCACACATATATATATATAAAGAGAGAGAAATATGTGTGCAACATGCTTTTAAAATTGTTGCGTGTTTCTGTTGCAACATAGAGAGAGGAGTGCGTAATTTTAATTAGTATTAAGAGGAATATGAGATAAAGCAACAAAGATTAACCTGACACACAGCAAACGCACTGTCCATCATTTGATTGGTTAACTTCGCAAAAATATATAAGTCAAGGCTGACAGAGATAAACTTATTTTCATTTAATATTTCTTTACGTAACGCTGCATTTACCATTTAATGCACAACCATGATAAATCTGAACAAATAAACGTATTAAATTTCAGAGGATTATCAATTTAAATAAAGTGAATATACTAATACTAACCGTAATTTAATCTATACACAATGAAATGTAGCCGCTTCAGTTAAGAACATGAAAATAATTCATTGTTAAGAGTTTCAGCGTCACGCCCACACATGCTTCAGTTGTTAGCATTGTATAAAACCCTCAGCATACAGACTGTTGGCTAGTCACCAGGAAGGTATACACGTTAGGAATATGACTAACATTGTATTGATAAAATAATGTACATTACTGTAATATCTTAATGATATTCTGATTACCTTTTAAGGAAGCACATCTCAAATGTTTCATATCTATTATACTGCCAACCTTATTAAATGCTCTGTACTTTCTAGCCATGTTATTACAGGAATGGTTGTAAAATGTATTTGAAAGGAATGCTTTGGAGAGAGAGAGAGAGAGAGAGAGAGAGAGAGAGAGAGAGAGAGAGAGAGAGAGAAGGGGGAACAGAAAGTTAGCGCTTGTGACTCCTCGCCTATTTCAGGCACAGTGGAAAATGCAGATAAGAGTGAAGGAGATAAAAAGGAAAAATGAGAAGCGCTTATTTCCCTTATCCAAGAGGGGAAATTGATTTCTGTTCATTATAAGATTAATGCCGGCCCAGATATAAGTTGTATGAGGAAGCTCTCTCTCTCTCTCTCTCTCTCTCTCTCTCTCTCTCTCTCTCTCTCTCTCTCTCTCTCTCTCTCTCACCTCATTGTCATCTTTTATAATAAGGACAGCTCTTTCTTTTTAC
Source organism: Macrobrachium rosenbergii (assembly GCF_040412425.1). NCBI lineage: Eukaryota > Metazoa > Arthropoda > Malacostraca > Decapoda > Palaemonidae > Macrobrachium > Macrobrachium rosenbergii. The sequence continues at coordinate 31,914,505 of NC_089789.1, forward strand.
CCTAATGGTTTTATAAGTTCATACTTCATAAGGAAGAAAATATTTGTTTTCCAATCCTATCGGGCTTTGACAATTTGACTAGTCTCTCTCTCTCTCTCTCTCTCTCTCTCTCTCTCTCTCTCTCTCTCTCTCTCTCTCTCTCTGTAATAAAATGTAGGATATTTTTCCATTCTCCAACAGTGTCGACCATGTCTTTAATACATTTCTTAACGATATGATAATTTGTAGATAGCGTTTTATATATGGTGAAAATCGTCGATTTGATAACTACCAGAACACTGATTCTTTGAAAAGAATTATACTTAACTTTTCTCGGTTTTGTCAATAATGCAATGAAATTCCTACTTTCTTTTAACTACTTGTTTTAAAAGTTCCAAAATATTTGAACAAAGAAATGTCGCTTGGGTGTAATAGGTTCCTTAGGTTAGCATCGAAGGCACTTTTACAGTTTACAGTCTGGACAATGAACGCATTATTGTTATTATACTCTTTATTTATAGAAATGACTGACTATTCACAGGATAATTAAAAAAATTAATTTAATTGTAATGTGTGACCCTATGTCTGTTCGATTAATCTCAAATATTAGACGAATGAACCTCAACGCGTTGTTATTCTTCATCTTACATCGTTACCAACTTCAGATCATTCACAGAGACAAAGCCCTGGCAACAATGAGCTGCATCATGCCGACGAAGTCTCGCGTCCTATTACCTTTGAGGCTCAGATCAGAGTCTATGAGACGCCTTACTGAACTTGCTCAACTCAGAATGTCTTGAAGTCTATGACTTTGGTACCTGTGGCTTATTACAGAAACCCCCAGTTACGTAATACATTTAAGCTTAGGTTTTATATGCTAAATATTCTGACATACAGGATTTAATTTTCATTCTTCATCACGTTAATCACCGAGGGTTACAAATTCACTTCAAATGATCTGGATCACCCAGATTGCATTGATTTCATAAAAAAGGAATTAAACTTAAGTCTTATATTTTGTCACAGTGCTTTCTTTTTGTAGTTATGAGGGGCAATTGCTGATATGTATGGGAAAATGGTGAAAGAGAGGAGATTCTATGGATTTCCAAGGTATAGCGTAGATAAATGTATCTTGAAAGTTGTAATGTAAAGTTTAGCCTACCTGCACACACCCATGAAACAATAGTGAACTGAGAATATTTGATTCCCCATGCGTGTTACCTACTGATTCAGCAGTGAATGGGTAATTGTGTAAGCAAAAGACGATTATTCTTTTGTATATAAAGTCACTTTACACTACTTACAGAAATGACTTATTGTTTGCACTGATAACCCAGCATAATAAAATCGCGTAATAATCTTCGCAACCAGAACAGTAAAATCCAGTTTAACAGCGCGTCTGTGAACTATTTATATGAATAAATAAAGCATCACCACATTTGTATACCTAATAATTCTGTTGCACTTATGGTCCTTCATATATCAGTGACAATTTACGAAACATAATCATTTGGATGTATACATTTCCATATGCGAATGTTATTGTGTTTATTAATGGACTTTCTATGGGAACGATACATTTAACTGAAGAAATACATGCAAGGGGCTCACGTTGACTTTATGAGTGCTAAGAAAGGGGATGAGACGTAGGGTCCGTTGCGTCATTTAACCAATGAATGGTAAAAAAAATAATATATATATATATATATATATATATATATATATATATATATATATATATATATATATATATATATATATATATATATATATATATAATTTCATTTTCGAAAAACAGATATCTTTAGTGAAATACACGATTACATACCGTACATATACTGTAGATAAGTATAGTACTATGCTAATTCTGAGAGAGAGAGAGAGAGAGAGAGAGAGAGAGAGATGATTGGATGATTTTGTCGTTTTATTTTTCTATTTTTATTTCTACAGGTTGATACACAACGAAAAGTGCAATGCAGAGCGAAAGAGGGAGACACGAGAAGAGGGAATGGAATAAAAACCGCAGAGGAACACACGTTTGAAGAAAAGCGAATCCTGAGAGAAAGAAAAAACCCCGACCACTTGTTGTCAACCACACTGAAGTGGCCTTCCACATCCACAGTCGGGGGGGAGGGGGAGACTAAGAGCCGCGCTTTTTGTTTAACTTTTAATAAAAAGCCAAAGAGAAACCCGCAGTCCGTCAAGTGGCGAAATGAAATATTTTCACTTTGACGGGAGGTGAAACCGATGCTATAAAAAAATCCATATCAGAAGGAGAGTTGCAGTATTTAATATCGGAAGGGAGGGAGAGTGTCGCATTCAAATGCGTCAGAATGCAACATAAGTCTAATCATGTTAAGCTCTTCCGGAGAGAACAGTAGAGTATCGTCTGTCGTTATTATTCATTGACACCTTACCATACGGGGATAAGTCAGGCTTGATCTAAACCTACTACCACTAATTCAAAGACATGTACTGTATAGTAACATGTTGCTTGATTTCTTGCTTCAAGGGCAAGAGCCAGTGCTGCTAATCCTGTGGTTCCATTCATATACCCTGGTGGAATGGACAAGACACAATTCTTTAAAAAATGGTCTGAATCATGATTGCCAGTGTTGGGAAAGTGAAACCAACACTGCGAGCAACTTTGTCCAGCGAATTAAGTTCCCAAGACACTGCTGATGTCCAGAGGGGGGAAAATTTTTACATATAGAGGCAACACCCATCTTAAGGATAACCGCAGGTGATTTCTTATTATTGAAGGGTATGGAAAAAAGAAATCTTGGAGATGAAGGTATCATCAAGTGTCCTGTAATATGCAGAATTAGTAAGTGCAGTTGTGGCAGTGATTACAACGAGAAGATTCAGCTAAACAACTGAGAGTGAATAATATTACTGTAATCATTCAAATTAACTTGTGTCTCTCCTGGCATTTTCTGATAGTGCCGTCTTGTAATATGGCTTTGTTACCTTTGTATTACTCTTAGAAATTATGAGAAACAAGCTCCTTTGGCGTAGTAGCTTGAAAACGGTCAGCAATTGTTGAAGAAAACCAAAGCATTTAGATTGAAACATTGTCAGTAAACTGGAACCTTTAGATATTGACCACAAGGAAGAGTTTTAGTTCTGGAAATAGCAGGTGGTAATGAAGGGGAATTCTTGAAATACCATAAAAGTACAGTCGTTGTAACAACTAGAGACAATAAGCTGCAAAATCTTTTGTACGGCGATTCACGTTTCTTAACCGCAGATATCCAGCGAAGAATAATACTTTTTGTCGAACCTAAACTAACCAAGTCAAAGGTAAAAAAATAATCTAAAGAATATTAACAAAAAGACGTATTTATTTATTTTTTTCCGAAGCGTTTAGTCTGGTTAAACTGATGTCGCTGCATTCTGTCGCATCTAAATGCAACCCTCTCCCTCCCTTCCGATACTGAATACTGCGACTCCCCGCCAGATATAGATTTTTACATCATCGGTTTCAGTTCCCCTCAAAGTGAAAATATTTCATTTCGCCACTTCACAGACTGCGTGTTTCCCTTTGGCCTTTTATTAAAAGTTAAACAAAAAGCGCGGCTCTTAGTTCCCCCCCTGCGGAAGGCCACTTCAGCGTGGTCGACATGTGGTCGAGAGGACTCGCGGTTTTTTTTTTTATCTCTCAAGATTCGCTTTTCTTCAAACTTTTGATCCCCTCGGTTTTTATTCCATTCGCTATTCTCGCTCTCTCCCTTTCCCCCTGCAGTCCACGTTTTGGGTTATATCGACTTCATGATTAAAAAAGAAAGAATCGCACAGTATCATTCAATCGTTCTCTCTCTCTCTCTCTCTCTCTCTCTCTCTCTCTCTCTCTCTCTCTCTCTCTCTCACTTCCCTGTTCTTTGTTTACTAACATGCTTATCTATACACAGGGAATATCAGTAGGTCTGTCGATGTCCAGATCGTGCTTATGGTTTGGGATAAGGGATACGCACAACCATATTTTTGACTGCTTATTGAAAGATGAAATTCCAAACCCAGTCGTCCGCCATCTTCTTACTTAAAAAATAAATAAATAAATAAATATAACTTGACTCGACCTTCTTTGTTTACTCAAAACATTGACTTTTGGTGGTTGATATATTAAGACACACGTTAATAGGAGGGCATAATTAAGCACATACCTTTATGATAGCAATGCATGCACAATACATACCTACAAATATTTACAAAGGACTATTTTTTTGTCCAAGCTCGGTTATACGATTAAAGTGTCATGCGCTTTCTGAGTTGACAACCTCTCTCTCTCTCTCTCTCTCTCTCTCTCTCTCTCTCTCTCTCTCTCTCTCTCTCTCTTTAAACCTTACGAAATAACGGGTCATCACTGGAGACATAGATGAGAAAATACGTTTTTTCTAAAACTAAATATTATATTGGTATTTATTTAGAGAAACATAACCCTGCTGTCACTTTCACATTCCTCCTCCATTCAGTCGAGAACAGGTTTCAGATGATCCTCTTCAACAGATCGTCATGTTCTCTTCTGCAGATCAGAATTTTCTATAATTCTATTAAAGGGTTCTGTCATACAAGATGTCTATTACAGGGTTCTGTCATACAAGATGTCTATTACAGGGTTCTGTCATACAAGATGTCTATTAAAGGGCTCTGTCATACAAGATGTCTATTAAAGGGTTCAGTCATACAAGATGTCTATTAAATGGTTATGTCATACAAGATGTCTATTTAAGGGTTCTGTCATACAAGATGTCTATTAAAGGGTTCTGTTATACAAGATGTGCCACACTACATAGGTAGTTTGCTTGTTGTATAAAATGTGTTGATAATCTATGAAAACGTGATTATAGATTATTTTAAGGGATCTATTCGTCTCTTTCTTGGATGCGCAATGAGGTTTGCTGGGATAATTTCTCTTCATTTTAACAATTCAGTCATTCCGTTAACTGAATAATTTCTAGGTTTCTCCTGTTCCCTACTCAATTTTGAAAAGTTACATCACCTTTTGCCCAGCCATTTTAATTTTATTAGTTGAAATGACCATATTATTGTATTTTGACTCACAATTTTTGGCACCATCCTTTCGTTGTACCTCTTTATCTCTGGCCTTTTCATTCCTCCTTACTAGCAATATACTATCTCTATTTTCCACTGTTGTACTTTTACTCACATTATAATGATTTAAGAATTTGTTAAAAATTTTAATCAGTGGTTTTGTTGGTACGAGATATTCTGCTTGAAGCAAATTGACCATTATCAGCGCTCGATTTCTAAAGGTATTCTCATTACTCTAATGCAAATATATATCTATAATATATCTAAGCTGCTTACTTTCCAGCGACTTGATCAAAACTATTGAGATCAAATGGGATCAAGGAAGCTTTGCATAAACTCTGATTTGAGCCTTGAAGGTAATCAAACACGAGTCCTGGTTGACATGACATTCATTGTTGCCAGGGCTTTGTCTTTGCGAATGAGTTGGACTTCATGGCAATATGAGAAGGGGGGAAGAGAATATGCAGCAGAGCTGGGAGTTCGGTCACCTAGTTTTCGGACTCTTTGGCATAAATCTTAGAGACTCTAAAGGGGATAACTTGAAAAGCAGAGTTTTCTCGTAGACTAATAGTGCGTCCATGATATAGTAAAATACGTCGTCAACTTATTGCATATTTATCACAGACAAGTTGAAAACAAGTAACCGACCGTAAGCGGAGAACGGACCTTTGGCCATTGTTGGATAATCGCATGAAGTTTTTGACTTGTATTGAACCTATTTGTGATGTGTTTAAGACATGTTTTAAACTGTAGCGTGGACGCATCATTAGACGTACGGGATGTGTTGCAAATACATATCAGTCTAAATCGAAGACATCCTTAATACACGCATTATTAATATTCACTTTTAAAAACGGTAATTTTCACTTGATTAGGAGATGCATCAAAGAAACTGAAAATAATACTACGAAAATAATGCAAATACGAAATAATCCTTCTGCACCTAGAATGCAAAACAAATAAGAGAGAGAGAGAGAGAGAGAGAGAGAGAGAGAGAGAGAGAGAGAGAGAGAGAGAGTTTTATATACAACAGGCTTTTACAGAGCGGAGGACAAATGTCTTAAATACTTTATTTTTATAGTGTGATGTTATAAAACTGTTAAGGTATGAAACGAAGTCTCCTGCTGTGTCCAGGAGAGAGAGGGAGGGAGAGAAAGAGTTCTGTACTGTAGGCTTCTACAGAACGGGAGACAAATGTCTAATATATTTTTCGTCATAGAGTGTAATGTTATAAAACTGTTAAGGTATGAAACGAAGTTTCCTGCTGTGTCCAGGAGAGAGAGAGAGAGAGAGAGAGAGAGAGAGAGAGAGAGAGAGAGAGAGAGAGAGAGAGAGAGAGAGAGTTCTGTACTGTAGGCTTCTACAGAACGGGAGACAAATGTCTTATATATTTTTCTTCATAGAGTGTAATGTTATAAAACTTCTAAGTTATGAGGCGAAGTTTTCTATTGTGTCAAGGAGAGAGAGAGAGAGAGAGAGAGAGAGAGAGAGAGAGAGAGAGAGAGAGAGAGAGAGAGAGAATTCCTCGTAAAATTATACTCGTGTCGGCATTAATCTTTTAATGGAACAAAAACGAATTCCCTTCTTCTTGGATAAGAGAAACAAAAGCTTCTCATCCTTTGTTTTTGTTTTTCCATACTCTTATTGCATTTTCTAATAAGTTATGAAATTCGTTTTTTCTTACATCAGGAATTCTATGTGACATTCCAGGTTTTGATCTCTCTCTCTCTCTCTCTCTCTCTCTCTCTCTCTCTCTCTCTCTCTCTCTCTCTCAAAGCAATGCTCCAGTATAAGTAGGTAAACTCCTGTTCATTCCTAACATAACGAAGATAATCAAGTGGACTTGCTAACATTCGTTGTAACTAGAAATTGCAACAAATACTAGTAATGAAATTACTTACTTGAGAAATGCCATTCACAACAAAATCAAGATGAAAGGAAAGTTTGAAATCCACGATGAAAATATATACGTAACATTTCAGAATAAAAATATGGCTACAGAGACGACTGATATAGCTGTCGGTTTTAAGTCGATATTTCCGTCGTCTATTTCTTCTTGTCTAGATTCATATTGTTTACCTATGTGTTATCATAGGAAGAAAGAACGAATGGGAAGAAGAGCCAGTGAGTTGCATATGTTTAATAACTTTATCTGATTATAAAAGCATACCGTCAAAAGTGAATGATGTTTCTGGTGATGAAGAGATAAATTTCCGTTAAATACCTGATGTTGTTTTACAGCCGTTTATGTCACGTATGAGGCCATAAATATGTTTCTAGTACCTTCTGTATTATATATATATATATATATATATATATATATATATATATATATATATATATATAGGCCTATATATATATACATATATACATATATACAATATATATATATATATATATATATATATATATATACATATATATATATATATGTATATATATATATATATATATATATATATATATATATATATATATATATACATACATATATATATATATATATATATATATATATATATATATATATATATAGATATATATATATATACATATACATGTGTGTGTATGAAATACATATACACACAAACACACACACATATACATAAATATGTATATATATATGCCTATAAATATATATGAATACATATACATACATATATACATACGTACTCAACGTTCACTAATCTCCTTCTTCTTGTGTGATTTTTATGGTTATTAATGCATATACACATTTAACTTTATTTGTTTTTGTTCTATTTCTCCATCGATCGATCATGAAGGAGAGACTAACGGTCGCATCTAATATTAAGGATATTGTATCTTATCTGAGTTATGTAATATGTGTGACGACATTTGGGTGATGTAGAATGTTGAAGAATGGGATGTTAAAGGATAGGTTGTTAAAGAATAGGGTGTTAAAGAATAGGGTGTTAAAGAATAGGTTGTAACAGAATAGGGTGTACAAGAATAGGGTGTTAAAGAATGGGTTGTAAAAGAATAGGATGTTAAAGAATAGGTTGTAAAAGAATCGGGTGTTAAAGAATTGGGTGTTAGAGAATAGGGAGCTAAATGATATCTTGTCTGAGTTATGTAATATTTGGGGGAGGTAAAATGTTAAAGAAGAGGACGTTAAAGAATAGGTTGTAAAAGAATAGTGTTAAAGAATAGGTTATAAAAGAATAGGGTGTTAAAGAATAGGCTGTTAAAGAACTGGATGTTAGAGAATAGGATGCTAAAGAATATAACAAAAGTAACGCATCAGAGTTCTGCTGAATTGGGTAGTCTGTCATATTGAAAAGCAATTAAAATTTTTTTCCTGCTCAGAATTTTCAAGCATTCGTAAATTTATTTCGAGCTGGAACGGACTGAGAACTGTTTGCTGACAGTAAAGATAAACTAGGGATGTTCAGCTCTCAAGATAAAACATAGTTACTGTTAAAGCTTGGTCATTTCTTCAGCTTAGTTAATGCTTTTATTCTTTTGCTCAACATTCATAACAAACTGTCACACCACATAAGAGTAGGTGGGGTTGGTCAAATTTATCAAAAACAGAAGAATGATACTGGAATAGAGCTGGAAGTAAGAACAAAGGGATTGTCAGCAGAAAGAGAAATAGATGAAACCCAGTAAGAAATAATCACAAGCAATGATAATGCAACAGAGTCGTGAACAAGAAGAACAAAAAGGGATTGCCAGTAGATAAAAGAATAGATGCAACACAAAAAAAATAATCAGAGGCAATGATAATGCAACAGAGAAGTGATCAAGAAGGTCAAAGTGCTTGCAACCAAAGAGAAGAATAGATGACACACAATAAGAAACAATTACAGGCAATGATAATGCAACAAAGTCGTGATCAAGAGGAACAAAAGGATTGCCAGCAGATAGAAGAATAGATGCAACACACAAAAAATAATCACAGGAGCATGCACTTTGAAAAGCATCCCAACGGATGGGATTTTTATATTAGTAATAATAATGAAAAATATTTTATTCCTACCTGGAATTGTTTTTGCAGGATGGAAGCTCATTAACTGGCATTATTTACAAAACGCAGAGCAAGACCA
>NC_089789.1:31926105-31991105 GCF_040412425.1 Macrobrachium rosenbergii
TGCATACTTTGACCTCAGCATTTCTGTTTTTCTTAGATTTATCTTGAGTCCAGTCTCTCTTGGTACATGATGCATTCTGTTTAGTAATCTTTGTGAATCTTGTGGTATTTTGGTAGCTATAATAGTATCCCATGCATATTATAAGTTTGTCTAGTTCCTGTCAGTACCCCCGACCTAAATCTTCTCTTCCATCGTCGACCACTTTTTTTTTTGTCGTAAAATCCGTGAGAAGAGCAAACAGCGAAGGTCAAATAACATTGCCTTGTAGCACCCCACCATTTATTGCAAATGTACTTGACAAGTCCCCATTAACATTAACCTTACATATACTACTGTCATAGATATTTGACTGGATTGCCATGGTGAAGTAAGAGAGTCGGTAGACGCTGTGAAATGCCTTCTCGTACTCAACAAAAGCCGTCGGAAGGGGGTTCTTAAACTCCATACACTAGTACATGGTATGTGTTAACTCAGTATCTGAACTGTGCAACTTCTGGTTTTTCTATAGCTAGGTTATTCATCTCTAGGCATTTTAGCAATTTTCTTTCCAGGCTATTGAAAATAAGCACCCTTGATATTTTCATTACAAGAGACGTCAGTGCATTTCTTCTATAGTTACCACATTCAGTCAGGTCACAGTTTTTTGTACCTCTACTATAACTTCCAGTTCCCAGGTAGCCATTGTTTCCTCATTCATCAGCCTTCATGCCTGGCCTAATATATACATAAGTAAGAAGATATAAATAAATGAAAGACGAAAAACAACACAGTCATCGTTATACGTTACAAAGAATTCTGGGGGAATTAAAGGTGTCTTATGTGAATATACAAGCGAATCTGAATCTTCGTGAAATGAAAGCAAAAGAAACATTGAAATCACACTGAACGAGTGTGCAGCTTGAATTTGTTCTTAAAGTATGTCTGTAATTTTCAGAAGTTACGAAGACGTTAATCCTTAGTTCATGGACTGAAGAAAATATAATGGGTGCTGCAAAAAGCATGAAAATAGGGAAGACAAAATCTCCTTTGCTTTTACAAGCAAGAAAAACGAAATGAATCTAAGGCTACATTACTCTCGAAAGTCTAGCAAGAAATTGAGGAAACTGTGGATACAAAGGTGATTTGCCACGAAGGACCAGTAAAAACTGAAAGAGAGATGGAGTTGAGACTGTTATATGCTCTCCACGGTCAAATAAAAAGCTGGCATCCTGAGAAGATTTACTCATGCACGCTGCATTTGAATTATATGAAGGAGACTGGGAGAAGGCCCGGCCGAGGAAGGGCTACGTCTACCTGCGGAGTACTACGAAATGGTAAATGACTATTATAAGTGGAGAATATCTATGTAGTCAAGTTCATAATTCCTGATGAAAGAAGGATAAAGTTGCAGACAAGGAAAACGATATATATGTTAGTGGCCAGAAAGGTATCATAGTACTTATACTCTAAACTTTAGAGTATAAGTACTATAATCTTCTGGCTTTGTCTTCCAAATTGAAAAACAATATTAAACTCGAAGATGTATTTCACAAACAATACTTAATTTAGTAAACTTGGTCTTCACAATTACTGTTAATGGGATGGGTGTGCTTGGCGCAGGATATCAGTTTCTCACATCAGGCTGGAACTCACTAAGAAGTCGTAGATCCCCGTTCGGTAATTTTAAGTCTTTTTTTTTTTTTGCTTTAATTGCTTAAAATCAAATGCTCTTAATGCCACCTGTCGCCCCCAACCGCCCCTTTTGCCTCACCGCCCCGATATGAATCCACCGCTCCCAGGGGCGGTACCCCACTTTGGGAACCACTGTCAAAGAGTACAAAGAAAAGGATAGAAAACATGGTTGCAAAGTTGTTAAGAACCAAATTAGAATCGACTTATTTAAGTAGCTTACAGAAGAATCAGTTATTTGGAGTAGTTTCTCATGATTGGACATTAATAATGAATTCCAAGAACAAACTACTGTAGCATTCGCAATCCAGATACCAAGAGACGAAAAAGAATAATTCAACTGGAATCTGATAACAATATTTTTCTTGTATGAATGAATCTGATACCTATTTTGGTTAAACAGCGGAAGGCTTTCCCGAAGCTAATATTTGAACTCAACGCAAGTTGCCATCATTCGATATCCATTCAGTAAAACAAAGGCCAGCTTGAAATAATTTTAACGGCATTTAAACTCAAAAATAAATATGTATAGATTGAAAACTTAAGTGAAATTTTTGTTTAGGTGAAAGCTAATTAGAATAAGTCTTGCTTTGAATGTCATTTTGTTAATCAAAACCATTGCCATAGGTTTTGACAAGGTTTATTAAGAAGATAACATTTAACCAATGATTTCCTTATGTTTATTTGCACAGCCATAGGAAGTAGAGAGTGGAATATTTAAATTTGTTCCAAATATTTCCTCATTTTTCACAATGGTCATTTTCTCCTGCGGAAGCCTGCTTTAAAAGATAGGGCTATTTAAGGATCTCTTCACATAAATGTTTCACATTTTTGAACAACAATAAGAGTAACTGTATGAGTATCTCTTCGAAAATGAACACCTGAAATTAGCAGACCAAAGTTCCAAAAAGTATAAAAAAATTAGTTTAATTGTTTTCTGATGACTAAAGAGACAATAACTTGTTAAAAAAGATTTTACGAGAGGAAAAATCGGTCCCAACTTCTGAAATGCAAATAAAAATCCAGTGTAGCTTGGAAATTCAGTCTTCGGTCGCTAATTTGACAATCTCTCTCTCTCTCTCTCTCTCTAATGTATGAGAGGAAAAAACCGGTCAAAATTTCTAAAATGCAAATAAAAATCCAATGTAGCTTGGAAATTCAGTCTTCGGTCGCTAATTTGACAATCTCTCTGTCTGTCTGTCTGTCTGTCTTTCTCTCTTTTTGCTGGTGATGCTAACAGTTGTTGGGAAATAACATCAACATAAAAAACATCTCCCAGTGGAGAGACATGTTGAAAACATCGAGCGGATCTGGCCTTTGCTTTGCACGGTTTTTAGCAAACGGAAACATCCAGAAAAGATTTTCATACAAATTGCGCAAACCTTCAACCTCTCTCATGGCACAAATATGCAAAAGTGTGTTTCAGAGGGAAACACGATGAATACGCGACCTGAAAAATAATTAGGCTAATCATTTGAAAGCTTAATCTTTGTTGTGCGTATGAAATGGGACAGGTAATACAGAATGGCTAAAAAAGAGGACAAATCGATGCTTGAATAAAAGAATGGAGGATATAATCTGTGATACAATGCGAGGTATTGTGTCCATTTATGCCTTCTATGAATGCTGCGCAAAGGAGTGTGCTACTTACTGAGAATAAAATTCAGCTCGAACAGAATATGAGGATGCTTTATGAACATATCGAATTATGCAACTAATTATCTTTAATCGACATGGTGGTGTATTGCAAATAGAACCATGTTCATGCGAGGTAGAATTCAAAGCTCAACATGACAAAGAAAAGTGGGAGAAAGTATCTATAAATTATTGATCCTGTTAGAAAAGTGATCACTAAATATAACTTTGTGCATGAAGGACCGGAATCAGCAACTTGAGTATTTTAGAGTGTTTTCATCCCTCAGTGAATAATGGAGATTCAAAAGAAGAATCGCCTCAGGCAGCCACTGAAAAATCGACCTGATCCGAGACCCTTATATATACTGTATACCGCCGCGAGCCCCCTTTGTCTCCAGACTCAACCCAACGTCCAGAAGATGACCATCGAGCTGGTCGAAACATGTCGACAGAAAGAGTAGTAGAAAATACCAAATAGGCGTCAGAAAAAGAAAAAAAGAAGAAATGCCACTAGGAAAATCTACGGATTTACATCCCATGTTTCAGCAACCTGCTGTAATGGTTAAAATATAAAGAATTTCTTCTGTAAGAAATCGCTGTTTTATCCATCGAAATATGAACATTGGTCGATTATTGACTAATAATTTATGTGCAGGAAAAGCGAATTATTATAAGAATTGAGAAAACTCGGTATAAAATCAATTCGCATAATGGAGACATTTTATTCAACAAATTATTATTATTATTATTATTATTATTATTATTATTATTATTATTATTATTATTATTATTATTATTATTAGGGCATGCGTTCTCAGAGAATAACTCACAAAGCAATGAATTTGTTTTGCAAGGTTCTGCATAACAGACTATGGATTTGCAAAGAAAAAAAAAGAAAAAAAAATAATAGAATTAATAATAAGCAAGGATAAAAGTGCACAGAAGAACTGAAGTGGAATCTAACAAATTAAAAATATCTATAAACTCTCCTGATGGAACAGAGACGACGAGGAATGTTTGATCCATTTCTCATGTATTTGAGTTTGTCAAAAATTAGTATCACTGTGAGTGAGAAGACATATTATTCTCTTCATACGTTAATATTCCGATCATTCGCAGCCACTTAGTGAATACTGGAGATTCAAAAGAATTAAACATTGGATGAAAAAGTAAAGACAACGTCATATAAAAGTACATGAAAACGCACGGACACACACACATAATGAGAAATATGACCAGGATTATGATAATGATAATAACTAGCATTAATAATGTTAATGCTTTTATACATGTGAATTCACAGATGCGCTTCAACTCACAGGAGGGGAAGACTTCCCGTCACTCCACTGGCTTGATTAATAGTTCTCCACTGACAGAATGCGAATGGCAAATGGTCATCCTTAATAAGGAAGCAAAACATGAGGTTATTTACGTGCGTTTCCAGGTAATGGATTCATTCCCGTCTTGATTTACTTCTCTGTAGCATAAATTAACCAAAATCTTCAGTGATGAAGTACCTTGATCCCGATTAAAACAAGTAAAAAATGCACCGACGTATCCTCGGCACAATCGAGCTTTCTGTACAGTGTATAACCAAGGCCACCGAAAATAGATCTTTCGGTGGTCTCGGTATAATGCTGTATGAGCCGCGGTTCATGAAAATTTAACCACGGCTCAGTGGTGGCCTATCCTATATCGTTGCCAGAAGCACGATTATGGCTAACTTTAACCTTAAATAAAATAAAAACTATTGAGGCTAGGGGGCTGCAATTTGGTATGTTTGATGATTGGAGGATGGATGATCAACATATCAATTTGCAGCCCTCTAGCCTCAGTACTTTTTTAAGATCTAATGGCGTACAGAAAAGTGCAAACAGAAGAAAATGCGGACAGAATAAAGTGCGGACGGACAGAAAAAGCCGGCACACAAGTCCATTGTTATATGTTAATACGATAACCATGCTTATATTAACTGAGAATCCAAAGATAAGTTGATTTAGTTTTTTCTTTTTTGGTGAGAAATTACGCCTACCTGGTTATTAAATAGAGATAATTCGGAATTCATATCGATGTCCATTAAAACTGGATTTGTACCATTGCCTTCACATATATCTAAATTGGCACTTGATGTAAAGTAGAGGTAAAGTAAAGAAAAATGGTAATAACTTTCTGTGAAGACAATTTGTCACCTAACTTAAAGTAGGAACTGAGGAAAAATAAGAACGCACTTTAGATGCGTAAAGATTGTGTAGCTGATATGAAAATATAATTTGAAAAGAAAATTAACAAGGATTATCTGTTATTAAAAATATTTGATTGGGATTATTTCGATGAAAATTAGGGAGCAGAATTTCTCAGGGTAATTTTGTGGTTTCATATGATAACTTAAATAAGTTACAATTTAGGAAAACCAATTCGAAAATTATAATATGACAACGAAAGTAACATTTACACAACTAAAAAAAGAGAGAAACAAACAGATAAATAAAACTCTGGCCTCTCTCTCTCTCTCTCTCTCTCTCTCTCTCTCTCTCTCTCTCTCTCCCGAATACTTAACCAGTAACCTCTTAGGACCTGCCCACGCTAAAAATCTTCTATACGTATATGCCCTTCTTCCTCTGAAATAAATCCCTGCCTCCTGAGTCTATTTTATCCATATTTTTAGAGTGAATAAACGCTGGTCAGTATTCCTCTGGTTTTGTGACTTTTATTTTGCGTTTATATATTTATCTGTTTGTTGTTTTATACTTCTATACTTAACTATTTGCTTTCCAACTCATTTTTCAGTTGTTATGCTTGTTGCATTATAGTTTCACAATTCTTACACACAATCATATACATCTTTGTAAACATATACTGTATATATATATATATATATATATATATATATATATATATATATATATATATATATATATATACATATAATATGTATGTATGTATGTATGTATGTGCGTGTGATGAAGCTTTCACAGACCAGGTAAACGGCGACAGTTTGATAATAAAACTTATAGGGAAGATCAGCTTACAGGAAAGGATTAAAGGGAATGACCATAAACTCTAATTTGTTCCTGAAAAGTAATCGAACACGAGACTTGGTCGACATGATATTGCTTTCTAGTTGTTGTCTCTGCAAATAAGTTGAAGTTAAACGAAAAAAAATAAGGTTGCCGAAGAGCAATATCAAACTGGGGAAGTTCGTCTTTCTAGTGTTTCAAAATTGATTGCATATATAACGCGACCATCTTGTCGTGCTGAAGTAATCAGAGATGGAATAACGTTAGTATTCGAATGAAAAATGTGAAATCAGCTCATAAATGATTCTCATCATGACTCTTAACTTTGGAAGTGACTTCGATATCAATTAAAAGGATTTGTGACAGAGAAAAGCCTTTTCAGTGTGTGAACATATCCATTAAAATGATAAAAAAAAACAAATAAAAGGATCGGTGACATTTGTGACAAAGAAAAGCCTCTTCAATGGGTAAATATATCCATGAAATAAAAAAAAGAACCGTAAAAGGATTTGTGGCATTTGTGACAAAGAAAAGCCTTTTCATTGTGTATACATATCCATTAAATTTATAAAAAAAACAAATAAAAGAATTTGTGACACTTGTGACACAGCAAAGCCTTTTCAGTGAGTGAACATATCCATTAAATTGATAAAAAAAACAAACAAAAGGATATGTGACAAAGAAAGGCCTTTTCAATGATTAACCACATCCATTGAATTGACAAAAAAACTAAATCTCGAACAAAAGCAAGTATTATCTCGCATTGTAGGAAAAAGAAATATCCTCAGAACAAAGTTAAATGAGCTCTCAAAAAATAATAATACATTATTTTCAAAGAATGTCATCAGCCTGCAGCTTTTCCAGGAACGAAGATACTATAATTCCCCTTCAGATTACTTTTTAATTTCAGAACTTCTCCATATAATACATAAAAACTTACACGTTCTCTAGAATCTTTTTTAGATTAATTTCTTGTTTTATAGAGTAAATTCAAGTGGAAAGTTTGTCGCTTAGTAACTGAGGAATATGTCACAAAAATGTTCAAAATCTTGATGAACATTATAGTTTTATGAAAGCTTTTCAGTTCTTTCTTCTTTTTAGAATTTAGTAACTATACAAGTTTATAGTTCACTAAGATGTTCGTATAAACTATGATTACTAAATAGGTAACTGCGCGACCTTAGCCTTCAAATTGAAAGTTTATTTTCTAAGTTAGTTAGCCTATCTAAACAATTCGCCTAACATAGCAAACAGTAACTATGCATTCTTCATAAGCTTTCCTTATCCCCCATACGTTATCATATGCTTATATCTGGTTCCGTTTTAGTTGTAATTTTGTTTTTCTGTCTGGATGTCAGAAGACTCTAGCAACACATATTCTGTTGAAAAAATTTTGAAAACGGTGGTCGCCTTTCCCCCAGGTACAGTCACTGTGGTTTAGACAGTCCTCGTTAGATTTGCCTTTTGACATTCCTCCACCAGCTTTCTTTTTATTGGGGAACTTAGTGCCAGTGCCTTGTATGTTAGTGCGAGTAAATAAGCCCTTTGTTAGCCGAACCGGTTGAGCTTCAGACTGTCGCTCGATGGACCGGAGTTCAATTCCGCGGCCGGCTGATGAAGAGTTAGAGAATGTATTTCTGGTGATAGAAATTCATTTCGCTATAATGTGGTTCGGATTCCACAATAAGCTGGGGGTCCCCGTTGCTAAATGTCACCAATTGTTCTAGCCACGTAAAAATAAGTTCATCTCGGCCATTCTAGGAGCTGTGTTAATCAGCTTTCCAGTGGTCTGGTAAAACTAAGGTATACTTACTTACTTCTTGTTTTACAAAGCGTCGGAACCATGTTTTATTGAGGTGCCAGTGGCTCTAGAGCAGTGGTTCCCAACCCTTTTATGGCCATGCCCAACCTAATCACCTCTAAAATCCTGATGCCCCCTGTAGTTTTCTATAATTCTTACATTCACGTGGAGGAAGCCTAAAAGGCCATTAACTTGGTCTAAACATTCTCGAATTGCCCTCATCATAAATCAAAATCCACCCCCCCCCCTCACACGGTGGAGTGTACGCCCCACGTTGGGAACCACCGGAGAGTGAGTGAGTGCTTCTCATTTTGCAATGCCCCGTCAGGATTTCAGATTCTTTACTACATAACCACTGGACATAGCCTGTGATGGACATAAGCCAAAGAGGCTGACATGTTGACATAATGCACGTTAGTCCTTTACTTCAATTGATTTGACAAATCTGTTTCACTAAATCTGTTTATTTCATGTTAGACTGTTGAATTTCATCACGGGGAAACATGCTCATTAAACTGATGTGCTTTTGGATTATCACATATAATTAAGACAAGCTACGAACAATCCTGATATTGTAGTCGTGTCCATTTCATCTGTCCATCACAGGTTTCTGAGATTATGTGATAAACTTATTATAAGTAGATTTCAGATGATAAGATTGATGCGCTTTGATTAAATGTTTCATATATAAATGTGTCACAACAAAAAAGGTCGTTGACACCGAAAGACGAAATTTATTTATATACGCTTTGAATGTATCTGTATCTATCTATTTAGTATATATATATATATATATATATATATATATATATATATATATATATATATATATATGTATAATATATATATATAGTATATATATATATATGTATAATATATATATATATATATATATATACATACATATATATATATACAGTATATATATATATATATATATATATATATATATATATATATGTATAATATATATATATATATATATATATATATATATATATATATACATACATATATATATACAGTGTATATATATATATATATATGTATATACATATATATATATATATGCATATATATACATACATATTTATACAGTATATATATTTATATATATATATATATATATATATATATATATATATATACATATACAATATATATATATATATATATATATATATATATATATATATATATATATAATATATATATATATATATATATATATATGATATAATGAAAAACTAGTTCACGATTTATCATACTCTGTATCTAAAAACAACCTAAGATTACCACTCGACAATATTGTCTTGAGTCCTTCCCTTTATTCTTACACATGAGAAATCCAGTTGCAACGCATCTACCGCCCCCCAACACCCTTTTATTTATCTGAGCTGGAACTTCAAATTTTTTTTCCAGACACGGGCGAATGGCTCGATCCTCCACCTTATTTTCAAATTATGTTGCTTGTATGTATGTAAAATGGAATAAAATCCTCTTACAGATTCTTAGGAGCTTATGTAGATGCCCCCAGGAAAGTTGTTTTATTTGTTGGAAAGGAAATATTAGGTCTATTTTGAGAAGGATAACCAGCTGTTTATTCTTGAGAAGATAGTTTTCGAATTTACATGTATTAATAAACGAACGTTATATTTATCTTTTTTCTAATGAATTTTTACACCTTTTAGTTATTCAGCGTTATGGCAAAGGTACAAAAAGTATGAAACATACATTTCAAATTTGTTCTGTTCATCCTTTCTCTTAGTCGTAATACGAGGATGTCTTTCTAAAATATAGAAGCCATTTCTGTCTAAGAATTACACTTAAAAGTGATCACCTACAGTGATTTGAAATTGAATTTTTATATATTCAGTCGCATACCCTACTCTGATGTTGCAAAAAAAAAAAAAGAAATGGAACAGAGAATGACCATAAAAAAAAAACTTGGGTTTTTTTTAGCAAGGAGAGAAAACTAGGTATTTTTGGACTTATTGAGACAAAGATGAAAAGGCAGCGCGTCTGGGAATTGGATGAACAAACGGCGATTTTGTCTCGGGTAGAAGAAAGGTGTAGTTAAGAATGAGATAGCACCTGTATTGTTGGAAAGACTCTAATACTTTCTTTCTAAGATTCTTTGGGTAAGGTTTAGTGTGTGTGAGGAGAAAAAGCTGCGAAAGAGGGTGCATTTGCTCCAGTAATTAAACGAGATGATAGCAAAATTAGTTTTGTGGAGTCTAAATCTGTATCTGGGTGTGATACGAGAGTATGGAAAAGTGAATGTGCTCTGTAGGTGGCAAAGAGAGACAGGGATTTTTTGATTAGATGAGAATAGAGACAGTCTTATGGAAGCGTGTTTGAAGAAAGACTTGATTGCTGGTTATGAAAAGTTACCAAAGGAAAAATATCCATAATTATAGCTTGGACAGAGAATATGGCTAGGGTAGACGTTTGCTAGATTATATGTTAGTATACTGTAGGCAGGAGAAAAAGATGATCACGTAATGGTAAGAAAAAGAGTGGCTGGAGCTATTTCTTGCCATTCTTTGGCTGAAGTAAAAGTTAAAGTAGATACTCAGTTTAGGATGGAATGGAAGGGGGGTAAAATGTGACTGGAAACGTAATTAACGAGCGAGTTTTTAAGAAGGAAGTGAGAAGAGCATATAAGGCGAATTTGGAAGATATGCGCAACAGGGTTAAAGACGCGAGAGAGAGGAAGTAGATGAGGAGCATATAAAATTCCATTGAGGAGTGATTGTTACTGGAGAGTGTTTGTGGGTATAAGAGAGAAGGAAAAAAAAGGAGTAAAAACGATCTGTGGCAAGATGAGGAAATGAGATATTATATGAAAGAAAAAAAAGAAAACAAGTATATTAGGTATACTTGTAGGACAGAAAAATTAATTTTCAGGTATTCAGGAAGCTGCACAGGATAGTCATGAAGCAAGGTAGAGATAAAAAGGAGAAGGGTAATAAAATTACAGGCAAGAAGCTGAGTGAGAACTTTAGGAAGAATGAGATTTTTCTCCAGGGGGTAAATGTGGAGATAAAGGCTATTAAACAGATGGAACTCAGAGCCTAAAAGATGCTGTCTGAACTGAAAGCATTCTTAGGTCGACCGAGTGAGTATTTTGAAGAGCTGTTGAATGAGGAAGATAGAAGAGAGGTGGAAATGAATGAAACACCGGTGGAAGAACTTAAGGCAGTCTTAAGAATGCTTGTGGAATTCACTGTTGAGATAATAAGGAGGGCAATTAAGAGGTTGGACAAAAGCAACAGACTAGGAGTTGAAAGGTTAAAAGTGAATTCCTGCGGTAGAGTAGTAAGAGGAATGAGTACTGCACACTATAAAAGTAAGGATATATATACACACACACACACACACACACACATATATATATAGTATATATATATATATATATATATATATATATATATATGTGTGTGTGTGTGTGTGTGTGTGTATGGTTATATGTATATATATATATATATGTATATATATATATATATATATATATATAGCTATATATATATATATATATATATATATATATACATGTGTGTGTGTGTCTTGTGGGTGTAATGAACCCTCCAATTATGAGAAATGAAGCTGCCCTCAGCCTCAGTCGGGACGTGGACCGGATCAGTGAATGGTGTAGTCGATGGGGTATGAGGCTGAATTCCAGTAAAAAGAAAACGCCATTGGTAAGCAGATCTCGTACAGATTTTCCACCCCATCCTCCCCTTCAGGTGGATGGGCTTTGCCTCGCTGTCGAATTTCTCAGTTCCAGAGGGCCTTCATTCCTCACACCGTTGGACTGTGGAACAGCCTCCCAGAGGATGTCGTGCAATTGAAACTTCAGAAGTTCAAGCGAAGATGCAATGCATTACTATGCTACTGCTATTCTATTTATTAATTTATTAATTAATTTTTTTTAATAAGTGAGATCTCCTCTTTCTGTATTTCCCTTTAACTTCTCCTACTTCCTAACGAGCACCATATTCTAAGGAAGCTTGAATCTCAAGTAAATGGCCCCTGTGGGTTTGTTCCATATGAATAGGTTCATCTTCTGAATAATATATATATACATATATACATATATATATATATATATATATATATATATATATATATATATATATATATATATATATATACATATAGGGGACTTGAATATTTCTCTCCTTGCTTTGTTAGCTTGTTTGTTCTTTCTACTTTTCCTCATGAACTCTTTTCTTATTTATCACTTACAATGCACTTCTAACCACAGACTCAGTGTAATACTATTCCAGGACCACATGCCGTATACCACCACCCTGAAATTTTTGTTAAACTTTATTGCAGTTAATTTTTGTATGTATTAATTTAATTTTTCTTTAAATGATTTTGGCTTTAGGCTTGTTCCTCACGAATGCTTGTTCGTTTAAAATAATAATAATAATAATAATAATAATAATAATAAATAATAATAATAATAATAATAATAATAATAATAATAATAATAATAATAATAATAAAATAATAATAATAATGATAACAATAATAATAATAATAATAAAGATATTATCAATAATAATAATAATAATAATAATAATAATAATAATAATAATAATAATAATAAAATCAGTATTCAGCTTTATGGATGGACAGATTACAAAGACACTTTTATTCCTCATTTTATTATTTAGCGAGGTAAGTAAAACATATTTCTCCCTTCCGCTCCCCTGTCCTTCACTTAATTCATTAATCATATATAAATATATTTCGATGATTAATGAATTAAGTGGGAATTAAAGTTTACATATACCTGACTGATGTCATATGGAAGAGGAAACGTCTCTGAGAGAAAGCTAATTGTACGTGAAGCGTTTTTAACTTTTGTGGCCCTGGTCATAAGGTCATGAACAAAATGCTCAGGTCAGTCAAGCTGCAACCTTCGGGAAACCCTCGCTGTTGTCGGTTAATTCTTCAATTTTCTAATTTTTCCTCTCTTTTCATGATTCATTTGATTATGCTGTATTCCTAATAGTAACTGCGAAAGCTTTTATAAATCTGATTTCTCATTCGCATAGTGACTTTTTTTATAAACCAAAATTTCTTCTATTGATCAACGGAAACCAGTGTTCACACAGCATGAACTTTCATTGTTCTAGTTTTTATTCATTTTCTAATAAGGAGCTGGAACTAGCCTTCGCAGTACACAAGCCTTTTTATCCAAATTTCCTTCCTTTTATTTAGTTCATATTAATTCTCCGGTGAAAGTACAGAAAGTATTATTTATAAAATACAAAGGCCATTACAGTGCAGTTATTCGAGGTTCATATATCTATCCTTATTTTGAAATCTCTACCAGTAAAATAAAAAAAATAAATCACACGTGAGTTTTTCCAAACACCTATCGCTTAAGGTTAGCGACAACTGATTTTACAGTCAGTAAACTTTACCAATGTTACTATTGATAAATACTTGGATGGGTGACCACAAATGGTTACCAAGTTCCTCGTTGGACGGGTCGGTAGAGTTCTCAGCTAGCACTTTGCTAGGCCCGAGTTCGAGTCTCCGGCCGGCCAATAAAGAACTAGGGGAATTTACTCCTGGTGATAGAAATTCATTTCTCGGTATAATGTGTTTCGGATTCCACAATAAGCTGTAGGTCCCGTTGCTAGGTAGCCAACTGGTTCTTAATCACGTAAAATAAGTCTAATCCTTCGAGCCAGCCCTAGGAGAGCTGTTAATCAGCTCAGTGGTCTGGTTAAACTAAGGTATACTTAACTTTAACAAATGGTTACCTGAATTTTTTCGCATATAAGCGTCCGAACCCACAACCTAAACTAATGAAAGCTAATGAAAGCCTTTCGGAAACTAACAAGAGTTGCGGAGGGTCGTAACGAGACCCAGAAATAATAAAAAAAAAAAAGAATGAGGGCGCGCTCCATTTGAAAAACACTCTGGCAATGAAGAAAGCTTTCTGAGCGGCTCTCCCCGGGGAAAGGAAAGGACACATGCATGCAAATCATCTATTTTAATATGCTAAGTCGGACTGATCTGCTTAAGCCCTTACTCCAACCTCCGAAGACGAGCTAAGACGATTAGGGTAATGAATTAATCAAGAAGGTCTTTATAAGTTCTGAAGAATTCGCCTCCATTATTATCCTTCATTGCTAAATAGGGAACGCCTCTTTCGGCTGGTGGATATTTGTGGCTTCTCGGGATTTTGTCATTGGTTTATGATATTCTCAATTTATTCAGATACTTACGTACGTATTGTCGAATTCGTTGAATGAAAGGTATGGCAAAACGAATGCTACCCTCCCCATTAGTTTTGAGAGTAAAACGACTTAACTGAGGAAGAGCTTTGAAGGAAGAAACCCTTCCTGGAATAAGCCATAGGTTTAAACGAAGCAATGACGCTGAGGACAAGTAAAAAAATGCGCAATCGAGTTTTCTGTACTTCGTATAATCAAGGCCACCGGAAGTAGATCTATCTTTCTGGTGGTCTCGGTATGATGCTGTATGAGCCGCGGCCCATGAAACTTCAACCACCACCCGTTGGTGGCCTGGTCTATATCGTTGCCAGATGCACTATTATGGCTAACTTGAACCTTACATAAAATAAAAACTAC
Source organism: Macrobrachium rosenbergii (assembly GCF_040412425.1). Taxonomy (NCBI): domain Eukaryota; kingdom Metazoa; phylum Arthropoda; class Malacostraca; order Decapoda; family Palaemonidae; genus Macrobrachium; species Macrobrachium rosenbergii. Next base: position 31,940,850 of record NC_089789.1, read on the forward strand.
TGATGCTAGAGGGCTGTAATTTGATATGTTTGATGATTGGAGGGTGGATGATCAACATGCCAATTTGCAGCCCTCTAGCCTCAGTAGTTTTTAAGATCTGAGGGAGGAAAGAAAAAAGTGCGGACAGAAAAAAAGTGCTGACGTACAGACAGAGCCGGCACAATAGTTTTCTTTCCAGACAACCAAAAATGAAAATAAGAGAGAATACCAAATCTGGTCATCAGTGAGAAAATGAAAATTCATAGCCTTACTCCTTTCTTACTTCAAAATTTTCGTAGGCTTCTGACAACATCAAGAGGCGATGCACATGATACACTTACAAGACTGATCCACGGCTGCAGAAATAAAAGGACGCAAATTGTTGACCTCATTATCGGTGATCGACGGATTTATTGATTCGTTTGAACTGGCATCACAGCATCTATGGTCATCGATCCTTGAAACAAATAATTTTGGAGGACGAGATAAAAAAAATTTAGATTTCTTGATGAAACATTCATAATTCATTCATTAGACGTGATTATGCAATGAAAATCTATGATTTTCTCTAGAGTAAGCAAATATATTTTGAAACTTAGAAATACCACTTGTATTATTGAAAAGAGCAATTTTATCCTCTTTGTAAAGGGAATCGAAATGTATGACCCCATACATTGAGCATAAGTCCCAGAGATCTTGTGAGGAACATGGGAAAGGGTATGAGACTAACAACCTCATCCTAAAGCTCAATGCAGAGTTTGGAACATAAAATATATTCAGGATATGGTAACCAAGCTTTGCTGAAGGCGTTAGTATGACATTTCTACATTAATTAAAATCTGATAATACTAGTAACGATAACAATACTTTCACATGAGATATATACGTCTACAATATGCCAGGTCGGATTATAGGAGTCACTTAAATTTACAGAACGGAAAAAAAGACCACTGAAACTAACAAACGTGGGAAGTCTGGTGTGACGAGCATCCTTTATTTATATCTAGGCATGTGAACCCAGGGTGATAAAACATTAATAATTTCAGCTGCAAACAAATGATTCTGTTGCTTTATTTATATAGTCCAGGACCAGAGGTTAGCATAGCATGAACAAAAATTATGGTGAGTAACAGAGATTAATAGATGATGAAAAAAAGACATTACAATGAATTCGACCAATATTTTGCCGTGGGTTTATTGATAGGATTTATTGTTATGTTTTCCGGGAGTGGTTATGGAATGCATTAACAACGTTCGTTTGATATGTGATATTTATCCTGCTCACGGTTCTGTTTTCTTTCATCTGTTCATCGTTACAAAAATAATCGTTTATAATCTTTGGTCAGCGTTCTAGAACATAACAGCTGATAAACCTCGGAGCTACTTTGAAAAGCAATTATCTAAACTCTGTCCTGCTTTCGGCTGACGTCTCACGAATTCGGGTGTATCCGCTTTATTTTTCATACCCTAGTTTTTTATTTTATCTTTTTACTAATTAGTTATTCTATTTCATTTCTAATAACTGATCTATTGTCTCTGTATGTCCTATTACCTTCTGTTACTTCTTTCAAATGAGCTCCAAATTCTATAGAAGCTTGAATTTCAAGTTATTGCCCTGTGAGGGCTTGTTCCATATACATAGAGTTCATTTTTGAATAATAATAATAATAATAATAATAATAATAATAATAGTTATTTATCACCTTTTCCTATGACTTGTTTATCTTTGCGAGCTGATTTCCCTTTGGAGCACTTTTGGGTCAGCTGACTCTGTCCGAAAGGGGTTTTCAGCTGAATCTTTAAAGAAAGAAAAAAGAAAGACCTAGAGTTATGTGACGCCAAATTCTTCGTTTTGGAATGTAGCTTACAGCATACATCCACAGACGCTAGCAGCATTTTCAGTATTACCGAACGTGAAAAACGTTTTAGCAACATTTCTGAGATTCCAAAACAACAAAAAAACTTTTTTTATTTGTATTTATTCATTCTTAACTTACCCTTTTCTTTAGTATGTTCAGAATTTATTATTATTATTATTATTATTATTATTATTATTATTATTATTATTATTATTATTATTATTATTATTATTATTCAGAAGATGAAACCTATTCATATGGAACAAGCCCACCAAAGGGGCCATTGACTTGAAATTCAAGCTTCCAAAGAATATTAAGGTGTTCATTAGGAAGGAGCAAGAGGAAGAGGGAAATACAGAAAGAAGAGATTCCACTTATTAAAAAAAGAAAAAATAAATAAATTAATAAATTAACAAATAGATGATAGCAAATGTTTCATAGCAGTTGGAGTATTTACTCTAATATTTCACCTCAACAAGGAGCATTAAACGGATATCTCTGCTACCCAGCAATCACCGATTTAATTAACTGAAATTGTGCAATCAGGATACATTTATATCACAATAAACGTCGCCATAACAGGTGGCGTCCACTAACGCTTTCGCTTCATTAAAAAAAAAAGGTAGAGAATTGAGTATTATTACCGATCACAAGTGTCCTTAATTACCTTTCGGCATTATCGCGCCCAACCAAACGTTCGGCCTGTCAGCAAATGAATCATAGCAGATTCAAATAAATGACCCCTTAAGCTGGGAGGGAAATGCGTAATAAACTAATCAGAGGTGATCGCTTTATCTATATCCATTATATTAGGATTATATACAAATGAAATGCACTTCCACCGGTGACAAAATATGCCGGAAATCATTAAGCGTTTTCCTATTTTCTCTTATGGGATCTTATAATTGTGCCCTTAGATTACGGTAAGAAGAAATTCAAAATAATTGCGGGTAGATTACGGTAAGAGGATATTCAAAATATATATATTTTTTTATTTGCGGGGGAGAGTTTCAGAATATTTGGAATTTTTATCTTATAAGTCAAAATAATATCAGGTTGATTATATCTTACTAACCTTACTCTAGAACATCGAAAAACCAGCGTAATTCGAATGAGGTGGATTATGTTTTAGTTCAAGTTAACTGGCATTTTGAAAACAATATAACTGCTTAGGAGTTATAATACACATCATTTATTGTTAGGTGGGGATAGCATTCCTATGCATTTGAGTTCATCTCTTTCTGTCTGTCTGTCTCTCGCTCACACACTCTCTCTCTCTCTCTCTCTCTCTCTGTACATATATATATGTGAATATATATAGTATATATATATATATATATATATATATATATATATATATATATATATATATACAGATGATGGCAAAATAAAATTTGTGACTCACAAAGTAAATGAATGAAAGGAGGCAATGAAGTGTTACAGAAGATATAAAATTCAAGAAGATATGTGAATAACGTTAAAATGAAATCTTATTTCTCTTTAGAGAAGAAAATCTGCAGTGCATCTCTGGACTAAGTTTTGAAGATAGGGAAAGAAGTGATACGATATAGATGGAGTCATCGAATCAGAATGTGTTGAGGTGGTTGTGCCAAGAAGAGAGAATGGAGAATGGCAGATTGTTCAACTGGATACCTGTGTTCTGTTTAGATGGGAACAGGAGAAGATGGAACTGAGACAGTAACTGGCTGACAGGATGACAGAAGTATGAGAACGAAAAGATCTTTAATATTCTGAGAATATGAACGAAAAGAGACGAACAGTGCAATATATGTGGAATAAGTGGTTTTATGGGAAAGATTTCTTGAATGAGACAGGGCTATTCAGTTTCAGATTTTCATCCTCACTTATTCTGTTTCATACAGACTCCAAGCACTCTGGTAACCAATTGTGGCTTATCACAACTGCCATATAGGGCAGTTTAACAAAATAGTTTATATAAAAAAATGATACATAGGTCACTGGAACATGATTACAAATAAAATAATAACTCATTAGATGACTGAAAGCAAGTGTAAGTCTTTTAAACTTACAATAGTAGTTACGCCTACTTCTAATGATTAAAATTAGTTAAAGCATAACACGAGCTTGTCAAGCTCGAATTGTTACAAAGTAATATTTGAAATCCCGCAAATAGCCCCCTATTATGAATAAACCTGCATATATTTTTCACAGTAATACTAGCTCTAATTATTATCTCAAGATACTTTATCAAAACACCTATTAAAATCGACCCTCACGTAACTCCTATAAAGACATACCAAACAACCTGAAAATGATAACAAACCTGTTCTCAAGATTCGACCCAATCTCTATTATCTCAATATTTTTAAAACAATAATAATAAGTGGCAACACCATATCTCATTTGTTCTAGGCATATGTCAACATCCTTTAGATTCCTTAAGATTCAGTAACCATGTGAGAAGTGCCAACGTTATCAAACACTAGAGGTCTCTGACCAGGAATGGCTACATCAACAGAATGTCGGTTTCTCCTTGTGTCCACAATTCGTCATCAGGTTTTAGTTTTCTGCAAAAGAAAATTATTGAGATGGCTTTGTCTGTCCGTCCGCACTTTTTTTATATGCACTTTTTCTTTCCGCCCTCAGATCTTAAAAACTACCGAGGCTAGAGGGCTGCTAATCGGTATGTTGATCATCCACCCTCCGATCATCAAGCATACCAAATTGCAGCCCTCTTACCTCGGTAGTTTTTATTTTATTTAATGTTAAAGTTAGCCATAATCGTGCGTCTGGCACCGCTATAGGTGCCAATAACTCAGGCCACCACCGGCCCGTGGCTGTCAGTCTGATGGGCCGCGATGAGAGTTTCATGGGGCGTGGCTGAGAGTTTCATACAGCATTATGCGCTTTATAAAAAAAACTTGATTGCGCCGAAGAAACTTCGGCGCATTTCTTACTTGTTTACTTTTCATCACAAATTTCTTCAATTTTTGGAATACAAAGATATATTAAATTACATTCATTCATATCTTTTACAGTACTATTTTCCACTTTCACTTCGAAAGAATCATTTAAACGCCTAATGATAGTACCACTATATTTAATTATTAATATAAACATTACATATGTAACGAGAGTAGAAGGACAACTTATGAGTTTCTCTGTAGGGCATGGAATGTTGAAGAGGTCGTGAAACCATTCTCATCTAATTCAGTAGCTGGATTATGTTCTAGTATGTAGCAGTGGCTATTATCTTTCTTTTCTATGAAGGTATAGACTCTTGAATAATAATAATAATAATAATAATAATAATAATAATAACAATAATAATAATAATAATAATAATTACCTTCCAGACTGTGTACATCGGCCACCTCCTAGCAAATATCAGCCCTGAAGAAGAGAAAATAGCAAGAATTGAAAATACTTAATAATAATAATAATAATAATAATAATAATAATAATAATAATAATAATGTGCGTAACAAAAATCCACAATTATATGGTGAAATATATTACTAGGTACAATAAACAAGACTTTCCGACACTTGAACGGTGGCCTCATCAGTGCTAACGTTAGCACTAATGAGGAACACCGTTCAAGAGTGTTCGAAAGTCTTTGTTTATTTTACACAGTAATATATTGTGGATGTTTATTACACAGATTGTTTTTCACGAAATTGTAAATCTCTTAGCAATAATAATAATAATAATAATAATAATAATAATAATAATAATAATTATAATAATACTAATAATAATAATAATAATAATAATCTAGTATGGGCACAAACGTGTAACTGAGCCTTCGAAGAATTGACATTACAAGAGAGACACGAGCTTCTACGTCGTAAGTTGGAAGGGATGACGATGGTGATAAAAAGCATTAAGTTTTGTTATTACGTTGAAGTTTTTGTTGTAGCCATTCGACAGTTAAACCGATTTTTCTATTATAAGCTGAAAGGCGGAAAAGTTTTAATACTTTTTCTTCTCAAATGAAGATTGTTGTAAAGATTTTTCAAAGGCCCGTGACATGAAAACTTTGCTACTACGTTTGTTCTTAAATTGATACTGCTCGGTCATTTGCTAGTACAAAAAAAAAAAAGGCATCCATATGGAATTTTTTTTTTTTAGCAACAAACGTCACATTTCAGCTTAGGGGGAAAGCCTATTGATCGTAAAAATTACATATAATAGATCGCCAGCTGTTCTTGGTTCAATATGTTTACTTTGCTGTACAGCAAAACTTTCATGCAACTACTGTAGAAAAAGACATCCTGATTCTGAACATGAGTTTGTCATATTACTGAAAATTGTTTCACTGAAGATCCTTTATGATGAAGCATTTCAAAATCACTTATTTTTCATCATTCAAACAGCCTTTAATACAGTTTGCTTCTTTAATATCGGATATAAAATAACGGGAATATGAAGTAAAAGAATCCTAATGAAAAATAAATTAAGCTATGAATAAATATAAGCCGAACGCCAAATCTTTTCAAAATTAGCGAAGGAATAAATAATCGGATGACTTCACTACCAAAGGATTTTGCTCTCATTTTATATATAAAATTTCTATTCCGTAAAAGTTATTTTGTCCAAATATTCCTTTTGATTTATATTAGTAGGATGAACTTACGATCTAGTCTATTGATTACCTGTCTTGCCAATAAACAACTTTTTTATCTGTTATTTATTTCATAAACGAGAAAGTCACAAGTCCAACCTTCAAATCTTTTTGAAGTGGTAAAATCAGCTAATGGATTTCTGTTGAGGAAAATAATAAACAAGTAAAAAGTGCGCCGAAGATCGAGTTTTCTGTACAGCCGCTACAGCGTATAATCAAAGCCACCAAAAATAGATCTATCTTTCGGTGGTCTCGGTATAATAGTGTGTGAGCCGCAGCCCATGAAACTTTAACCACGGCCTATCCTATATCGTTGCCAGAAGCACGATTATGGCTAAATTTAGCATTAAATAAAATAAAAATTACTGATACTAGAGGGCTGCAGTTTGGTATGTTTGATGATTAGTGGGTGAATGATCAACATTCTAATTTGCAGCCCTCTAGCCTTAGTAGTTTTAAAGATCTGAGGGCGGACAGAAAAAGTGGGGGCAGAAAAATTGCGGACAAAATAAGGTGCGGACAGACAGATAGAGACGGCACAATAGTTTTGCTTTTACAGAAAACTAAAAATCTGATCAACCTGTTAGACTGAAGCGCCGAGTGACATCTTGCAGAACAAGGCTGTACTTGTCTATGTTCTTTCTAATCTAAGCGGTTTAATAATGGGATCTCTTCAGCTTCTTTGAGAATAGTATATCAGACAAAACGGCTGGAGATGGCAAATCCTGTACATTATAAAAAAAAAAAAAAAACGAAATAATTCATGTATAGATTTCAATGCCTTGAGTTCGCACTGTACATCGAACGAAAATGTTCCAGTAACGTACTTCTGAGATGCCATACAGCGCTGTAAACAAGGAAAAGGCGAAAAAATTGCGGTGGGAATATGGGCAGCTGAATCTTGTACACACATCCATTTATATGTAATCAATCCACCTTTCCAACCTTATGGCTTTTGTATTATTGCCATGATAAGAAAGGAACATTCAAATATCGCTCATTTTAAGGTGGAATTTCAAAACTTCGTCCAGGTAGCACTAGTTCTCCATAAGGCTAGGTGCATTCCTGATGTATTCCCCAGCACTAGCCATGATGACAATGATTAGGATCTAATATATTTAAATCAGAATCTCTGCTCTTTCCTCGATGTACTTGTACGAGAATGAACTACTTCAAGGTCACCGATATCAGTAGGCGACTAAAACGAAAATCAAAATGCAATGAGGCCTTTGTATTTCCGGTCATGTTTGCTTACCTGAACTGGGAATCACCTAACTCAGTATTTGGGAATCTGTAGAGGTAGAGCTATTGGTGAATACGTATTCCGTTAAGAAACAGTTCTATCTTGCACAGCACTGTCTTCAAAGAAGACAGAAGACAATAAAATGAATGACTGCAAGGAAGGTAGGTCCGGTGATCACTTTGAAAGTGTCGTAGTAACCTAAGATGACCTCACTGTATGCCATCCCTGACACCAAAGACTAGTGCTACTCCCTGAAGAGAGAAGGAGCAGATGAAAAAAGCAACATCATTTTGTCAATCTGATTGTTCGTTAGGGAGATATCAGTTCCTGAAACCCAAGTTCAATAATCAAAAACCTTTAGCTCGTTAAAGATAACCTAAAGCGCCTGGAAACTAAATTGTCATGCTCTACCAATACAACCACCGAAGTACTTGGAGTAGAATGCTCTATCTTCATTGGAGGGGTGGGTAGAGCTCTCGGCTAGCACGCTGTTGGCCCAGCGTTCGACTCTCCGACCGGCCAATGAAGAATTAGAAGAACTTATTTCTGGTGATAGAAATTTATTTCTCGTCATAATGTGGTTCGGATTCCACAATAAGCTGTAGGTCCCCTTGCTAACCAGCTGGTTCTTATCCACGTAAAATAAATCTAATCCTTCGGGCCAGCCATAGGAGAGCTGTTAATCAGCTCAGTGGTCTGGTTAAACTAAGATATACATATTTTTCTATGTTAGGGACTCAAACCACACTTACTGAATATCAATTTGACCAACTTGTGATAACGAAGACTGTCTAAAATTCTTTATGCTTTCATATAGCCTTCTAAATCTAGATTAGTAAAACAAAGTGACAGTGGCAAATATATAGATAAATGCATACACAGAAAAGCAAAAAAAAAAAGGGGTACATGCCATGTCACACACGTTACTGATTTATCCTATTAAACAAACTTAAACAGTTTTTCTGGGTGACATTCGGTTTTTGTGGCCAGTTTATAATTGAAATCTCCAAAGTTAAATATTGAAATAAAAATATGTTGACGAAGATAGAACTCGTTAACATTTGTTGAAGTTGTAAGGAATTCAATTGAATTACCGGTCTCAATGGGGTTGCAACATTAGTAGTATCTACATACCAGCTGCAAAACATCAGGGAAAACAATAAATATGTATATATATATATATATATATATATATATATATATATATATATATATATATAAATAATACAATATATATATATATATATATATATATATGTGCATATATATATACATATATTTCTATATATTTATTTCTACTAAAATTAAATATTTCCCCGATTATATTTGCTTTCTTCTTAAACAACTTTTCTGACGTTAAACATTTGTATCTAAATCAATAATAGAATTTATAAAGCCTTAGTATTAACATATGAGTAATCAATTCTTAATATTTAAATCCTACAATCCATTTCATACATATATAATATATATATATATACATATATATAAATGTATATATATATATATATATATATATATATATATATATATATATATATATCTGAAAATTGTCGAATGGGGAGACTACATTTTGTGAAATATATAAAAATATATGGGGGTGGGGGAGACAAAGCTGGAAGACGGGGTGGAGGAGGAGGAGGAGGAGGAGGAGGAGGAGGAGGAGGAGGGGGAGGAGGAGGAGGAGGGGAGGAGGAGGAGGTAATCAAGTAACAAATATATATATACATACATACATACAACACACAGATATGTATGTATATATATATATATATATATATATATATATATATATATATATATATATATATATATATATATATATATGTGTGTGTGTGTGTGTGTGTGTGTGTGTGTGTGCGTGTGCATGTGTATATGTGTGCGTGTAATTATTTACTTTTGCATATGCCCACATAATTACTTAAGCAGTTAATCTGAACTAGTCTAGAATATATTGTATTATACCTACAGCTTGGAAAAGCTATCAAATCGCAACATGTAACTTGAATAATGTAGAATTAGAAGGCTAAGCGAAGTCATAATTCCAGAAAACGTTTATAATAAATTTTGCCACATTCAGATAATAAAAAAATATATTATTATTTAGCATTAAGATTTATACCAACCGTAAAGAAGATAGCATATCTCATTTCCCCATTAAAAGAGAGATTCTCGAATGTTAAACAGTGACTGATTGTCACGGGGAAAACGTAACAAGATTTTATGCGACAAGCACACGCAAGCACGCCATAGGCGGCCTTAACCTTAAAACAAAACAGGAAGAAATTCCTTTTCTCCTCAATGGGAATAACAAAAAAATGTTTCTGCACTGGAGATATGGTTTAAGCCCCTTAAATAAGTCTGGGTACAATATGCGAATCGGGAGTTTCCAGTCTCGGGCAGAGGGCCGATATCTAAAATCCATACCACTGTTGTGAGCGACGGGAATCGGTGTAATGAAAATAAACACTGATGGAGGAAGTTTGTGTGAAGGTGTAGCAAGAGATTGGGAGGTGCGTGGGTAGGAGGAAGGGGAGGAGGAGGAGGAGGAGGAATGTATGCAGGTTGTTTAGAAGATGGAGGAGAAGTTTTTTTAAGTGAGTAGGAGGAGGCCAGCTGACAAGGTTCTCATGGTACCTTCTGAAGCCACTGTGAGATCAGATATTAATTCCTTATGGTCTAGCGTTTGCACGTTTAGTCATTGCGTTTCATTGTGTCATTTTTATTCTCTTTTTCGCTTTTTTTATCATGATTTGTTTTATTAATTTTCTGAGTGTGAACTTGGTTCAATAAATGTAATTCACTTCAGCGGTGGATAGTCTTTTTGAATAATTTTTTTATATATATACATGAACTATTGTATTTTACTTCTCTTAGAAATAAACAATTGGAATATATTTTTAAAACAGAGTTCAGATCCGTTTGGAATGGAAATCTCCCCTAATGGATTTCTGCGGAGGATTATAATGAAAATCTTGTGAACTCTTTGAACGAAGTACGTAATATAATTTCTCAGGACAGATGGGTTTTGTTGAATTTCTTATTGAAAGGCGTAAACCTTCTGCAATAAAAATACGTAAAGGATTACTTAAAACAGAAGTATCTTCTATACGAATAAATCCCATAACCTTTCGTGGAGACACGCATTTCATCTTATAAAAACATATCAGATTTTTACAGCAAATTTGCGAAACGAAGAAAGGCCAAGTAGCAAATCGTCTTAGCTACTCATCCCTAACTGAGAAAGATTGTTTCGAGTTCCCAGTATAAAAAAAAAATTGCTTTTAAGTCGATTTGTATCCTACCACTGAGACTTACAAAGTTAATTAAGGAAATGTACCCATTTATTTAATTTATTTAAGGAGTCAGTTGTATAAAGAAAGATTATATACGATTCATGAAGGATTTTTTAAAACCACGTTTAGCAAATGATTGGATTTTGTTTTGGTTTTATTTAGATCATGAGCAATGCGTTTTATATGTATATATCTATATATATATATATATATATATATATATATATATATATATATATATATATATATATATATATATAATAGATGTGGACTCACGTTACCTAAGCCATAGTGAATAAGGCACCAAAAGAACTAAAAGTATCCTAAATGAATTATCATTATCAAGAGATCAAAGTACTTCGAATGTACTTTTGATGGTAAACCTGGAAGGAATATCTCTTAAATAAAAATCGTTATAATACTTTTTCACAATCCACTTGTCCCGTGAGTAGCAGCCTTTTCATCATTTCACATTACAACAGGAACATTTACTTTTCTCAGTACTCACTTTTTAGTTGCTAATGGCAAAGAGTTAAATCATTTGTAGAAGTGCAACTACTATGGAAAAAGGAATAATCTCACAAGTTTATGTTTTCAGTGTGAGGAGTCTAATGTACTTCTTATGTAAGTATATTTCTGTGTATTCTTTTCGTATGCTACTGGAGACATTACAGAGATTCTTCTGGGCTGTTTTACAAATACACGTTTAGTTGTTACTGGTATCTTGAGTGATTGATGATACTGATTTTTCTACCTAGTTTCCGATTTTTAGGCAGTGTTTCTACACGCACAAACACACACGCAGACATAGGAACGCGCAAACTTACATACTCACTCGCGCGCGAGCGCGCGCGCACACACACAAACACACAGTTAAGGTCGTTCGTAAGTCCAACAAAATTAGCCTAGTTATCCAGCACTGTAGTTAGCCTACGGCATACAGCACTGTGCTGTAATAAAGGCTTCTGTCGAGACAATTTGGTCTTTGTACACAGAACAGTGTTTATACTAAACCAAAAAATCTTTAATCTTCCCTTGGAAAAGTTGTTGTAAAATAAATGAAATAAAGTTAATATATCCAAACATACCGTACAGACAGAAAAATGTGTGTGTATCTGTCTATTTATCTATCTCTATCTATATAACTATCTATCTATCTATCTTATATTATATATATATATATATATATATATATATATATATATATATATATATATATATATATATATATATATATATATATATTTGACTACTGACATTTTTACATCTCTACTTTTAAAAGTCAAAAATATCTTTGTGTTTTAATGTATTCCCACCAAAAGAAATGTTTATTCGTGACCATTCCAATACAAGGAATCCTAAATTGAGTGTATTCGTTACGTCAGGGTATAGAAAAAAACATCTAGGAAAATTCTCGAGCAGAGAATTTGCTCTCTATTTCTAAAATATATTCATATGGGAATTATTTGGGTATTATGGCATTTAAGCTATTATTACTTCTCAAACTTGAACCTCATAATGGGGTCAGTGCCAATAGCAGAGAGAGTCACCTGGATCTCATTTCTGCTGTACTGTGATATTGTAAACAAGGAATTTTTTTTTTGGAATAAGAAAAAATGAATTTGTGTGATATTTGAATAGTTAATTGCCATACGATGCGATGATTGCTTCGTTCTTGTATTTTATAAATCATATATAGTGTTATGTTATACTCTATTATCAGGATGACCCCCTCTCTCTCTCTCTCTCTCTCTCTCTCTCTCTCTCTCTCTCTCTCTCTCTATATATATATATATATATATATATATATATATATATATATATATATATAAGAGTTTATATATCCCTATATATATGTATGTATATATATACAGTATATATATATATATATATATATATATATATATATATATATATATATATATATATATATATATATATATATATATCTATATATATATATATATATATATATATATATATATATATATATATACATTTATATATATATATATATATATATATATATATATATATATATATATATATATATATATATATATATATATATATATCAGTCGATTCTTGAACACTCAAGAACGATGCACGAAATGATAATGATAATTTTACAGGAACCATGAACAAGACACACCATCAACTCGAGTTACATAAAAGCACACGCGTAAAACACCTATATCCGCCATTTCAAATCTCGCAAAAATATGTATTGTTTCTTCACTAAGTATGCTAAAAGAGAAATTGTACGATGCGTTTCCAGTGTATAATCCATTGAATTCGTCTTGATAAAATTTGCCGAATCGGACTCTAACTTGGTTGTGGAGGATCGACCTAAATCCATACCATTGCTGGATGCTGCTCAGGATCAGGTATACTGAAATAAATACCTTTAGAAGTTTGCTTTAAGTAGCATTTGCATAGGTGATGGTAGCGGGTGGGGAGGGAGAAAGAAGCAGGAGGAGGAAGTACGCAGGTGTTTCAAGGATGAGAAAGGTCAGGTTGGGGAGGGGAAGAGGGTGATGGGTGGGGGCTACTGGTAAGAAAATTTGGCGGGGGCGGGGTGGGGGGTGTCAGCTGACAAAGTTCTCATGGCGCTTTTCCTAGTGACTGGGAGATCAGAAAATTCAATCGTTTTGGTCTACCTTTCATGCGCTCATTTGATTTCTTACATGTGTTCTTTTCTTTTCTTTCTTTTCATCTCGTGTGTTTTTTTTTTTTTTACAGCGTTTCCAAGTGTGAAGTTGCTGCTTATAGAATGATTGACTTTTCGGGTGTATACCCCTTCCCGAATTCATTTTTTGTAATATTAATGACTGATGAGGTGAACTTATCTGATTTTCATTTTTCCATTGTCTTTCTGTATTAACATGAATTACTTTTTTTTTTTTTTTAGAGAAAATAACCTCGTAGTGTTGCTAGCAGAAATTACTAGAAGGTAATCTTGTTTACAAATCATGGTGGCTTAATCTGAACATTTTTTTTATCTAAATGAAATCATGTTATGGATACTGACTACCTTAAGGTCCTTTTGCTATAAAATTATAGACAACATTATTTTTTTTTAATTTAGAGTTCTTTAGTTAAATGAATAGCCGGTCATTTACATTACGAATACCTGACATATGGATAAATAGAAAATATATTAACTAGGAAAAGGCGACGACTTCAGCATGAAGCAACAACATGAATGAAGTATTTATTTAAGTAATTTCTTACGAATGTAAAATGACATACGAACTAAAAAAAAGAATTGTGTCAAATTATAAAGGCAAAAACAATATAAGTATTGCCAAAGCTATTCGTAAGCATTTGTGAAATGACCTTTCTCATTTGGACTCAACTCCGCGCCGAGAATGCCTCCTGATTTATTAAGTTCATGAGCTGACGTTCCGTCTACATGTCTTTTATTCATCTAGAAAATAAGCAGGTGAAAACTGGAAATCCAAATGATTAACGTCACTTCTTTTTGAGTGAAACCTCACCGAGAGGATTTCGGCGGTGGAAATAATTGAAAAGTTTGGCAACATCTTGCAGGGATTATGAATTGAAATGTCAGGGAGCTAATTTTTTCCCTGCCAATTATCTCTCTAATACGCGTAGGTGTTTGGTTATGAACTTCTTCGAGGTTTCAAGGCTATGATTGGATGGAAAAAGGTTCAAAATATAAAAACCTACTGGGATCAGAACACAGCAGACATTTCACGCTCTGATTTCAAAGTTTAGAAAAGAATCGTTCTTTGTTAATTAAACAGAAATTTTTGTAGCTACCTTTGAGATTTTGTGCATCATGAGGTCGACAGAAAAAAAACAAATTATATATATATATATATATATATATATATATATATATATATATATATATATATATATATATATATATATAATATATATATATCTATATATATGTGTGTGTGTGTGTGTGTGTGTGTGTGTGTGTGTGTGTGTGTGTACATATAGCAATTATAATTTGTGCCTCTTTCTTTTGTAATACTTTCAACAGGTTTGTGATGAGGCTTCACTGGGATAGTTTGAAGGCAAATATAAATATCTGAAATGTTTTATTGTTTAATTTTTTTAAGAAAAAGAATATTCATTTGACTGAACACTCCTACTGACAACTTGAAATTAGCCGATATATCTTTTATCTTTAAAGAAAAGAATAAATTCAGAGTTATTTTGATGTCAAAAAACATCGTTTTTCTTTTAGAAAAGGTCTTCGTTACTCGTCTGCTTTGCAATCATGAGAGATATTCATGAAAGAATGAATGAGGAAATATTACATTAAGTATTAAAATGAGAATTCTAGAACAATTTCAACTTCTCGTTTATCAAATATTATTCAGTCTTTTTCAGAAGCCGGATTTGTTTTCAAATAATTTAAACAATATGTCATCGTGTCGCAAATATGATAAGAAAGTAGTATTTAATAATGAAAGAGGTGATTTATAGGTGCTATTATGGACAATTTCAGATCCAGTTTATTCCAAGGAGGTGCATTAAGTATCTGTCTGTCTGTCTGTCTGTCTGTCTGTCTGTCTGTCTGTCTGTCTGTCTGTCTGTCTGTCTGTCTGTCTGTCTGTCTCTTTTTGGGTCCCTTTAATTATCCCTCTACAGAACGAATTATGAAGACTATATTTGTAGAACACTATCAGACCTTCAACAACAGACACAATCCAAAAAAAAAATTATATCAACACAATTGTTAATCATTGGCAGTCGGCCTTTAAAATTAAAAAGAAAACTTATGAAACCTCTTATGATTAATCACAACAAAAATACTTCTGTTATGAAGGCACGAATCTTTCAACCCATTAACCGGGTCCCGATACAAAGGAAGACCCCGAACTTCCCATCCTCGGGCAGAGAACCGATATCTAGAATCCATAGCGCTGTTCGTAGCGACAGGGATCAGCGTTCTGAAATAAACACCTCTCGGGAGGAAGTTCGGATAGTAGTTGGGATGGTGTGCAGATTTTTTTTGGGATAGATAGGTGGAGGAAGGTAAGTTTGTTGTCTAGGAGGAAGGCTGGGAGTGGTAGGGTCTGGAGGAAAGGGAGAGGGACAAGAGGAGGAGGAGGAGGAGGAATTATTGAGTGTGCGAGGACACCAGCTGACAAAGTTCTCAGGGTACCTTTATAGAAAGTGAGAGTTCAGAGATTTATTTGTCTGGGGTCTACCTATCCGGCGTTCATTTGGTTTTTCTTCTTTTTTTTTGTGTTGTGTGTGCCGTGTTTTCTTTCTTTTATCTTCCGTTGGTATCTTTTATTATCTTTCCAAGAGTAACCCCATTTGTATACTGCAAGGAATATCAGTTAGATATATCATAACATTCATTCCTTCGATTTTATTTACGGCCAATCATTCAGTTGAATTCTTTTTGATTTGGTAATTAAACTTTGTATCACTCCCATACGAATGAAAAGGAAGTACTCTTAATTAATTGTTTATAGCCTTCCTTATTAAAATGAAATCATTCTTTAATCATAAGGATTATTTCCTAATTTAAAATAGTTTAAAAATCTTCATTATTGAAAAATGCAAACTCTGTTATTTTCCTTCAACCTGGCGATTTGTAATACATTAAGGTTTTAACATTCCCATGGTTGATGCTTATATAAATTTGCCAAATACAAAAATGAACTTGAAAATATAAAAATTATAAATAGGCAATGAATTCAGAATTGGAACTTATATCATGAAAGCAATATTTATCTAGGTTACAAGTTACCAAGTGTGTCGTCATTTTACATGGAGAATAAGTAACAAAAGAAGGTACAAGCTTTTACTGAAACTGTGACATGCAATAATGTTATTCGACATTACAAAAGAGATACGGATTGAAAAATCTTTTTAATATTGGTAGAACAATTATTTCGACGCCTTTCCCATCAAAAGGTATACGTTTGCCTTTTAAGTATGTGACCTCTCTATTCCGTGTTGATCTTCTCATTTTAATATTCTCTTCTTGTGTTACGGCATAAACTTGCTGTAATATCAAATTGCAGCCCTCTAGCCTCAATAGTTTTTATTTTATTTAAGGTTAAAGCTAGCATGATCGTGCTTGTCTTTTATTTCCCTCGGGAATAAATAGTCAAGATTTAGTTTGCAAACACGAAAGAAATATTCAGCGTAGCCATCCTTTCGGGTTGGAAATCTCAGCCAGTGGATTTTTGCAAGGGGAAAATATTGAAAATCTCGTCAGCTCTTGGAATAGAGTACGACCTGAAATCTGTTTTGGACAAATTCGTTGTCGTTGAATTCCTTACTAACCTTCCCGAGAAGCTTGATAATAGGATCTCTCTCCTTTTCAGGGACAAAATCGGAGAGACGAAGGAAATTAGAGATGTTTAAGGTCAAGACGGAAGCGCTTTTAAAGGCGTTTGCGTTGCACAGAGACCTCTCAGATTTCTTGTGGAATGCACAACAAATAAGTAGAAGAACAATGAAAGCTTGACCAGTTGCGAAACTGGAATCGGGTACTGCTTTTCTCTATATAGATGATTATGGAGAAAGATTGACTAAATCATTGTCGTTGATTTTAGGAAAAAAGTAAAAAATGTGTCGAAGTTTCTTCAGCGCAATCGATTTTTCTGCACAGCGTATAATGCTGTTTGAAACTCTCAGCCACGTCCCGTCCCATGAAACTCTTAGCTGCGGCCCATGAAACTTTTAGCCACGGCCCGGTGGTGGCCTATGTTGTTGGCACCTATAGCGGTGCTAGACGCACGATCATGCTAACTTTAACCTTAAATAAAATAAAAACACTGAGGCTAGAGGGCTGCAATTTGATGTCTGATGATTGGAGGGTGGATGATCAACATACCAGTTTGCAGTAGTTTTTAAGATCTGAAGGCAGACAGACAAATAGCCATCTCAATGTTTTTTTTTTTTTTTTTTTACAGAAAACTAAAAAGGATTCCCCTTCTTCGAGGGCCATGTTCCGAAGATTGTGTCCTCGGGATGAAGGACAAGATATCCCGAGCATAAGATATTAATTTTATCGCTTGGAGAGAAGTCCTTGTTCCGAATAACTTTGTTTCGTATATCCACTGAAACAACTTACCTATGGAAGTATGGCGGGCTTGAGAATAATTCTCCCCTTTACTGAAGTGCTAGATTTTTTGTTTCCGTTATTTAAAAGACTTACATTCTTGATAAATATTTACGTCAATGAGTGTCTTTAATTGTAACTATTGACTCTCAGAAGTTTTCATTAGGGAGGGAAATCTAAGAATGAATACATATGTAAAATGAAGCCTGGTGTACAGAGTTGAAAAGGTCAAATGCGAAAAGCAGTGTGAATAAAAAGAACATTTCTAATATTACTTGAACTATTATAGAAAAGATTCATATTTAGAATTTCATGATGATAGGACGCACCAAGGGCAGGGTATAATTATTCTAACTCTAAAGGTTACATTAAATGTCAGAGACCTCACCTTTCCATAAAGTACTAAATTCTTAATCAGCTATTATTATTGTTATAAGACTAAAACACCTCATTACATCTTTTTTATAGCAAAACATTTTCTGCATATATATATATATATATATATATATATATATATATATATATATATATATATATATATATATATATATAAATATATATATATACATATATATATATATATATATATATATATACATATATACATATATATATATATATATATATATATATATATATATATATATATATATATATATATATATATATATATATATATATATATATATATATATATATAATATAAATATATACATATGTGTATATATTACACACACACACACACATATATATATATATAAATAAATATATATATATATATATATATATATATATATATATATATATATATGTATGTATGTATGTATGTATGTATGTATGTATACGTATACTGTAAATATATATTTTGGCCGGAAGAGTCATCCAGATAGAAAATACCCTTAACTGCTACGACATAGGAACTAAACCGTAGAAAAATTCTTAACATTCACTGATAGCAAAGCTTTGCTATATTTACCTTACGCAGAAATTTCCACTTTATACCAACAGGAAATAAAAAGAAAAGACTTTTAACATTAAAAGTTATATGTATCAAGTTCATTAGATCAAAGGGTAACAGGTAACCTTTAAGAAAAGTTTGCAGAGAAGACCATTTTGCCTGAAAGGTATTATCGGTATTCATGTAGGAATCCCGTCGTAAAAATAATCAGCAATTTCAATGCACAACCAAACGTCACTGTTGTTATTGAGTAGATTATGCAAGTCATCGTTCAACGAAATGATAATTGGCGTTACTTGAAAAAATGATGTTCATACACGTTGCTAAGAACTGTTTTGTACTCAGTCTAACGTTACCAGTAAATTGCAAAACAACATAACCAGAATATTTAAAAATAAAATCCTCTCCGTTTCTCTGTCTGCATGTTTCTCCATCTGTTCTTGGTACAGGTAAAGTCAACGCCTCATTTCAACGGCCATTATGCTGCGAACCTCCCACTAGCATACAACTTATACAAGGTTATTTATATCATTATTTGGTGCCTGATCTAGAAGGTTAACGCAGACGCACACTCACACATACATACATACATATACATATATATAAATAAATATATATATATATATATATATATATATATATATATATATATATATATATATATTCATCATTTTCATGAAAACTTACTTTTGCAATGAAGGTGTCGTTTCTTAAACCCATTAATTGTGTCTGGAATATATGCAGAGCAGGAGTCTCCATTTCGGCCAGGAAGGAACCGATGTCTAAAATCCATACCTCTGTTGGAAGCGACAGGGATCGCTGTGCTGCAATAAACACCGTTGGGAGAAGTTTGCTTGAAGGTGTAGCAATGGGTACAGAGGTGGCTAGGTTGGTCGTGTGTTGGCAGGGCGAGGTAGAGGATGACCAGGGGGAGGAGGAGGAGGAGGAGGAGGAAGAATGTATGCAGAATGTTCAGGAAGAGGAGGAGGAGGAGGAGGAGGAAGAAGGGAAGGAGAAGATTAAAGAGTAGTCACTGAGAACTTGGAGAGGCCAGCTGACACAGTTCTCATGATACATTTACCAGCAACTGAGTGCTTAAAGACTGATTTGTTTTGGTTTACCTGCCGTTGCTCCATTGATCTTTTTATTTGATTTTTTTTATTTATCTTTATTTTTCTTCCTTTTTACAATTATTATAACCGTAAAGTTAGCTCATCTGCAGATGGGTTTACCGTTTGGATGGCTAATCTTCGTTGAAATTATTTATTGCCAATGAGGAAGTACCGTTACTAATGTAACATCGGAATGTCATCCTTTTTGTAGTTTTCTCAAATTATTGAGGGCTGAGTATGAAGTTCCTTTTCTACAGCTGTAGAAGTAAGAAATTTGTCAGATTAGGATTGTGTTGGGAAGTGTTCAATGTTCGCCACACATTTATGTATTTATTATTTAAAACACATTTTGAATGTTCCTCTTCTCAAATTTGCACATATCATAAGTATCATTTAATATCTCAATAAGGAGACATGCGATATTAAGAGGAAATTATATAGCATGTTAGTATTCTAATGGAAATACCAAAAAGACGGAAATCGCTTCGGTTTTTTGTTCGACATTTTCAATTGATGGAAATATCAGAAAGAGGGCTATTGCTTCGCTTGTTTTTTTTATATACTTTCAAATAAAAGATAGAAGATGAGATAATGTAAAAAAAAAGAGGTATATATAACATCAAAAGCGTATATTAAACAATCCTCTTTTAATAGTAAAAACTCGAGCAGGGGGACAATAGCAGATGCTAGCTATATCTGAAAAAAAGAAATTTAAAGGTCCAGTAGTTTATATATATATGTATATATATGTATATATTTATATATATATATATCTATATATAAATATAAATATATATACACACAGACACACACACACACACACACACACACACATATATATATATATATATATATGTGTGTGTGTGTTAATAATAATATGTCTCTTTGTGTCAATCTAGTCCTCAAAAAACTACAGCGTGTTATTCTCAACAATAAACAGAGGCTCAAAAAGTTCCTAAACAATCCGGGACTGGTATTCGAGGTTGTCTTTGGTTCCTGTGTATATCCTCTGGGTTTTGCCCTGGGGAGTCTTACTGACTTCGCCCCAGGCTATGTTCCTTATCCTCTGGGGAATCACTGAGTTTCTCGCTGGGTGGGGATTCTACGCTGCAAGTTTAATTTAGATTCATCTGAGAAATAGTTTACGGAGGAAAAGAAGGATACGTCTTCTCGTATTCACCTTTCTTCATACATGAATATATGTATGCATGTACAATCACTCAAAAATGTTTTGCGACATACTTAAAAACTTTTCGGACAACAGCTTATAATAGCGACATCTGGCGCTATTTGGCAACTCAGTGGTAGCGCATGAAACAACTGAACACTAGTGGTGGGTCGAGTACCTGCAGTTTCCCATAAACGGGGCTTTTTCTGATGCTGCTTACTGTTGGCATACTTTACTTAATTAAGGTGTTACTATAATACTTCAGAGGTCATCGCTATTCTTATATTTTAATATTTTCATCTCCAACTGCCATCACTATCGTTGTTTTATCTCCTTCATATGTGTGAAATTTGTAGACATAGGCCTACAACTGTTATAAGTTGAACTATTATATAGTCTTATTAACATCAACAAATACGACTTTTGTAAAGATTTGCTTGCACATTATTATTAATAATAAAATTTTTGAATGACTAATCCCATGTATATTGTGAAATAGTGAAACTTAATATAAAGTATATACTGAACTAGATTAACTGATTTCACGTCTATTTTTGTAATACATAGAATATAATCACGTCACACACACACACACACACACACACACACACACACACACACACACACATATATATATATATATATATATATATATATATATATATATATATATATATATATATATATATATATATAATGCCGATATCATGTAATTTCTCATTTCTTTCATTGCTACTTAGGCCTATCATTTTGATGCCTCTTATGAAGTTAACTGAATATATAACGCCTATTTGTATTTCTTATTATCTAAGTTTCTAAAGAATTAAAATTAGCAAGAAGTTCAACATCCATTTAGTTTATGCTAAATGCCAGCAGTGAAGAAGACTACCATGCTCGTCAGTAGAGAATGTCTCCTCCTCATCGCAAAAGATGACTCTTACAGAAATCATCGGCCACTGGATTATATTATAACGCAAACCCAAGCCTCTATTCTTTGTGTCTCGCTGAAATGAAGTGTTTCTTAGGAGGAGTATGATGAAATAATATCTTGGTCTCATGTAGCCTGTTATGGATGGTTTGAGCAGCAACTTGAAGGGAGAGCACAATGTTCTCTCTTTATAACAACACCGGCTAATGATGATCCTTAACAGTAGTGCAACAATGGGGTCGTCCTCCACTTTTTACAATGAAATTATCATATTTCCTCGTTCTCTCTGCTGTTGTATCCCTCTACACATGGTAGTTTTATTTACGCTAAGCTGCCGAGCAATATCCACAATAGAGACATTAGTCTTATGCATGCTAATGATTGTGGTGCGGCTGATTCTGTTGCCCATCTTACCGGTGCAAGTGACGAGACAGTTTAACTTTCCTGCCCGAATGTGGAGTCACACGATAACATACGACGTTATGAGATTTTTTCTTTTTTGTTTTTGACAACAATAATGGCTGAATTCTTTCTTTCTTTATAGAAAATTTCATTGATGATTATTCAATTTTATTTTATTAGTCAATAAGCTTTATCTGGATTCGAAATACAGTTTCTTCTTTGACTCTTTTTGCCCAATCATCTGAGTAGAAAATTTGCAAAAATGTTTCGTCATTTTCGTAATATGAATTTTTCACTCCCACCATTCTTTTTTATATTGTTAACCGTATGATTAATAACAAGTCGAATAACAAATTACATTTCTTGTAAATATCAAAAGAACAAATTACTGTTCGGTGAACGAAAACTTCTGGAACATGTTGCAAAACATTTTTGAGTGACTGTACATATTGGAGAATACACGCACAAACAACACACACGCGCGCACACACACACACATATATATATATATATATAAATGATTATATATATATACATATATATATATATATATATATATATATATATATATATATATAGATATACAAGATATATATATGTATATATATGTATAATAATATATACATACATATACATATATATATATATATATATATATATATATATATATATATATATATATATATATATATATATATATATATATATATATATATATATACATATTTCCGAAGGTATATTAAACAACCCCGCTTTTCAACAGTGAAAACT
Source organism: Macrobrachium rosenbergii (assembly GCF_040412425.1). Lineage (NCBI taxonomy): Eukaryota > Metazoa > Arthropoda > Malacostraca > Decapoda > Palaemonidae > Macrobrachium > Macrobrachium rosenbergii. The sequence continues at coordinate 31,964,244 of NC_089789.1, forward strand.
GAAGTAGGAGGATAAGAATATATATATATATATATATATATATATATATATATATATATATATATATATATATATATATATATATATATATATAAATATATATATATATATATATTTATATTAGCAGATTTAATTTTCTTTTTCCTCTACAGTCGGGATCTGGTCGTATCCTCTTGCTTCAGTTTTCACTACTGAAAAGGGATTGTTCAGTATAGCCTTCGGAAATTTTGCCTCGTTTTCTGTTCTTAAAGAATCTCCCATTTTACTTTTATCGTGATGTTACCAGTATCTGAACGCAAAAGTACGCTCTTGTTGATATTTCCAATGGATTATTTATATACTATATAATATCCATTAGTATTGTATGTCCCTTTATTCCGATACTGAATGATACTTATAATAAGTGATACTGTTGGATAAGGAACATTAAAAACACGTTATAAATAATAATATTGAACACTCCAACAGAATCCCAATCTGACAGAATACTTACTTCTGCAGATAAAGAAAATATTAATATTTTTCCCTAAAAAGTTTCGGAAGCTACGAGAGAATGAAAACCCGATGTTATTTTAGCAACGGTCGTTCCTTATTGCCAATAAATACGTTTCACGAGGAGTAGCCATCCAAACGGTAAACCCATCTGCAGATGAGCTAACTTCACGGTTATAATGATTGTAAAAAAAGAAGAAAAATAAATAAAAATAAAATAAATAAATAAAAAAGTCAAAGAAGCAATGGAAGGCAGACCAAAATAACTCAATCTTCATACACTCAGTTGCTGGTAAAAGTAATATGGCAACTTTGTCAGCTAGACTCCCCAACTCCTCAGTGACTCCTCTTCTTCAGTCTTCTCCTTCCCCTCCTCCTCCTCCTCATCCTCCTACTCCTCCCCCTCCTCCTAAACATCCTACATATATTCCTCCTCCTTCTCCTCCTCTACCTCGCCCTGCCAACACACGACCAACCTAGCCACCTCTGTACCCATTGCTACACCTTCAAGCAAACTTCTCCCGACGGTGTTTATTGCAGCACAGCGATCCCTGTCGCTTCCAACAGAGGTATGGATTTTAGATATCGGTTCCTTCCCTGGCCGTGAATGGAGACTCTCGTTTCGCATATAGTATCCAGACACAATTAATGGGTTTAAGAAATGACACCTTCATTGCAAAAGTAAATTTTCACTCCACAGGCGATGAACATAAATATTATGTATGTATGTATGTATGTATATATATATATATATATATATATATATATATATATATATATATATGTATATACTGTATATACATACATGCATATGTATATATATACACATATATATTTATATATATATATATATTATATGTGTGTATGTATAAGTTTGAATCAAGTTTCTACATCAGGCACCAAAAGATGATATTTATAACCGTAAAAGCTGGGTGTTAGTGGCAGGTTTGTTGCATAACAGGCTGTTGATATGAATTTTTCAATTTATTTAAACCAGAAAGAGATGGAAAAACATCCTGAAAAATGGAGAAGAAGATCCTTTCTTTAGATACATCAGTCTGATATTTGGAAATCTCTTGGCAACATTAAACCGAGTACAAAACAGTTCTTCGCAACGTATAAAAACATCACTTATTCAAGTAACCACAATGATCACTTCGTCAAACGAAGGATTGTTTAATTTAATAAGAATAATTGCGTTTGGTGCGCATTTAAAATGCTGAATATTTTTTTACGACAGGATTCCAACACGAATAGAAATTATGTTTTGCAAACAGGATGTTCTGCTCAGCGAACTTTTCTTAAAGGTTATATGTTACCCTCTGGCCTAATGAATGCCCTTGAACCTGGTATTTATTCTAAGGGTAAACGTTAAAGCTGTTTATATTCTGTTGCTACAGAGAAGAATTTTTGCGTAAGGTTAATATAGCAAAACTTTTGCTGTTAAGTGAATAATAGAAATTGTTCTTTGGTTCGTTCTCTAATTCCTATGTCATAGTAGTTACTGGTATTTTTGATCTGCATAGTATATATATATATATATATATATATATATATATATATATATATATATATATGTATATGTATATATATATATATATATATATATATATATATATATATATATATATATATATATATATATATACATATACATATACACATACACACACACACACACGAAATTATTGAAATAAAAACTGCAACCTAAATCGAGTTTCTCAGATAAGAACAAAGATCAATTCTTCAGGAGGAAACAGAGATTACTTATTAAGACAGGAAAAAATCCAAGATATATTTCTCTGAGCCTTGAGGAGAAAATAAAAAAAAGTCACGTAGAAAGTAAGATTCAATGAGACTGCTTTCGTTTTCCAGCAGTAGTTTTTGTAATATTCTGAGCACTGAAAAGAATAAAAGCGTGATATTAACGTATCATGATGTTTATCTTCCCTCATAATGATGATTCAGCAACTGTTTTAGAGGAAAATTTTGCATATATATATATATATATATATATATATATATATATATATATATATATATATATATATATAAATTATAAGTATGTGTGAATATATATTTAAATATATATATATATATATATATATATATATATATATATATATATATATATATATATATGTAAATGTGTGTGTGTTGTGTCTAAATATACTGTGTATATGTATATATATATATATATATATATATATATATATATATATATATATATATATATATATATATATATATATATAAATTATCAGTTTTAATGTTGGAAATGTGTGCAGAAGTGTTTTAGTCTTGCAGCCATAATAGCAAATTAGGACATTCTTTATGGAAGTGTGAGATCCCTGGCGATTGATGTTACGTAACCTTTATATTCCAATCATACCCTTCCCTTGGTGCATTCTATCGACGTGATTATTTAAAAATTAAACTTTCCTGTGATAATTCTACGTAGTATTAGAGAGTTAATTTTGGTTTTCGGTTTTTTTTTTCTGGTTTGGCCCATTCAGAGCCGTTCACTAGACTTTATTTTACATATTCATTCATTCTTTTAGGCTTTTCTCCATGATTAAAACTTCTTAGAAGCAATTGTTAAAATGCAAGATAGACAATGAAGCATTTTTTAGACAAGAATGTTTCTAAGTCTTTTAAATAACGAAAACAAGTCATCTGTCGCTGCAATAAAGTAGCTTTTATTCTCAAGCCCTCCGCACCTCCGTAGGTATCTTTCTTCATTTATATACGAACCGAAGGTATCCGGAATGAGTATACTATCCCTAAAGGATAACATTAATACCGCTTGCTCTGGATATCTTGTCCGTCATCTCAGGAACTTTGTCTTCGTAACATTGTTCTCAAAGCAGGGAATTCTGTTTCCTTAAAAATAATGACAAAGATTTAGCGTAACTTAGTTCAGTTTCCTGTTTCCCCATAATTGTCTACAGAGAAAAGAAGCACAAGATTCCAATTTCGTGATTTGTCAGGCCTTCTTCTTCTTCTTCTTCTTCTTCTTCTTCTTCTTCGTTCTCTGCTCTACATGAAACCTGACAGGTCAATGTACAACAAAAATACCTCAAAAGCATTGCCATCATGACCTTAAGTCTCTCTAATTTCCTTCATATCTCTCATTTTGTCGCTGAAAAGGAGAGAGATCCCATTATCAAGATTCTGGGAAAGGTTAGTAAGAAATTCAACGACAACAAATTTGTCCAAAAGAGATTTGATTTCGTACCCTATTCAAAGAGTTGACGAGATTTTCAATATTTTCCCCTTGCAAAAATCCACTAGCTGAGATTTCCAACGAGAAAGGTTCGCTAAGCTGAATATTTCTTTCGAGTTTTCAAACTAAATCTTGACTCCTTATTCACGAAGTAAATAAAAAGACAAGCTAGAGGATCTACTAAGGAGTATCTACTAAGGAGTATATGCTGTAGCGCAAGTTGAGGAGAGAATACTTCAATGTATTTATCAGCACAGAATAAACCAGGTCGCATAATCAAAAGACAAAAATATATCTTTTGACAGCAAAGGCGTGAAAATAATTGTTTTACTAACACTGAAAAGATTTTTTAGTCCGTGTCTCTCAAGTAATTTCGAATAATATTATTACGCGATATAGTTTTAGTGAAAGTTTGTAGCTTTTTTCCAAATAAAATGATAAAACTCTTGGTAACATATAACCTAGATAAATATTTCTTAAATGATGTAAATTCTAATTCTGAATTCAATGCGCATCAATCATTTTTATATTTTCTGCTCAGTCTTATTTTTGGCATTTTACATAAGCGTCTGCCGTGAGAGTTACCGAGACATCTACCAAGCCTTAATGTATTACAAATCGCCAGAACGATTGAAAATAACGCTAAGTTTGCATTCTGGAATAATGGTGGTTTGTAGGAAATTATCAGTGAACAAATAATCCTTATGATGAAAGAATGATTTCATTTAAGCAAACAAGGTGTTTAAACAAGTAAACAAAGGAGCTTCCTTTTCATTTGGATGAGAGAGATACAAAGTTTATTTGTCTTACGAAACAAGAGTTCAGTATAATACTTAATTTATCACATGAGACGAGAATTCAATTAATGCTTAACCGAACACTTTACTGCCTGCCCAGGTGCAAGAGCCCCTGCTGGCATAAGACCAACTAAAGCTAAAAACAACAACAGATGTAAACAATATCGGAGACGCATCAAAGGAATGAGCATTACACGGTGTCTCCTTTATCATTCCCTGCGGAATATAAATGAATGAACTCTCGGAACCATAATAAAATAACCCAAGGAAAATAAAAGAGGAAAAAGCAAAACACACGACATATAAAGACAAAACACCCACTGAACACCGGATAGGTAGACCCCAAACAAATAAATCTGTGAACTCTCACTTTCTATAAAGGTGCCCTGAGAACTTTGTCAGCTGGTGTCCTCGCACACTCAATAAGCCTCCTCCTCCTCCTCCTCCTCCTCCTCCCCCCTCCTTTCCTCCATCCCGATCCTCCTCCTGAATAACAAACATACCTTCCTCCACCTATCTACTCCCCAAAAAAACCTACACACTAGCCCACCGACCATCCAAACTTCCTCCCCAATGGTGTTTATTTCAGAACGCTGATCCCTGTCGCTACAAACAACGCTATGGATTCTAGATATCGGTTCTCTGCCCGAGGATGGGAAGTTCGGGGTCTTCCTTTGTATCGGGACCTGGTTAATTGGGTGAAAAATTCATGCCTTCATAACAGAAATATTTATGTTATAATCAATCGTGAGAGGTTTTATCTTTTCGCTTCAATTTTAAAGCCAGGCTACCAAGAGATTAAAAAGTGTATTTATATTTTTTGGTAAGGTTTATGTCTGCAGTTGAAATGTTTGATAATGGTGTATGAATACAGTCTTCATAATTCTATCTGTGGAGGGAAAATTCAAGTGACTCAAAGACAGAGAGAGAGAGAGAGAGAGAGAGAGAGAGAGAGAGAGAGAGAGAGAGAGAGAGAGAGAGAGAGAGAGAGAGAGAGAGAGATATATTTAATATACTTTCTTGGAATAAACTGGTTATGAAATACTCCATAAAAGCACACAGGAATAACCTCTTTTGTTACTAAACATTGCTTTTTTTTTATCATCTTTGAGATGCGAAGACTTGCATTGTTTATTTAAAAAAAAAATAGCATTTCAAAGGAACTCAGCGATATTTGATATCCGAAAGATTAAAACTGTCCTTGAATTCACATTTCAGTACTAATTGTAACCAATCTTTTCATTCCCCCCTAAATATATCTCACGATTGCAAAGCAGATGAGTAACGAAGACCTTTTCTAAAAGAAAAAAAAAAAAAGTGCTTGGTTTTCGACATAAAAATAGCACTGAATTTGCCCTTTCCTTTATGACAAAAGGTTTATCCGCTCATTTCCTGTTGTCAACGGGAGTATTCAGTCAAAGAATATTCTTTTCCTTCACAAAATATATACATTAACGCTTTCTAGGTTTTCGTTTTTTACCTTGAAAATATGCTCTTTCAAAGCCATGAAATCAGACCGTGAAACGTTTGCTCGGTTCTTGTTCCAGGTTTTTCCATTCTGAACCATTTTTCATCTAATTATAGCCTTGAAACCTTGGAGAAGTTCATGACCAAACATTTACGCTTATTAGAAAGATAACTGGCAAAAAATGTGCTCCCTGATATTTCAACTAATAATTCTTGCAATAGGTTGTCAAGTTTTTCAGTGTTTTCCTCTGTTGAAATCCTCTTGCTGAGATTTTAATTCAGAAGGGAATGACGTTAAGAACCTGGATTTCCAGTTTTCAAAATAGATCTCAACTGGTTATTTGATTGTAAGTTCATGTACATAATAGACCATAAGAAGATCTCGAAATTTAGAGGTCCGTCCAGATCAGAAATGTCATATCCTAAATGCTCAAGAATAACTTTGGCAATACTTATATTGCTTTTGCCTCTACAATGTGTCACGCTTGATTTAAATTCTTTTGTTTTTTTTTTTATATTCGCAAGACATCACTTAAAAAAATGCTTCATTCCTACTGAAGTCATTGCTTCGTTATAGTTGATATGTTCTCTGTTTATCTATACGTCAGGTATTCGCGAAGTAGAGAAACCGATATTCATTTAATCAAAGCTCCCTGAATCCAAGGGCAATAATGCTGACTTATATCATGTAGCAAAGGAGACTTGAGTTAATCATTATCTCATAATATTATTTTGTTCAGACAAAATAAAGAATGTTTCGGTCAAGCAACCATGGTTTGTAAACAAGAGGACCTTCTAGTAATGTCTGTTACTAAAATTATGAAGCTAGTTTTCCTAATGAAAATAATTCGTCTCAGTATTTAGCCCAAAAACAAACGGATGCAAGACCAGTTATATCACAAAAATATTTATTAGCAGAAAGAATGAATTCGGGAAAAGTAGCCACCCAAAAAATGAATCTTTCTAGAAGTAACTTCTTCACACATGGAAAAGCTACGTATGAAAGATACCAAGAGTTAGAAAAAATTGAGAAAGAAAAGTGCACAGGTAATACAAAAAAAAAAAAAGTCAAATGAGCGCGGGAAAGGTAGGCCCAAACGGTTGAATTTTCTGATCTCCCAGTCACTAGGAAAGCTGACCCCAAGTACCTGCCCCCCTCCCCTCCTCCCCATCTGCCTCTCCTCTTCCCCTTCTCATCCTGAAACAACCTGCATACATCCTCCCTATCTTACTCTCCCCCCACCTATAAATGGTACTTCAAGCAAACTTCCTCCAACGGTGCTTATGGTACCCCGATCCAAGCAGCTTCCAACATTGGTATATATTTCAGATATCGATTCTCCACAACTGAGTAGCGCCCCTGATCGTAAACTGTATCAAGACGCATTACATGGATTTAAAAACTGGTAACTGCATCGTCCAATTTCTCTTTACACACGCATACTGAAGAAAGAATATATATTTTTGCACGGACTTGAATGGCAAGATATGACGCGTTTCACGTGTGTACTTTTCGTACGTCGAGTTGGTGGTGCGTATTTTTAATGGTACCATGTAAACTGATCCTTCTCATTTCATACAATGTTATTGGAATTTTCTAGGATCTCACGGGGAGAGAGAGAGAGAGAGAGAGAGAGAGAGAGAGAGAGAGAGAGAGTCCTCAACCTAGTCTGTAACTTTAAAGTGTATTGGAAACATGAAACTGGACAAGAAAGAGATCGCAGCATCCAATGGAAATTAATTATTCAGATATGAAACAAATTACATCTTGTCATATTAAAAATCATACTTTGTTTATACGATTGCAATAGACATGGCCTCGATGACTCTAACTGATATTTGAAATTGACCCTTTTATTAGGCTCATGTATCACAAGCAATAATATCTTGAATGACATAACTCCCATATGGATATATTTTAGAAATAGAAAGCAAACTCACTAAGTATGTTGCAAGAAAACTCTACCCTCTGAAATTGGTCCCCTAATAAAAGGCTATGACCCCTTGGCTTCGACGCTTGTGTAGTAAATTTGTAGCGAACCACTACTTGGGAAATAAATGCAGTTGTAAATATGTAGATATTTTTAGTTTCCTGTAAAAGAAAACTATCGAGATGGCTTTTTGTCTGTCCATCCGCACTCAGATCATGAAAACTACTGAGACTAGAGGGCTGCAAAATGGTATGTTGATCATCCATCCTCTAATCATCAAGCATACCAAATTGCAGCCCTCTAGCTTCAGTAGTTTTTATTTTATTTAAGGTTAAGGTTAGCCATGGACGTGCGTCTGGCATTGCTATATGTGCCAACAACACAGGCCACCTCCGGGCCGTGGGTGAAAGTTTCATGGGCTGCGGCTGAGAGTTTCATGGGCTGAGGCTGAGTTTCATGGGCGGTGGCTGTACAGAAAACTCGATTGCGCCGAAGTTTCTTCGGCGCATTTTTTAATTGTTTACTATTAAAGTGCAGGTACTGCACGATAACCAGTTCAGTCTTTTAGGGTGCTTGTACATTGTAGTAAAACTCGTAATCAACGTACGTGGGCAACCTGGCACATTCACATCCAAATACGTTAAATACCAGTCAGCGACTTGTCGGTAGTTCTAACCAGTGCTTCGGTGGAGGGCAATAAAATCACAGGAAAAAAATTCACAGAAAAAGTCACAATTTTGGGTAAAAAAAAAATAAGTCACAGGAAAAATGTCACATTAATTTATGGTGGCAATTAAAGCAATTAAAGTAATAAAACAAAAAATAATTTGGATCTTTCCTAGATACTGACCCACCAAGGGTTTTCGGGGGTCGTTATCTAGGACAAATATTTCTTGGAGGTCATTATGGTATTTTCAGTCTTTTGTTTACGTTTTTACGGTAATCCCCAACGGGCTTGCACTGAACACGCCGCAAAGGGGGGATACATACCTGGTTAAAACCCTTGGGGGTCACTATCTAGGAAAGAATGATGTTACTTTTTTCCTTGTGACTTTTTTACCTGTGACTTTTTTCCACGTGACTTTTTTCCTGTGACTTTTTTACCTGTGACTTTTTTTTTACCTGGATTCAGTGCTTCATATGATTATCCAGTATTTGCCCCAGATTCGTATTCCACTCACGTTCTGTCAATTTTTGTTAACCTTGTTTGTGATAATGTGTGTGATAAATTACCTATGTATGTGATATGTTTGACCGTAGTGTAGATGCACTCTTAGAAACCATATCAACACTGAACTCACTCCCTTGACCTTGAAATTTGAGGGTCTATTAAAACTTTAAGAGAAGACAATACTCGGATGAATAAGGCCACGAGACGATAATAAATATTTCACATTTCAGATGCGGCAGAAGATTATTTTCCATTAAAGTTGATATTCTAGCACAACTTTTGTCACGAGCGCTTATCAAATTCAGGAAGTCAAGCATAGACTCGGCCAGTATCATCTATGAATGCCTGAAAGTCACGTCGACGACAACTTTTGCAATAAAGGTCACTCTTTTGCGAAATTAGAAGACATTCTATTAAGCCTTATTCTTCCGCTGTTTCCTTTGCACTTATTTTCCCCTAATTTTCTGTTCTTCAGATTTGCTGTTTTTCACCTCACATCGCTGCTGTTTCTTTTCCTTCTTTCGTCTTCTTCTTTTGTTGCTTCTTTTCATCTTCAACTGCTGCTATTTTTGCTCTTCATAGAAATACGTTTTCTAAGAATTGAACTCGTTTCCTTTGGAACAGGGATAAATTCTCACTGAGTCATTCGTATAATCTTCTAAGAGTCCTCAAGCGGATTTTGGTAAATTTGAGAAAAAACGGTAAACGAAAAATATAAGTACATAAAAAAAGAAGTATGGGAACCCAGCATGAAATCATCTTAGCTATTCATTCTTATCTGAAAAGGATTGTTGTGAGGTATGACTTCAGAAAAGGGTTTTTTAAGAGGATTTGATTCCTTCTATTAAAGAGAATGTCTTTATAGAATTATTAATTCAAAGAGGGGTTAGATACAAACGGAATAAGATACGCAGTGATGAATTCAGATTTCATAATTATTCATTTCGTTTCAGGGAAGTAGCTAAATTAGCCTTTCAGTCGAACAAAGAAAGGGAAACAAATGTTTCAAATTAAATAAATATAATATGCAAAAGTGTATATACACGCTTGTAAGCGTTAAAGATGATTTATAAAAATACAATATCAAGAGTAACTTCCGGAAAACTGCATTAAGTAAGTTTAACGCTAAGTGAAATCACATTTGTCATATGTAGGTCCGTTCTCTCTCTTGATGACAGATAGGCTTCGAAGATTTTCAAAATTTAGAAATTTTTGATAAATTCTAGTAAGACCCACAATGCAATGCAAATGTCTGCATATGCTCCTTGGAACACGCGTAGAATATTACGTACAGAATTGTAGAAAATTAGAGAGTACAAAAAAATTTACGCAGGCAGATGCTGAAATCACTTCAGTTCTGTGGAAAATTTAATTAGACAAAAAATTTCTTTGAAGTCAGGGAATTTCATTTTACCTCTCCTCCACTTCCAGTGAATCTAGTAACGTTTACAGGGTATAGAAAATAAACTGGAATGAATAAAAGCAGGAATAGGAGTGAAAATGAGAGCACGAAAAACTGGAAAATCGTGAAGAAAAAGAAAAGCGACTGGAAATTAACAAATTTATCATACTGCTATACGTTCATTAAATAACCGAATCTAATTTTTTTAAAGATTGAGTTTAAGCAAAAAAAAAAAAAAAAAACTGTCCACATGCTTATGAAAAAACAATTATTTTTGCAAGAATTAAAGAGGCACAAAAGAAAGTTCGTTTTCTGTGGAAAAATGCTGTAAAGGCAAATAAAATGTCAAGACATTTTATTGCATACCAGAACCTTTATGAAATTTATGAAATTTATGAAATCTATGAAATTATGACAAGAGAAATCTCTTTGTGAATTCTAATCTTCACGACAAGGGGGATTCTTTTTAAACTTTAGATTATTATATCCATCTTGCGTTTTTTTTTTTTTTTTTTTACATTTTACCTGAGAGGTCTTTTTAATTTTTTACGAACAAAACTGGAAACAAGAAAGAGAATTAAGGAGGAATGAAAAAGGAACTTAACTAGAAGGAACAGATGCAAACGCCATTCTAAAGAGGGAGGTTTATATTAATTATTAATTAAGCAAATGCAAAAACTCATTTTCAGAGGTTAGGAACGATGGTCAAGGAACAATCATCAAACCGTGTGAACCTATGAAATATTTCGTATTCATGTTTTTACTGGTAAATCTCTCTCTCTCTCTCTCTCTCTCTCTCTCTCTCTCTCTCTCTCTCTCTCTCTCTCTCTCTCTCTCCGCAGTGGCGCATTTAGACTGGTCTCTTCAATTTGCGTTATGGAAATATCTGAATCGGAGAAAACCTCGAAAAACTGATGACCAAATTACATAAAAGTATATTCCCATGAGATATAAATGACAGAAACATTTTACCTCGTGTTTTGCATAGCAACTCTTTCGTGGTCCTTATCTGTAACCTTTATTCCGTGGATTTTGGGAGATGTTCAGTCTAGACGTTTTGATTGTAACGAGAGAGCTCAGAGAACTTTGGCGATTGTCAAAAGAATATATGACAAGCAAGACAAGTTTTGTAGTATTGGGAGAGAGGTGGAAGTATTCTCAGATTTGATGGATCAAAGAGAATGTTTGTCTCTCTCTCTCTCGGCCTTATATAACTCTTTGCTTATCGTTGTTTAAAACATGATCTCATTTTAAAGTAATTTTACCTTTCACGTATTCTTTCTTTTACATTATCCGTAAAGTGGAAAAAACGTGATGAAGTTGCAAAAAACCGACCAAGTTTTCATCCATAGTTTTTAAATTTAAATAAATATTATCACATATATAAAACTATATGCAATCTATCGCATAGCACCCACCAGAAATTGATCCCAGATTCAAGTTATAGACAAAGAAGATTCCGAGGAAAGCCATACTTCCAAGTATAATATCCCATATGATCAATTCATTTTCATGAGAACTTTTTCTTTCGACCAAAGGTGTCACTGCTCTCTGTAGTTGTAAAATAAATTTTCTTCCTCAACATTTGCGCTACCATAAAGAGGACAGTGTTTATTATAGGGTACGAAATACCATTAATTTGTTTGGCATTACTTACTTGGTACATTTCTGTTGACTGAGTACTACGGGCAATAATTAGGACTTTATTCGGAACGCATTTAAATCTCTGGAACTTCTGCAGCAATAGATTTACTCTCTTTAACCTAAGATTTCATCTTATGAAATTACTGCGAAAGAAAGAAAAAAATAAAACAGGAAAATAGACATAAAAATTAATTTTAGAGAGTGATGACTTTGAGTCATGAAATCATTATCTAATAAAATCTTTATTGTTTCATGCAACTATAAGAACTTAATCGTCGAGAAAACAAATACAATAGTAATGAATTGATACTCACAGCGCTCTTAAGATTCAAGGTCTTATCCAGTACGTACAGAATGAAAATCACTTTCAATATATGTCGCGCATCCAGAGGCAATATTCTTTCCTCCATGTTGGGTGCTTTTCTCGAAGTTGGCCTACTTTCTTTAAGAACAGGAATAAACTCTCCAAAAGTCATTTATATAATCCTCTGAAAATCCTTAAGCGGATTCTGATAAATTTGAGAAATAGACGATAAACAAAATAAAAAAAAAAGAAGAAGAAAAAGGATCCGTTGGGAAATCGCCTTAGACATTCATCCCTATCTGAAAAGGATTGTAGTGAGGTTCGACTTCGGGAAAGGGGTTTCGGTAAGAGGATTTGATTCCTCGCGTGAAAAATCAAAAGAATGGCTTAAGAGAATATCAGCGTTCTAAAGAAAAGAGGTCGCACGCGAAGGAAATAAGATACGGTGTTCCGAGATTAGTTATTATATTCAGTTATACTTTTCCCCGGAGATGAAAATTCAGTTTGTCTTTTAGTCCTACGTTCATAATCAAATTCTTAGTGAAATCTGCCTAGCGTGTACGTAGTGCTGAGGTGGGTGATAAGGGTCCTGCTCTATAGAAAAAAAAAGTACTGAATGTGACTTGTCTGTGAATACCTGTATATGAGATTTACAATACCCACAGAAACCCACATCCCAAGCTCGCCTTAAAATCTATACATGAACAAAGAGCTCTTTGCAGGTTATGTTTCAGGTAACCAAGTTTAAGTGAACCTTGAAGTGACTTCCGTGAAGTTTTGGGTCTTATGCTTGGCTTTTGTCCTTTCTGGTAGCATGTATTACCTCCTTCGTGATGTCCAATGATCACTACACCGGAAGGGGTGATGCGGGCATAGATTTCACTCATTTTGGAATACATGGAAAAGTTTGAAAGAGGTAAAGAGTGAAGTTCACCAGATGAAAGATTTAAAATTCTTCGGATTAATACTTAAAAAAATAAATAAAAATCTAAAGAAGACAATGACATTTTAAGATCGCAAAAGCGTACATTTTCTATACTATTTCTCCACTCAATGCTTTCTCTCTCTCTCTCTAAGTGGATGTGTTATTCCTCGTGAATCTATAATTCATTATCATATTAACAACCAAGTAACAAGCAGAAATGCTGTTGACAAGGTTTATAAAGATGCATAAAATACTGCGCAATTGAATAGCAGCGATTGCGAATAAATAAATAAAAAAAATATAATATAATATATATAAAGATATATATCTCTCTCTCTCTCTCCCTCTCTCTCTCTCTCTCTCTCTCTCTCTCTCTCTCTCTCTCTCTCTACTCTCTCTATATATATATATATATATATATATATATATATATATATATATATATATATATATATATATATATATATATATATATATAAGTGCGTGTGTATTTCAACTAATTACTGGGCACGTAAAAACTACTTTTTGTGATAAAAGGTACCATTCTGAACGAGTCTCGATACAATATGCGAATCGGCAGTCCCCATTCGTGAGTAGAGAGCCGATATCTAAAATCCATACCACTGTTGGTGGTGACAGAGATCTGTGTATTGAAATAAACACCGACGGAGGAAGTTTTGGGCGGAGGAGTAGCGATGGAAGGGTGGGTGTGTAGGCAAGTGAGAGGAGGGTGGGGAGATGTTGAGCGGAGAGAAGGAAGGAATGTAGGATGTACAAGAGTAGGAGGAGGAAGGGAAATGGATGATGGGGGAGGCATTGAGTGCATGGGGAAACCAGCTGACACAGTTCTCATGGTACCTTTACCAGCACCTGGGAGTTCAGAGATTGATTTGTTTTGGTCTACCGTTTGCGTGACGTGTTCAATACCTCCGTGCTTGTGCCCTTTCTCTCTCTCTCTTTTTTTTCTCGCTTTCTCTCTAATAGTTTCTTTACTAATTTTTCTCAGTAGATAGTTGTTTGTTGAAAGATTAACTTCCTATGTATGTACTCATGATGTGAATACTTTTGGCTGGTAATCCTTATAACTTTCTCATATCCATTATAAAAGCGGATGATGTATTTTTTCCGCTGATTTTTATTACATTACGTCATCTGTCTTACAAAATTTATCTTCTCATTTTTCTGTGTTTAGAATTTTTTAATTTCATTTCTTTATTTAAAGAAATTTGCAGATAAAATTACTGGCCTTTATTGTCCTAGAGAATCATTCTCCTTGGCGATCGCTTGTGTTCCGGAAATACGCAATTAATGGAAAATTTTTGGAGAAAAATGAAATGCTGTTTAAGAATTTAGTGTTCAGTTGTGTGTTAATTGGTTTATTCTATATTTCGTGTTACTAGTCACGTCTACTTAACAAGCAAATTACTACAATTCACTCCACTATCAATGTAATGATTTACCATATTATAATTTTCTGATGTTTGTCTTGTAGTACTTTAAAATAATGTTGAACATGTCAGCGACATCACCTCCATCTTAGGAACATGCGATAACATTCAGCGAAGAAAACACATTATTCGATACTGCAAAAAATATAAGAAGTTATTTCCATCTTAGGAACATGCGATAAAATTCACTTTTATAGTAAATATAAAAAAGTTATAAGAACTCTCGGCCAACAGCATTCACATCACCAGTACATATGTAGGAAGTTTATCTTTCGACAAACACTATCTACTGAGAAAAATGAGTAAGGAAACTATTTGAACAAAGCAAAAAAAAAAAAAAAGAAAAAAAAGAGAAAGAAAAGGGCACAAGCACGAAAGTACTGGACAAGTCACACAAACGTCAGACCAACACAAATCAATCCCTGAACTCCCAGTTGCTGGTAAAGGCACGAGAACTGTGTCAGCTGGTTTCCCCATGCACTCAGCACCTCCTCCATCGTCCCTTTTTCCTTTCCTCCTCCTCCTCTTAAACATCCTACATTCCTTCCTTCTCTTCGCTCAACATCTCCCTCCGCCCACTCTCACTTGCCTACACGCCCACCCGTCCATCGCTACTCCCCCACCCGTCCATCGCTACTCCCCCACCCAAACTTCTGTTTATTTCAATACACAGATCTCTGTCACCACCAACAGTATTATGGATTTTAGATATCGGTTCTCTACTCATGAATGGGGACTGCCGATTCGCATATTGTATCGAGACTCATTTAGGTGATTTAAAAAAATGGCACCTTCATCACAGAAGTAGCTTTCACCTGTCCAGTAATGAAGGAACATTAACTTTTGAGTCAAGCTGCACAATATTTACTTATATTTATCTTGTGCAAATTGTCGACTGCGTTTCTGCTTGTTGTTAGCCTGTTAATATGATTTTCAATTATAACTTTACGAGGAGAGAGAGAGAGAGAGAGAGAGAGAAGAGAGAGAGAGAGAGAGAGAGAGAGAGAGAGATGAGTATAGAATGGTACTGAAAATAAATCCTTTTGCGATTTCCAGTTGTCATTACCGTCTTTAGATGCTATGATACTGTTTTCTCTATTTTTTTCTTATTTATTAATCTACCGCATTTTCGATCTACATTTTTCCTGAGCTTTCTTCATTTGTCGAACCTCCCTCTTTCCCTCTCTCAAACTTTCCATTGTATTTCAAATTGTTTGAAATCTATGCCCATAGCAAATTCATCTTGTGATCGTGTCACCTCAAGAGGCAGGCGACAACCGCCTCCAGAAAGGCAAAACACAGCATCTTAAGTCTGCCTTCGGCATGCGACCTCTTTTTAAAACTAGGATATTCTCTTAAGCCGTTCTTTTCATTTTCACGGGAGGAATCAAATCCTCTTACCCAAACCCCTTTTCCGGAATCGAACCTCACAACAATCCTTTTCAGATAGGGATGAATGCCTAAGGCGATTTCCAGAGGGATCCTTCTAGTTCTTTCATGGTCTGTTTTTCAAATTTATCAAAATCCGCTTAGGGCTTTTCAGAGGATTATTTGAATGACTTCTAGAGAGTTTATTCCCGTTCTTAAAGAAACTAGGCCAACTTCGAGAAAAGACGCCTGACGCGGAGAAAATCGACGACCTTTCAAGAGAATATTGCAAGATCTAGAGAGATGGAATCTCTAGAATCTAGACCTTGCCTGTATGCATTATCATTTACTGGAAATGACTTTTATTCTATACTTACTTAACGGAACGTTGACTCTTGAGGGCATTGTAAGTACAATCAGTATATAATGAATACAATCAATACGTAATATGTACAATCGTTATATACCTGACATACTTGTTTTCTCGATGAGTTATATCTTATGACAAAAATAAAATAAATTCATGCGAATCTTATTCGATAATGAATATAATAAGACTCTTTAACAAGATACTCATCCTCAAACATGAGATTTTATGTTTATTTTCCTGATTTTAGTCCTCCAGGTATTTTATTTCTTTGGAAGAAATTTCATAAGATAAAATATAAGTTCAAGGAAGTAAATTTCCTGCTGGGGAAATTCCAGAGTTTTAAAGAGATTCGAATGAAGTCCTTTTGGCCTGTAATAGCTGGTCAGCGGAATTGTACCTCATAAGAATGGAAAATGGTATTTCGTATTCTGCAATTATCATTATTCTCTTTTTAGTAACGAGTAAGTTGAGTGGGAAAATATATTTACATCCCCAATTAGTACTGAAAAGTTTGGTCGACCAAAAAAAAATTGTCATGGAAATGACATAAGCATTGGACATATTTCTTGTAATTCCAGGCTACCACAACTTCTAGGTTATTAAACCTGGGACCAATTTATGTTGGGTGCACAACTACAGATTGCATGTAGTTCTATTGATGTGATTAGATTTATTGCCATTAAAATATATTGCAGAAGAAAAGGAGGGTTGTTTGTAAATGAGACTATGACACGCTGAATAACGTGTTACGTAAAGAGAGAGAGAGAGAGAGAGAGAGAGAGAGAGAGAGAGAGAGAGAGAGAGAGAGAGAGAGAGAGAGAGAGAGAGAGAGAGAGAGAGAGAGAGAGAGAGAGAGAAGCATTCTCTTTGATCCATCAAATCTGAGAATGCTTCCACCTCTCTCCCGATGCTGCAAAACTTGTCTCGACTCGTCTCGTCACATATTCCTTTGACAATCGCCAAAGTTCTCTTGTTACAATCAAAACGTCTAGACTGAAAATATCCTAAAATCCACGGAATAAAGGTTAAGGATAAGAAGCAGGAAAGAGTCGCTATGCATGTCATTTACATCCTATGGGAATATACTTCCATCCATATTGGTCATCTGCTTTCTGACTCCTTCCTCTGATTCAGATATTTCCATAATTAAAGAGAGAGAGAGAGAGAGAGAGAGAGAGAGAGAGAGAGAGAGAGAGAGAGAGATTTACCCTGCCGGTATAAATATGAACTATTTCCCCGGAATACACGGTCTGATGATTGCATCATTGACAACCGCTGAAATTCAGTTTTTGCTTTCGTTTCCGTAATTCGCTTAACATTTCATCTTTCCTTCTCTTTTCTCCACAATTCTCTTTTTTGTTTGCTTAGGGCATGGTCTAGGGATGGACGATGGTGTCACTCACCTGGCCCCCATTTCACAGATAAAAAGAGGCAGTCTTAGATAAAAATGTTTAAAACTGAAAGATCGATAATAAGCTATAACTTTATGAGAGGAGCTCTCTCGTCGCGGTGCTCGACATTCATAAAACCATTCCTCAAGTCGTAATGTCAAAAATTTAAAAAATATTCTTTTCGTCACACTGCAAGAAAATCTAGCAAAGATACTGGCACTGAATAAAAATGTCTTGATATCATTAGCATTTACGATATTTCACATCGATAATACACTTTCATTTTTGCCTCCCTGATACTTGCGAAAACCATCTTTTTCATTAACGTGCGGACTGATTTTTTTATACTTAAATTTAATATTCTTTTTTTAACAGCGCAGTCAGGTATTTCATGTAAGTAGACCAGCATGATGAACTTGTTAATTTCCTGTCGCTTTTTTTAAAGATTTTCCAATTGATCCTACTTTCATTTCCACTCCTATTTATGTTTTTATTTATTCCAGTTTATTTTTCATACCCTGTGTCCGCTCCTAGCTTTATCATTTAACTGAAAGAGGAGTTGGGGGAGGCGGGGATGTAAATTAAAGTTCTCTGACTCCAAAGAAATTTTTTGTCTGATCAGATTCCCCTCATAACAAATGTAATTTCAGCATCTTTCTCTTTTTTTTTTTTGGCAATTTCTAATTTTCTATTATTCTGAACCTAATATTTTATATAATTTGTAAGGTGTATATGCAGACGTGAGTATTGCTCTGTTAGTCTTCCAATGCGTCTCATTTTCCTGAAATTTACGATTAGTTTTAAAATTCTGGAAACCTTCGGGGTCAATCTATCATAATCAGACGGACGAAGCCACATATGGGAAATGTGGATTCACTTAGTGTTAAACTTTTTGTCAATTTAGTCTTTCCTGAAGTTCCCACCAATACTGTATTTGGGAAGTTATCTTGAAATCTTTTATACATGTATATTCTTTTGTATTCTGGATTTATTTAATTTCAAATCTATTTAATTTTCTTTCATTATTCGACTGAAAAACTAGTTTAGATATCTCCTTGAAATGATATGAACAATGATAAAGAATGATAAAAAATGAGGTCATATCTGTCTATCTTGGGTAATTTGTGCCTGGCCCCCTTTTTAAAATGAGAATGTTCTATAATGACATTCTATTTATTTCAATGGAAGGAATGAAATCCTATTAAGAAACCTTTTCTGAAGTCGAACCTCACAACAATCCTTTTTAGATAGGAATGAATAGTAAGACGATTTCCTGCCAGGTCCCCTTATTTATTTTTTTTTTTTATTCATTTATATTTTTCGTTTGCCGTTTTTTTTCAAATTTATCAAAATCCGCTTAAGGGCTCTCAGAAGATTATACGAATGACTCAATGAGAATATATCCCTGTTCCAAAAGAAATGACGTCCGTTCTTAGGAATGAATTTTCGACAGAAAGTTGACATTTTTTCTATGAAGAGAAAAAATAGCAGCAGATTATGATGAAAAGCAGCAACAAAAGAATAAGAAAGGAGGAGACGAAACAACAACGACGTAAAGTGAAAAATGAAAAAAAAAGAAAAAGTGAAAAAAGATGGTTAAATCGAATGTATTCTGAGCAAAAAAAGTGACCTTTATTGCATAAGTCTCCATCAACAACATGACTTCAAGATTTTCACAGATGTTACAAGTCGCTTCTATACTTGATTTCCGGTAAAACAAGAGTCTATGGAAAAATTACAAAAGATTACCACACCTTTAGCACGCTGTTGGCCCAGCGTTCGACTCTCCGAGCGGCCAATGAAGAATTGGAGGAATTTATTTCTGGTGATAGAAATTCATTTCTCGTCATAATGTAGTTCGGATTCCACAATTAGCTGTAGGTCCCGTTACTAAGTAACCAGTTGGTTCTTAGCTACGAAAAATAAATCTAATCCTTCGGGCCAGCCCTAGCAGAGCTGTTAACCAGCTCTGTGGTCTGGTTAAACTAAGATATACTCAATTTAGCCGACACATCTCAAATGTGAACTTTTTATTATCCTCTCGTGGCATTACTCATCCGAGTATTGCCTTTGCCTTTGAAGAAGTGAGTTCAGTATTGAAGTGGTTTCTAAGAGTGCATCCACACTGCAGTAAAACATGTCGTAAACACTCACTGACTTGTATTCAACCTGTTTGGGATGTGCGTGAGATTAGTTGTCTACGTGTGCCAGTGGCATGTTTAATGATGGAATTAGTTTTAGTTTTCTGTAAAATAAAACTACTGTGCCGGCTTTGTCTGTCTGTCCGCCCTCAGATCTTAAAAATACTGAGGCTAGAGGGCTGCAAATTGGTGTGTTGATCATCCACCCTCCAATCATCAAACATACCAAATTGCCGCCCTCTAGCATCATTATTTTATTTGAAGTTAAAGTTAGCCATAATCGTGCATCTGGCAACGATATAGGACAGGCCACCACCGGGCCGTGGTAAAAGATTCATGGGCCTCGGCTCATACAGCATTATACCGAGACCACCGAAAGCAAGATCTGTTTTCGTTGGCCTTGATTATACGCAGTACAGAAAACTCGGTTGCGCTGAAGAAACCTCGGCGCATTTTTTACTTGTTTTGACTAAACGCGTGCTTCAACAGCGACAAAATATTGTCGTGTTTACAAATACTGGTAATATCTGAATGCTTTTCGAATTACCAATTTATTTCCCAAAGCAATTGTTTATTACAAATAAACTATGCAAGGCAGCAAGGCCTGGCAAAGGTGTTTCGTGTGTTAAACTTACAAGCCACTTTTCTTTAGTTCAAGTTCAGGGATAAGTGAGTTTTGGGAGCACTGAAGCCATCGAAGGCACAATATCTCGGCCATTTATCTACTAATTCAAGGTTGGGCAGATTTATTTTAATGTACTTTCAAAACCGCCAGCGCCTCATATTGAGGGCCTGACTTAGAGAGTACATTTAAGATTTTAAATTACTTTTTATGGTTCTCCTTAAAGGTGAAATTCTGTAGTAGCAATGTCATTATCAAATGAGATATTTTCTGGGACTAATATTGTTAAGTAGTAGTTTTTAGGAATCTTCAAGATTCTTTCTGTTCGCAACCTAAGTAGAAAATCAGTTCCCAATAGCAGAAAAGTGATAGATTTCAAATGGTTCTGTAAACAACGAGGTAATTGATAATATCAGATGAAACATATTACTAAGAATATGGAAAACGCATCGCCATTTTCTTCTTTGAAAAACAAAAAATTGCAAAAGGAATGGTCGTATTAACTAACAAAGATATTTGATAACGAGGTACATAGAGAGAGAGAGAGAGAGAGAGAGAGAGAGAGAGAGAGAGAGAGAGAGGCACATTCCCTTTGATCCATCAAGTTTGAGAATACTACAACCTCTCTCCCGATGCTTCAAAACTCGTGTTGACTCGTCACATAATCTTTTGACGATCGCGAAAGTCCCTATGCCACAATCAAAATTTCAAGAAATCCGCGAAAAGCGGGTTACAAACAAGACACATGGAAGAGTTCTTTTGCAAAGCCTATACTACCAGGTGGATTTGGATGGCGTCTCAACGGAATGCGGGTGATTTCGTCATATTTCCGCCGAATGAATAATTCGGAGGCCGTGTCTAACCCTTACCATCAACCATTTGAAACCCTTCTCGGCTTTTGCCTCTCCCGATTTTCAATCCTTCCATCCTGAAGAGAAATACCAATCACTCACCAAGGGAATAAATAAAAATTCTCTCTCTCTCTCTCTCTCTCTCTCAACCATGGATTGATGAGAGAATAATAGTTACAAGTCCTGTTGCCTTCCGCACTGTGCAAAAATGGCAGACAAAGACTCTCACACATTTTGCAAATAAGCAAATAATACTTCTCTGGGTCAAAAAAAAAAATACCATGGCTGATTGAGAATGCAGATCAGCAAGTCTTAAATCCCTAAAAGTATACAAGAATGTGACTTACTAAACTTTCAAATCTTGCACAGGTATAAGAGGCAAGGTTATCACCATAACACTTGATCATATACTATTCATTCAGTTAAATATGCCTCTGAAACCGAAGTTTAATACTTAAAATCATTATGATAACTATGATCTAGTCAACACTTTTCACAACTCACACACACACACACACACACATATATATATATATATATATATATATATATATATATATATATATATATATAAAAAAAATATATATATACTGTATATATATACATATACATATTAGTTGATAATTATCAACAAAAAGACAAAAATTTCCTTCATGTAACATATATAAAAATATATTATTTTCGAGGTAGAGCAGAACTGGATATTAAAAGGACGTCTGTAGCTTAATGCTTACATATGCAGTATATATATATATATATATATATATATATATATATATATATATATATATATATATATATATATATATATATATATATATATATATATATATATATATATATATATATATATATATATATATATATATACATACGATAAACATTAAGCTACAAACGTCATTTAATATCAATTCTACCTCAGAAACAATATTTTCATATATGTTACCAGAAGGGAATTTTTAAATTGACAATTATCAACTAAAAAAATTCTCCTTCGGGTAACATATATGAAAAAATATCATTTCGAAAGGTAGAGCGAATTGGATATTAAACGACGTTTGTAGCTTAATGCTTATCGTATGTATGTATGTATATGTATATATATATATATATATATATATATATATATATATATATATATATATATAATAATAATAAGGTTACTTACCTTGGTACGAAATTTAATTCGTGGAACTCTTCTCCGCCATCATATTAACAAGGATAGGCTAATTCCGTCCATCGCTGATCGCCATCCGTTCCTAAAACTTAAGAAATAACTGTTGATGAAACACTGTTTTTCCTGGAAAATTATTTTGCGTTATATAAAATAAAAATTATACCATGATGAAAGTAAGCGAGACGAAGAATGAACTGTGGCCAACATACATCACTATATTGTAAAAATAATTAATAATTTGAATTTACTGAATTTACTCAGTGGTGACTGGCTAGGTATGTTTTACGACATAAGAAAGGAACCATGTTCAAAAAACAAAGGTAAAGCTACTGATTTCATTATATATCTATATGAAAAATAACTGATAGGATGAAGACTGCATAGCGTCTTGGTGCATGTCAGCAATATTTTTGCTTGTGAATTAGTCTCGTAAAGGTAAATAGATATTTGAAATTCATCACCCTGATTCATGTGTCTTATATAATGGTATGCTTTTTTCTCCAAAGCGAAATGGCAGCTTCAGTTTTACAGAAAGAGACGACATAAATATATATGCCTTATTTTATAAAACAATAAGACAGTATGAGAGCGATGATTTTTTATACTGAATACTTAACTTGAAATTATGTGACAGTGAATGTTCAGTGAATAATCGGACCTTAATCATCGTTAGATTTATTAGCTGAAGTTTCTTAACCTTTAACTCGATGTAGTTTCATAAGTAGTATTCGTCTTTGTTGTATATACAAATGACAGCTGCTCCTTGTAAGATTAAGAACGATATGAGAAGCTCATCTTATTTGAGATAAAATGGCTCTGGAAATAAACTCACCATCACAACCATCTTAAATTCCTATTGTATAAATGCGTGCAGAGTGCCAAAACATACGACTACCAGACAGATTAAAAAAATAAATAAATAAAAGTCACAACGTCCCCTTTGGTTCAACGAAACTCGCATAAATCGACTTCTGCAAACACAGAGTAATGTACGCAAATATTCATATATACACTAGCATACAGGCGCGCATCGTGAAAGCTATTATTTACAGGACAGTATAATGGAAAGAATAGTATATGCTCCCATAAAATGTCCCATCCATACAAACTGCATAAACACACTTGCGCGCACTCACCAAGGTATTTGATATGCGCCTGTGCATGCTCGCGTAAATTCATATATCACCGCGTACAAGTATTATTGAGCAACGTGTCAGGGAACTTCACTCGTATAGCAGAGAAGAGAGAGAGAGAGAGAGAGAGAGAGAGAGAGAGAGAGAGAGAGAGAGAGTGAAACTGCACAAAAGAATCATCGGTGCGAGTAATCCCACTGGGTGAAAAGAGAAGAATTTCGTCGCTTCCACAGACAGCTATTACGGTAAGTGCAGGATATAGAATGGCTTCCAGAGTTGCTCTTAACTATAAGGCCATTCTGCTAAGCAGCGCCGGAGGCCGAGAAAGAGAGGACGCCATAATAAAAAAAAGAATTTGGCTTTCGAGCAGTGCGAGCCAAGGTTAAGAGAGGTGGGAGGACAGAAACCGCGGATTTGAAGGGAATTTGCAGAGGGGAAAGGAACGGGAAATTGGAAAAGAAAGACGATAACAGGAGGAGAGAATCGAAACGCAGAAGTGACTGCTACCATTATGTGCTGGGAAAGAAAGACGGAATTGAAAAAGAAAGATAATACCAGCAGGAGAGAATTGAAAAACGGAATAACTGCTACCATTGTTTGCTGGGAAAGGAAGAGGGAATTGGAAAAGAAAGACGATAACAGCAGAAGAGAATTGAAAAAGGGAGTGACTGGTACCAGTATTTGCTGGGAAAGGAATGAGGAATTGAAAAAGAAAGACAATACCAGCAGGAGAGAATCGAAAAGCAGAAATGAATGCTGCCAGTATTTGCTGGGAAAGGAAGAGGGAATTGGAAAAGAAACACGATAACAGCAGAAGAGAATTGAAACAGGGAGTGACTGGTACCAGTATTTGCTGGGAAAGGAATGAGGAATTGAAAAAGAAAGACAATACCAGCAGGAGAGAATCGAAAAGCAGAAATGAATGCTGCCAGTATTTGCTGGGAAAGGAAGAGGGAATTGAAAAAGAAAGACGATAACAGCAGAAGAAATTGGAAACAGGAGTGACTGGTACCAGTATTTGCTGGGAAAGGAATGAGGAATTGAAAAAGAAAGACAATACCAGCAGGAGAGAATCGAAAAGCAGAAATGAATGCTGCCAGTATTTGCTGGGGAAGGAAGAGGGAATTGAAAAAGAAAGACGATAAGAGTAGGAGAGAATCGAAAAGCAGAAATGAATCCTACCATTATTTGCTGGGAAAGGGAGAGAGAATTGAAAAAGAAAGACGATAAGAGTAGGATGAATCGAAAAGCAGAAATGACTGCTACCACTATTTGCTTCGTAAAAACCTCTGCATGGATTTTTATGTCTTCAGCTATTATAGTATACCATGAAGACTTATACATACAAGTGCATGCGTAAGGGTATGCTCTGTGTAAAAAGTGAGGCTGAATGAGCCAGCAGATTGCATTAGAGGAGTTTTATTTTTTTGTACTAGAAATAGAAATGCTTAAAACCGTCACATTTAGGTTTTATTAAAAAATAATCTGGTGGACAATAATCAGCACTCTGGCGCGCTTTTCAACTCACAAGTGATCTTGAATGCTTTCAAGTTATTAATAAGCTTCACTGAAATTATGATGATGATTTTTGTTTTTTCTGCATTATTATTATTATTATTATTATTATTATTATTATTATTATTATTATTATTATTATTATTATTATTTTTATTATTATTTTCCAAGAGAGCACCCTGTGTCTTTCTCTTACCCAAACGAGAGCAAAGAAAATGAAAAATTGCCAAAGCTCGGGTGTAGATATCGTTCTAAATACGACAACTTCAAACAGAATTACAACATCTTCTGCCCTTCTGTTTTCTATCTGAAGCCACTAGAAGGCTTCAGAGCATCTACAAAATAGCGAATTACATAAGATGTGCAAATTCTGATTCTCACGTTTTCTCAGAAACTGTAAAATCGAAAGTGACCTTGTTCGTGCCATTCATCGATATGTACTCCACCTGTTAGTTGAAAAGAATACTAAAGATCAATCTGAAATATTCTTTGGAAAACTTTACGAACATGTACATAGTGACAAGGGCCTCAGGAGATTAAGGTCGAGTTTCTATGGGGTTTACAAAGAGCAGGAGAAAAAAGGTTGGAAAAATTGGAGCTGGATTCAACACGGTTCTGCATTTCTTAGTATTTACAATGTGCCCATAAGTGATAACCTGTATGGAGGTAGGCCACAATTAAGTAACTGATTAAATCTACAGACTACCCAACACTTTGAGCGATACCCCTTGGCGGAACTGGCTGCAACTTTTGCAACTTGCTAAAGACTTGGAAAAATATCTCCGCACTATGAAACCGCCTAGGGGAATTAGTGGCATCTACAGTAATTTACTAAATATCTAAACAAATATTTTTTTTTATCGTGAGCCATATTAAAAGTGACTTTAGTAATGGCAGCGGCATGCGAAAATAAGAATAACAGCATAAAAGGAAAGAGAGATGTTTCCGTTATACTATCATAACTGTTTTTTCTTAGATATAGCCTATATTCCAGAAACTTAGATTTTGACGTTTTCCTTCTTATCAATCTTATTATGTCCGCTATGGAGCAAAGAAGAATGCAAGCTGTAGAGAAGAATAAAAGAATCAAATAAAAGTGAATACACTGAAATGCTCTCATATGTTTCTAATATGCAATTTCTTTCTAGAATAGACCAGCCTCCCTGAGGTTGTCGTGCAATTGGAACTTCACAAGATCAAGCGAAGATGCAATGTATTGCGACCCTAATACTAATCTCATTGCATTTTAACACATTTTTATCTGTTTATTAATTTATTGATTTATTTTTTTTTCTTTTTTAATAATTGAGATCTCTTCTTTCTGTAATTCCCTTTACCTCCTCTTACTTCTTCCTAATGAACACCATATTCTCTGGAAGTTTAAATTTCAGGCTAATGGCCCCTGTGGGCTTGTTCCATATGAATAGGGTTCATCTTCTGAATAATAATAATAATAATAATAATAATAATAATAATAATAATAATAA